>NW_026596452.1:524772-633729 GCF_907164565.1 Psammomys obesus
CTCCTTCTCCTTCTCCTTCTCCTTCTCCTTCTCCTTCTCCTTCTCCTCCTCCTCCTCCTCCTCCTCCTCCTCCTCCTCCTCCTCCTCCTCCTCCTCCCCCTCTTCCTCCTCCTCCTCCTTCTCCTTCTCCTCCTCCTCCTTCTTCTTGCTTTTAGGTATACCCTTAAGTTGCTTGTATGAGATGTCTCAAACTTCTTTCTGGAGGGACTTAGTGCTTTGAACTTTCCACTTAGCACTGCTTTCATTGTGTGTCATAATCTTGGGTAAGTTGTACCTTCATTTTCATTGAACTTTAGGAAGTCTCTATTTTTTTTTTCATTTCTTCCCTGACCAAGCTGTCATTGAGTAGAGAGATGTTTAGTTTTTTGTTATTTCTGTTGTTGTTGAGGTCTCGTTTTAGGCCGTGTTGGTTTGATAGGATACAAGGAATTATTTTAAACGTCTTATATCTGTTGAGACTTGCTTTGTTCCCGAATATATGGTCAATTTTTGAGAAGGTTCCATGAGATGATAAAAAGAAGGAATAGTCTTTTAAGTTAGCATGAGAAGTTCTGTAGACATCTATTAGGTCCATTTCATTTAGGACCTCTGAAAGTGCCATTATTCCCCTTTTTAGCTTCTGTCTAGATGATCTGTCCCTTGGTGAGAGTGGAGTGTTGAAGTCTCTCACTATTAAGGTGTTGGGATCGATGTGTGATTGAAGCTTTAATAATATTTTATTTACAAATGCAGATGCTCTATCCAGTATATATAAAGAACTAAAGAAGCTGAAAAGCAACAAACCAAGTAATCCCATTAAAAAATGGGGAACAGAGCTAAACAGAGAATTCTCAAAAGAGGAACATCGAATGGCAGAGAAACACTTAAAGAAATGCTCAACCTCATTAGCCATTATGGAAATGCAAATCAAAACGACCCTGAGATTTCACCTTACACCCATCAGAATGGCCAAGATGAAAAACTCAAGTGATAACACATGAGAGGTTGTGGAGAAAGGGGAACCCTCCTCCATTGCTGGTGGGAATGTAAACTGCTACAACCACTTTGGAAGTCAATCTGGCGCATTCTCAGACAATTAGAAGTAGTGCTACCTCAAGACCCAGCTATACCAATCCTAGGTATATACCCAAAATTTGCTCAAGTACACAACAAGGACATTTGTTCAACCATGTTTGTAGCAGCTTTATTTGTAATAGCCAGAACTTGGAAACAACCCAGATGTCCATCATCGGAGGAATGGATACAGAAATTGTGGTATTTTTACACAATGGAATACTACTCAGCAATCAAAAAGGAGGAAATCATGAAATTTGCAGGCAAGTAGTGGGATCTAGAAAAGATCATTCTGAGTGAAGTATCCCAGAAGGAGAAAGACAAACATGGTATATACTCGCTTATATAGACCTACAAGATATGATAAACATAATGAAATCTACACACCTAAAGAAGATAATCAAGAAAGTGGACATGGGTGAAGATGATCAATCCTCATTTAGAAAGACAAATGGGATGTGCATTGAAGGTATGACAGGAATCTACCGCAAAAGGCATCTGAAAGACTCTACCTCACAGTGTTTCAAAGCAGATACTAAGACTCATAACCAAACCCTCATCAGAGTGCAGGGAATCATATGAAAAAAGGGGAGTTAGTATGATATGGAAAGGATAGGAGCTCTACAAGGAACAAATATATCCGGGCACAGGGTCTTTTCTGAGACTGACACTCAACCAAGGACCATCTATGGATATATCCTAGAACTTCTGCTCGGATGTGGTCCGTGGTAGCTCAGTAACCAAGTAGTTTTCCAAAGTAAGGGGAACAAGGACTATTTCTAACAGGATCTGAAGGTCAGGCTCCTTGACTCCCCCCCCCCCCCAGGGGAGGAGCAGTCCTGTTAGGTCACAGAGGAGGACTCTACAGCCAGCCCTGAAGATACCTGATAAAACAAGGTCAAATGAAAGGGGAGGAGGTCCTTCCCTATCAGTGGACTTGGAAAGGGGCAGGGAGGAGACCAGGGAGGGAGTGTGGGGTTGGGGAGGGAATGAGGGAGAGGGATACAGCGGGGACACAGAGTTAACAAAATGTAACTAAAAAGAAAAATAAAATTAAACAAACAAACAACAACAACAACAAAAAACAAATGCAGATGCTCTTGTATTTGTGGCATAGATGTTCCGGATTGTGATACCCTCCTGGGGGATTTTTCCTCTGATGAGAATGAAATCTCTCTCCTTATCTTTTTGATTAGTTTCAGTTGAAAACCTATTTTATTAGATATTAGGATAGCTGCCCCAGCTTGTTTTCTGTGTCTGTTTGCTTGAAAAATATTTTTCCAGCTCTTTGTTCTGAGGTAGTGTTTATCTTTATTGCAGAGGTGTGTTTCTTGGATGAAGCAGAATGTTGGATCCTGTTTCTGCAACCATTCTGTTAGTCTGTGTCTTTTTATTGGAGAATTGAGTCCATTGATTTTGATAGGTCATAGCAACCAATGAATGTTAGTTCCTTTTATTGTTGATTTGGCGGTGTGACTGTGTTTCTATGCTTGTTTTCTTTTAATTTTTTGTTGTGAAGTTATCTACACTTTGTTTTTTCTTGAGTGTAGTTGATTTCATTGGATTGGAATTTCCTTCTAATATATTCTCTAGGGCTAAGTTTTTGTGTACATATTGTTTAAGTTTAGTTTTTTCATGGATTTTTTTTTCTCCATCTATGTTGATTGAAATCTTTGCTAGGTATAGTAGTCTGTGTTGGCATCTGCAGTCTCTTAGAGTCTCCAAGAGTCTCCAAAATGCATGATATTGGCCCAGGCCCTTCAGGGTTTCATAGTTTCTGTTGAGAAGTCTGGTGTGATTCTGATAGGTATGCATTTATATTTTACTTGGCCTTTTTCTCTTGTTTCTTTTAGTATTTTTCTGAATTAGTGTTTTGATTATTTTGTGATGGGAAGATTTTTTTTCTGGTCTACTCTATTTGTTGTTCTGTATGCTTCTTGTATGTTTATTGACATCTACTTCTTTAAGTTGAGAAAATTTTCTTCTATCATTTTCTTGAAATTATTTTCTGGGCCTTGGAGCCTGGAAACTTCTTTTTCGTCTATTCCTATTATTCTTAAATTTTGTCTTTTCCTGGATTCCTTGAGTTGTTGGATGTTTTGTGTTTGGAACTTTTACCATTTTGCTTTATCTCTGAGAGATGTATCAATTTCTGCTATTGTATCTTCAACACATGAGATTCTTTCTTCCATCTCTAGTATTCTGTTGGTGATGCTTACCTTTGTGGTTCCTGAGCTTTTCTCTAAGTTCTCCAGCTCCATGGTTTTCTCTGTGTCTTCTTTATTGATTCTAATTCCGTTTTCATTACTTGCAACATTTCCTTCATCTGTTTGACTGTAGATTCCTGTTTTTCCATGTTGGCCAGTATTTTTTGTTCATTTCTTCTCTATATGCCTCTGCTTGTGCCTGTACATGTGCCTCTAATTTTTTTTATCTGTATTTGCCTCTTTTTTTTGTATTTCTTTGAGAGCTTTTTCATTTCCTCTTTATGTGCCTCTAATAACTGGATCAACATAGATTTGAGATCATTTTTCTGTGTTTTCAATGAATTAGGATATCCATTGATTTTTGGTGCTGCTGTTGAAGCCATGATGTCCCGGTTTTTATTGGATGTGTTTGCATTCCAACCTCTAGCTATTTATTTATCCATAACCTTTGCTGTTTGTTCCTGGAGTCTCTTCTATACTCTGGAACCGTCTGTCTCTCCTGTATGGAGTATTCTTCAGGAAGATGAGAGTGGTCCACCATTTTGATAGTAGATGTTGGTATAGCTAATGGAGGAAGGTTGCAGGCCCATGTGTGCAAATGTGGGAGTGTGCATGGAAGTTTATCTTGAAGGACAGGGTGCTACCAGCATGTAGATGCCTGGAAGCGTGAAGCTTAAGTGCAGGAGGGGGTGTTGGCTCTTTTTGTGTGTGCAATGCTCATCCTCATGTGCCCTGAATACTTCAGTTGCCTACAGGCCAGTTGTACAGTCCTCCTGGTATTCAGATCTGTCTGGGCTCCAGGAATTGTTTCCCTGGACTCCACTGGTAGACCCACAGAAGAGGGGCTCCAATGTGGAGAATGCTGTCCCAAGGATCCGTATGTTGTCTACAGTGAGGGTTTGAGTGTGAGAGATCAGATATCTGGTTGCTAGCCTAGAGAGACCTTCGATCTGGGGCTCTGCATGTACTCACTTAAGGACACATTCACTATCTTCCAGGCCTAATTCAAAAGCACAGGGTTTCCCCCCTGTTCTCTACTCTCAGATTTGGGTATGAAAGGGCAAATGAGAGTGTAGGAGATCTGTGACCCCAGTGATGTCCACTGTTTGTCCACAGGGCAGGGAGACCCATACTTGAAGTTTTTGTTTTTGTTGTCTCAGATGTGCAGCACAGAGGTTTCTGCTTTGGACAACCACCTCTACCATCTTAGTCACCAAGCATAGAGGCTCCTGCTTGGGTTAGTTGCAACCTCACAGCAGCCGCAGACCTGGGAGGCCTGTACTGCTGCAGCCTCTGCCTTCTCAGACACCCAGAAGGGAGGTCCATGCTTGGGCAAGGGGAAGTGCAGGGGCATTGAATATTCGTCACTCTCAGTCCCTAGAGATGTCCACAGGTAACCTGGATCCAAACTGTTCCAGCTCATGGGTTGTCCCCTCTCTCCCAGGAATCCTCAATGTCGATGCTCTGGCTTCAGCTGTCCTTTCAGTCAAAACTTTTGAAGTTTTGAACCCTGTTCCCTTCAGATACAGTGCACACTGGTTGCCACCATCTTGGGCTCCTCTTTGCATGGGCTACATTTCTAGTCATTTATATTAGTAAAAAGTGCTAATCTTATTTTTGCATTTTATTTTTGTTTTAAGTTAAACTAATACAAGAAATAACCAATTTACTTCCCAGATGATCAAAGCCTTTGAATTACTCTACCTCAAGAAGTCTAGAACTATCTCTTGCTTTCTCTTGAGTCTTTGCTATGCTTTTGTTCAAGATTTTCTCTTCATCAGAAGAACTTTCTCTCTTTAACTATACATATGCCAATGGATATTAATGCCCAGTGTTGGTGACATAGTATTGGAGCATCTGATAATGTGTCTCCTTTCCTTAATCCTACTACTCTTCCATTCAATATTTTATCCGGATCAGCCTGCTTCTTGTTATGTGAACAAGACTTGGAAACATAATTTTAACTGGGAAAGAAGTGCTTTATCAGAGCTTCCTACCCTGACTCCCAAGACCAAAAACTTGACTGTGAATCATTTCTACTGCACGGTGGGTACTCTATTACTATTTGCCAGTTGAAAAATTTTAAAAACTCTGAGTCTCTTTGTACACAGAGTTGAGCTTAATATAAATACAAAATGCCTGGAACCAATAAGTAACGAAAGTACATCAGAACTTATCCACTGAGTTAGAGTCAACACCATGCCACAACAGGTCATGTTGTCTTATTTCCACATCCTTTCAATACACATACTCTGAATTGCCTCAGGCACTACCTCCACAGTATGCTCATAGCTTGTGTAATGGGTTTGTTTTGTGAGGCTCTCCTTTACGTGTAACCATGGCAATGTTGTCTACTTATGAAATCTTTGGAGGACTACTGTTGTGAAGACTAAGTCACTGAAAATGCCTTGCTTTAAATGCAGGCAATCTTGTTTATTTGCAGAAAGTTATTTTTTGTTGATTTTTGGTTTTGTCGTTATCATTATTTTGACAGGGTCTCATTATGCAACCAAGACTAGCCTACAATTTTTAATTTCCCTGCCTTAACTTCCTGAGTGTCAGCATTACGGGCATATGCCACCTTAGTTGACAAGATGGAATTTTGCTTTTGTTTTGCTTATTTGATTGTTTGTTTGTTTTATTTTCCAGACAGGGTTTTTCTGAAAAACAGCCCTGGCAATGTCCTAACTTGCTTTGTAGACCAGGTTGGTCTTGAGCTCATAGAGAATTGTTTTCCTCTGCTTCTCAAGTGCTAGAATTAAGAGTGTTCATCAAAGCAGATGCTGAGGCTTATGGCCAACTGTTGGGCAGAATGCATAGAATCTTATGTAAGAAGTGGGAAATGGTAAGATCTGGAGAGGACAGGAACCCCACAAGGAGAGCAACAGAACCAGAAAATTTGAACACAGGAGTCTTCCCTGAGACTCATACTCCAAACAAGTACCAGGCATGGAGATAACTTAGAACCCCTGCACAGATGTAGCCCATGGCAGTTTAGTGTCCAAGTGGGTTACATAGTAATGGGAAGAGGGGCTGCCTCTGACATAATCTGATTGGCCTGTTCTTTCATCACCTCCCCCTGAAGGGGGAGCAGCCTTACCAGGCCACAGAAGATGACAATGCAGCCACTCCTGATGAGATCTGATAGACTAAGATCAGAAGGAAGGAGAAGAGGACCTCCCTTATCAATGAACTTGGGGAAGGGCATGCATGAAGAAAGGGGAGGGAGGGTGGGACTGGGAGGGGAGGAGGGAGGGGCTTTTGGGGGGATGCAAAGTGAATAAAGTATAATTAATAAGATAAAATTTCAAAACAAAACAAAACAAAAAAAATGTTCATCGCTATGCCTAGTTATTTAGAGCTTTTCATCACCATAATCAGAAAACTTTCTTTGTTTCTTCTAGGAAGCAAAACATCTTGCAAAATAAGCGAGAGTAAAATTATAGACTCCCAAACTAACATGTGAGTGTAACTTTGCCCCTGAAATCTGAAAATAAAGGAGCCAAATTGTCTGCAAATCTATTTCAACTGAAGTCTAGACACCAATGATAGAATTCCTGTCACCATTTTACACAGAGAGAATCATGGTTTGGAGGTGCTGAAAATATAGAGGGTACAAATGTGGAGCATCCTTCATATTTTGTCTCACAATTTCCAGCTATGATGTGATACGTGTCCAAGTTTATCATGTAGGAGGCCATGTTTCTCTCTAGGTTTGTTGAATGCTGATAGAATCCTATCCACCTGCATTAATCTGATCAATTTTAGGCCAAAATTTTCTTCATTGGCCAAAATATACTTCATTGGAAGTATAAAACATTCTTTAATATCAACCATAGTAACACAGGCATACATACACATACACATGTACTCATGCACATACACACACAAACATAGCCTGACAAAATATCACAAAAGAATTGAAATCAAGTCCATATCCCACATCAGGTCTAGACATGATTATTTATTATGTAAAAAGTCTGAGAAATTAGTACACTTTTCAAAAATGGCTCAAATGTCATCTGGTATCAGTTTCTTTTCTGACACAAGCCTAGCTTGATCTAGAACTCATGATTTTCCTGCTTCAGCTTCTGAATAGCTGGGATTATAGGATCTCAATTTGTTTTTGTTTTCAGACATCTATTTCAGGAAAGTTTTTAATAAAAGTTTTCATTGTTTCTTTTAGGAAGAACATAGAGGATTTAAAAGTAAGCCTCAAACCCAGATCAAGACTAAAACCATCATATTAACTTTATAAACTATTTATTTCAAAGTTATTTTAATATGCATGCAATGGGAGGAGTATGTGCACATGGATGCAGCCTCCCATGGAGGCTAAGGGCATGGGACTCCAGAGCTAGAATTAAAAAGAGTTGTAACCTGCTATAGGTAGGTGCTAAGAAATGAAGTTGAGTTCTCTGCAAGAGCAGTACTCACTCTTAATTGGGGAACCTTTTAACTGCTGCTCTCAAAAGGTCTGAAACAGAGCTCAGCTATCTGTTTTTAACATACACCTCACACAAGACTTTTTAATATATTTTATTTTTATTAATTACAGTTTATTCCCTTGGTATCCCACCTATAGCTCCCTCCTTTCTCCCCTCCCAATTTCACTCTCCCCCACTCTTCTCCAACCATGCCCCTCCCCCAGTCCACTGATAGGGGAGGTCCCCCTCCCCTTTCATCTGACCCTAGTCTATCAGGTCTCATCAGGTGTGGCTGCATTGTCCTCCTCTGTGGTCTGGCAAGGCTGCTTTCCCCTCAGGGGGTGGGGGTCAAGGAGCCCTCCACTGAGTTCATGTCAGGGATAGTCCTGTTTCCCTTACTAGGAACCCACTTGGACACTGAGCTGCCATGGGCTACATCTAGGCAGGAGTTCTAGGTTATCTTCATGAATGGTCCATGGTTGGAATATCAGTCTCAAGAAAGATCTCTGAGCCCAGATTTTCTGGTTCTGTTGCTCTCCTTATGGAGCTTCAGAACCCTCCAGGTGTTTCTATCTCTCCTTTTTTCATAAAATTCCCTGAACTCTCCTCAAAGTTTGGCTATGAATCTCAGCCTCTGTTTTGATACTCTGCAGCGTAGAATCTTTCAGAGGCCTTCTCTGGTAGGCTCCTGTTTTGTTCCCTGTTTTTCCCCTCTTCTGATGTCCATAATCTTTGCCCTTCTGAATGAGGACTGAGCATCTTACCCAGAGTCCTCCTTCTTGATTAGCTTCTTTATGTGCATAGATTTAAGTATGTTTATAATATATTATATGTCTAATATCCACTTATGAGTGAGTGTATACCCTGTGTTTCTTTCTGCTTCTGGGATACCTCACTCATGATAATCTTTTTTAGGCCCCACCACTTGCCTGCAAATTTCATGATTTCCTTGTTTTTAATTGCTGAGTAGTATTCCGCTGTATAAATGTACCACGATTTCTGTATCCATTCCTCAGTTGAGGCACATAGGGATTGTTTCCAGCTTCTGACTCTTACAAATAAAGCTGCTATGAACATGGTTGAGCAAACGTCCTTGTTGTATACTTGAGCATCTTTTGGATATATGCCTAGGAGTGGTTCAGCTGGGTCTTGAGGTAGCACTATTTCTAGTTGTCTGAGAAAGCACTGGATTGATTTCCAAAGTGGCTGTACAAATTTACACTCCCAACAGCAGTGGAGGCGGGTTCCCCTTTCTCCACATCCTCTCCAGCATGTGTCAGACAACACTCTTAAGGAAACTACTGCAGATTCATGTTTTAAACTCTGACTCACAAGAAAAATTCATTGTATGCATATATGCATATGCATGCATGTGTTTAAGCATAAGCACATATAAAGGTGTATAGACACAGAAATTCTTCTTAAAATACTACCACTCTTTCATTTAACTCTATACTATGTATTACAGTATTTTCCATTCTATTTCTCTTTTTAAAAATCCACATTTTACTAGAGAGTTGAGTCCATTGATGTTGAGAGAGATTAATGACCAGTGGCTGTTAGATCCTTTGATTTTGATGTTGGCTGTGTTCATAAGGTTGTGTGCTTGGTTGCTTTTTGTTTTGCTGTAGTAAGGTTAATTATTTCCTGTGTTTTCTTGACAGAAGCTAATTTTCTTGGGTTGTATTTTCCCTTCCAGTGTCTTCTGTAATGCTGGATTTGTGTGTAGGTATTGTTGAAATTTGTTTTTGTCATTGAATATCTTGTTTTCTCCGTCTATGAGGACTGAGAGTTTTGCAGGGTATAGTAGCCTGGGTTGACATCTGTGTTCTCTTAGGGTCTGCATGATATCTGTCCAGGCCCTTCTGGCTTTCATAGTTTCTGTTGAAAAGTCAGGTGTGATTCTAATGGGTTTGCCGTTATATGTTACTTGGCCTTTTTCCCTTGCAGCTTTTAGTATTTTTTCTTTGTTCTGTATACTCAGGCCACAGTAGAGGACAATGCAGCCACTTTTGATGAGAACTGATAGACTAAGATCAGAAAGAAGAGGAGAACCTCCCCTATCAGTGGACTTGGGGAGTGGCATGCATGCAGAAAGGGGAGGGAGGGTGGGATCGGGAGGGGAGGAGGGAGGGGCTTATGGGGGGATACAAAATGAATAAAGTGTAATTAATAAAAAAATTAAAAAATAAATAAATAAAAAATCCACATTTTACCTTTTAATGGTGGTTTTTTTGATTAAATAATCTGTAACCCAATAAAAAGAACTGTACAAGATATACCCAAACTACACAAGTCCATCTCTGTGATGTCAAGTAACTTCATCCTATTTGGATTGAGGACCACAGAATGCAGCAGGTTAGAGAAGCAAAGATGGAGATGATCTTTTTTAAAATTTTTAAAATTTAATTAATTTATTACAATTTATTCACTTTATATCCCATCTGCAGCCTCCTCCCTCATCTTCTCCTAGTCCCACCCACCCTCTCTCTTCTCTTCTTATGTTCTTTCCCTAGTTCCCTGATAGGGGAGGACCTCCTCCCCTTCTATCTGATCCTAGCTTATCAGGAAGTAATCAAAGTGCCGGCCACTGAGTTCATGTCAGAGACAGCCCTTGTACTCCGTACTAGGGAACCCACTTGGAAACTGAGCAGCCATTGAACAGGGGCTTAATCCTCATTCAGAATGGCAAACAGGATAGACATTGAAAGTCGGAGAAGACAAGGAACATGACAGGAGACTTCCACAGAGGACCTCTGAAAGGTTCTGTCTACCAGGGCATCGAAAGAGATACTGAGACTCATAGCCACACTTTGGGCAGAGTGCTGGAATTCTTATGAAAAAAGAGGGGGATAGAAAGACCTGTAGGGGACAGGAACTCCACAAGGATAAAAATAGAGCCAAAATACCTAGGACCAGCGATCCTATAGAGACTAATACTCCAACCAAGGACCATGCATGGAGAAGATGTAGAGATGGTCATTCTTATATCCCTAAAGGCTAAGAAAATACTTATTGCAAGAAGGATCACACTTAAGATATAGTTCTCCAACACAAAAGATAAATTAATGTGTAAAAGTACCATCACAAGGTAATTCTTTTTCTGTTTTGTAGTTTTCCAAGGGAAAACACTGTATTTGATTCCTAATTTAGCATTTCAATAGTATGTTTCAGGTAATTCAGTGTAATATAGAAATTATAAATCAGGGAGGATAGTAGCAATTTTTTTATGATGACCATGTAATAACTTAAAATGTAAAATGCATGAGGCTCTCTGTTATTGATAGGAATTTATTGCCACTTAAGCCAATAAATCAATCAATATGTATTTCGGGGGGGAGGTGATGGCAAGAAAGTGAGAAAATTTATTTCAAACCTTGCACACCTGGTAGTAAGCTGAAAGATTTGAAATATTACTAGGCTTCACTGGTGATTTGGCATCATAATTACTGATGAGAAAGTATAATATGTTTTATTGTGTGATTTCAACCCCATGAGACAGTACCTGCAAATCCTTATTTAATGCTTCTCTATTCCCAATGTGAACATGAGTATAACATGCAGGGGAATTCAGAAAGTAACCATACTTAATTATTTTGTTTTATCAATTCTTTATTGTTATTAGATTACAAACCAGTGGTTTTTGTTTATTTAAACCAAAATCAGAACAAATTTATTTTTTGCATTCCATATTCTTTTATCTTTTTAATTTTTCTTTTTATTGGAAGTAAATTCTTTTCTCATACAATATATCCTGATTACAGTTCCCCTCTCTCTATTCCTTCCAGTTTCCTACACTTCCTTACACATTTGGATTCCCTCCTTTTCTGTCTCTCATTTAAAAAGAACAGTAATATTACTCTATTGTTTGAATGTACATTTTCTTTAAGAATTCTTCTGTTGAGGGACATGAGGTTGTTTCCAAATGGTGGCTATTATGACTGAAACAGCAGTGAATATGGTTGAGCAAGTAGCCTTGTTGTAGGATGAAGTGTCCTTTGGCTATATGCCAGAAATTATGTAGCTGGATCTTGAAGTAGATCGATTCCCATCTTTCTGAAGAAACACCATACTGATTTCCACTGTAGCTGTACAAATTTTTACTGCCACCAGAAATGGAGGTGTGTTTCCCTTTCTCCATATCCTAGCCAGCATGAGCTGTCACTTGGGTTGTTAATCTTAGCCATTCTGACAGTTCTGATAGAATCTAAAAGTAGTTTGATTTGTATTTCCATGATAGCTAAGAATATTGAACATTTTCAAGTGTTTTTAGCCATTTGAGATTCTTCTCTTAAGAATTCTCTGTTAGCCAAAAACCCTGGGCCCAAGGGGGCCTGCAGAGACTGATAAACCAACCAAGGACTACACATGGAGAGGATCTAGACCTCCTGTTCAGCAAAAGTCCATAGGTTTCTCAGTCTCCAAATGGGTTTCCTCCTAAAGGGAACAGGTGCTGTCTCTGACATGAACTCAGTGGCTGGCTCTTTGATCACCTCCCCCTGTGTGTGTGTGGGTGCAACCTTGCCAGGCCACAGAGGAAGATGATGCAGCCAGCTCTGATGAGACCTGATAGGCTACGGTCAGATAGAAGGGGAGGAGGGCCTCCCATACCAGTGGACTAGGGAAGGGACATGGGAGAAGATGAGGGAGGGTGGGTCTGACTGGAAGGAGATGAGGGAGGAGGCTACAAGGCAGGTTGCAAAGTGAATAAATTTTAATAAATAAATAATTCTCTGTTTAGATTTTTTATTTATTTTTAATTATTATTGTTATCATCTTTACTTATAATTTATTCAGTTTGTATCTCAGTTGTAGCCCCCTCCCTCATCTCTTCCTGGTCTCACCCTTCCTCTCTGTTCCTTCCCTATCCCTCCTCTCTGGTCCTCTGGTAGGGGTAGTACTGTCTGACCTTAGCCTATCAGGTTAAATCAGGAGTGCATGGATCCTCTTCCTCTGTGGGCTGGCTACATTGTGCACCAGGGAGAAGTAATAAAGAAACAGGTACCTTAATTCATGTCATCTCTTCTCCTATTACAAGGGAACCCACATGGAGACAGAGCAGTCTATGGGCTACGTCTGAACAGGGGATCTAGGTCCTCTCTATGAATGATCTTTGATGCATCTATCTCTGCAGTCACTCTTAGATCCTGGTTTTTTATTTGTTTGTTTGTTTGGCTTTGTTGGTCTCCTCCTGTGGTTCTAGTCTCCTCTGGTTCCTTTAATATCACACTTCTTCCATAAGACTCCCTGTGCTCTGTTCAAAGTTTGGCTGTGAGTCTCTGCATCTGCTTTGATCCCCTGAGGGGTGAAGTCTTTTAGAAGCCCTCAGTGGTAGCCTTCAGTCTCCTGTTCCCTCTCTTCTACAGCTTCTGGCCTACATTTATCCTGTTTTCCATTCTAAATGAGAGTTAAGCATCTTCCTTAGGGTCCTCCTTGATGTTTAGCTTCTCTAGTGCTGTAGAGTTTAGTATGCTTATCCTAATGTAATATGGATAATATGTACTTATAAGTGAGTATACACCATGCATGTCTCTTTGCTTCTAAGTTACCTCACTCAGGAATATCTTTCCTACTTCCATTCACTTGGCTTTAAATTTCATGATTTCCTTGTTTTTAATTGTGAGGTAGTATTCCATTGTGTAAATGTACCACAATTTCTATATCCATTCTTCAGTTGAGGGACATCTGGGTTTGCTGATTCTGGCTAATACAAATAAAGCTGCTATGAGCACAGTTGAGCAAATGTCCTTTTTTTATGGTTGAGCATCTTTGCGATATATGCCCAAGAGCAGTATAGCTGGGTCTTGAGGTGATACTATTTCCAGTTTTCTGAGAAACCACCAGATTGATTTCCAAAGTGGTTGTGCAAGTTTACATTCTCACAAGCAATGGAGGAGGGTTCTGCTTTCACCTTATCCCGTCGAGTAAGCATCATCCCTTGAGTTTTTGATCTTAGCCATTCTGATGGTTTTGATTTGGAACCTCAGAGCCATTCTGATTTCCATTTCACTGATGACTAAGGGTGTTGAGAATTTCTTTAAGCATTTATCTGCCATTTGATATTCGTCTGTTGAGTGTACACCATTTTATTTATTTATTTCAATTTATTCACTTTGCATCCCAGCTGTAGCTCCCTTTCTTACCATCACCCCCAATCCTGCCATCCCTCCTTCTTTTTCTCCCATGCTCCTCCCCCAGGCCGTTGATAGGGGAGGTCATCCTCCCCTTTCTTCTGACCCTACCTATCAGGTCTCATCAGGACTCTGTATTGTCTTCCTTTGTGGCCTGTTAAGGCTGCCCCCCGATCAGGGGGAGGTGATCAAATAATTAGCCACTCAGTTCATGTCAGAAACCCACTTGGGAGACTGAGCTGCCATGGCCTACATCTGTGTAGGGGTTCTAGGTTATCTCCATGCATTGTCCTTGGGTGGAATATCAGTCTCAGAAAAGTCCCCTGAGCCCAGATTTTCTGGTTCTGTTGCTCTCATTGTGGAGCTCCTGTCCCCTCCAGGTCTTTCTATCTCCTCCTTCTTTCATAAGATTCCCTGCACTCTCCCCAAAGTTTGGCTATGGGTCTCAGCATCTGCTTCAATATCCTGCTGGGTAGAGTATTTTAGAGACACTTTCTGGTAGGCTTCTGTCCTTTTTCCTGTTTTTCCCTCTTCCTATGTCTATCCTGTTTGCCTTTCTGAATGAGGATTGATCGTCTTACCCATGGTCCTCCTTCTTGCTTAGTTTCTTTAGATGTATAGATTCTAGTATGTTTATCCTATATTATAGGTCTAATATCCACTTTTAAGTGAGTATATGCCATGTGTTTCTTTCTGATTCTGGGTTAACTCACTCAGGTTGATTTTTTCTAGTTCCATCCATTTTCCTGCAAATTTCAAGATTTCCTTGTTTTTATTTGCTAAGTAGTGTTCCATTGTGTAAATGCACCACAATTTCTATATTCATTACTCAGTTGAGGGACATCTGTGTTGTTTCCAGATTCTGGTTATTACAAATAAATTTGCTATGGACATGGTTGAGCAAATGTCCTTGTAGTATACCTGAGCATATTTTAGATATATGCCGAAGGGTGATATAGCTAGATCTTCAGGTAACACTATTCCCAGTTTTCTGAGAAAGTGACAGATTGATTTCCAAAGTGGTTGTGCAAGTTGACATTCCTACCAGCAATGGAGAAGGATTCCCCTTTCTCCATCACCTCTCCAGCATGTATTGTCACTTCAGTTTTTGATCTTAGCCATTCTTGATGGGTGTGAGGTGAAATCTCAATGTCATTTTGATTTGCTTTTTCCTGATGACTAAGGATGTTGAGAATTTCTTCAAGTGTTTCTCTGCCACTCGGCATTCCTCTATTGAGAATTCTCTGTTTAGTGCTGTACCCCATTTTAAAATTGGATTATTTGATTTGTTGATGTTCATTTCTTGAGTTCTTTATATATTCTGTATATTAGCCCTGTCTCAGATATAGGGTTGGTAAAGATCCTTTACTAGTTGTAGGCTGTAGCTTTTTATATTGATGGTGTCCTTTGCTTTCCATTTATTGATTGTTGTTCTTAGAGCCTGAGTTCTTGGTATTCTGTCCAGGAAGTTGTCTCCTGTGCCAATATGAGGTCAAGGCTCTTACCCACTTTATTATCTAACAGATTTAGTGTGTTTTGTTTTATGTTGAGGTCTTTGATACACTTGGGCTTCACTTTTCTGCAGGGTGATAAGTATGGATCTATTTGCATTTTTCTACATGTAGACATCCAGTTAGTCCAACACAATTCTTTACAGACCTTGAAAGAACAATTCTCAACTTCATACGGAAAAACAAAACAAAAAAATAAAATTGCTAAAACAATCTTGTATAGTAAAATAATTTCTGGCGGTATCTCCATCCCTGATCTTAATTAATAATATAAAGCAACAATAATATAAACAACATGGTACTGGCAGGGAAACAAATTGAAGGACCAATGGAATCGAACTGAGACCCATAAATAAACCATACACCTAAAGACACCTGATTTTTGACAAAGAATCCAAGACCATACAATGAAAAAAAGACAGCATCATCAACAAATGGTGCTCATCTGACTGGATATCTGTTTAGATTTCTGTATCAATTTTAATTGTTTTTATGTAGCTAATTTTTTTAGTTATTTATATATTTTGGATATTAGAATTTTGTTGGACGTATAATTGGGATAAGTCTTTTTCACTTTTGTAGGTTCCCATGTTATCTGATTTATGGTGTCCTTTGATTTAGTTCTTATTTTCATGAGGCCCCATTTAATAATTGTTTATCTTAATGTCTATGCTATTAGTATTCTTTTCAGAATGTCTTCTGTGTTCAAAGATATTCCCCATTTCCTTTTCTATCAGGTTCAGTGTATCTGGTTTTATAGTGAAGTCTTTGACCTATTTGGAGTTAAGTTTTGTGCAGGGTGATGAGTATGGATTTATTTACATTCTTCTACCAGCAAACATCCAGTTTCACCAACACCATTTTTCTCCACTCTGTCTTTCTGGTTTCTTTCTTTTTTTTTTTAATTTTTTATTTAACTTTTATTAATTACACTTTATTCATTTTGTATCCCCCCATAAGCCCCTCCCTCCTCCCCTCCCCATCCTACCCACCCTCCCCTTTCTGCATGCATGCCCCTCCCCAAGTCCACTGATAGGGGAGGTCCTCCTCTCCTTCTTTCTTTTTTTTTATTATTTTTTTCTTTTTAGTTACATTTTGTTAACTCTGTGTCCCAGCTGTATCCCGATCCCTCATTCCCTCCCCAACCCCACACTCCCTCCCTGGTCTCCTCCCTGCCCCTTTCCAAGTCCACTGATAGGGGAGGACCTCCTCCCCTTTCATCTGACCCTGTTTTATCAGGTATGTTCAGGGCTGGCTGCAAAGTCCTCCTCTGTGGCCTAACAGACTGCTCCTCCCCGGGGGTGGGTCAAACAGCCTGCCCTTGAAATCCTGTTAGAAATAGTCCGTGTTCCCCTTACTTTGGAAAACTACTTGGTTACTGAGCTACCATGGGCCACATCTGAGCAGAAGTTCTAGGTTATATCCATAGATGGTCCTTGGTTGAGTGTCAGTCTCAGAAAAGACCCTGTGCCCAGATATGTTTGGTCCTTGTTGAGCTCCTATCCTTTCCACATCATACTAACTTCCCTTCTTTCATATGATTCCCTGCACTCTGCCAAGGGTTTGGTTATGAGTCTTAGTGTCTGCTTTGAAACACTGCTAGGTAGAGTCTTTCAGATGCCTTTTGTGGTAGACTCCTGTCATAAGTTCAATGCACATCCCATTTGTCTTTCTAAATGAGGATTAATCACCTTCACCTGTGTCCACTTTCTTGATTATCTTCTTTAGGTGTGTAGATTTCATTATGTTTATCATATCTTGTAGGTCTATATAAGCGAGTATATACCATGTTTGTCTTTCTCCTTCTGGGATACTTCACTCAGAATGATCTTTTCTAGATCCCACCACTTGCCTGCAAATTTCATGATTTCCTCCTTTTTGATTGCTGAGTAGTATTCCATTGTGTAAAAATACCACAATTTCTGTATCCATTCCTCCGTTGATGGACATCTGGGTTGTTTCCAAGTTCTGGCTATTACAAATAAAGCTGCTACAAACATGGTTGAACAAATGTCCTTGTTGTGTACTTGAGCAAATTTTGGGTATATACCTAGGAGTGGTATAGCTGGGTCTTGAGGTAGCACTACTCCTAGTTGTCTGAGAAAGCGCCAGATTGACTTCCAAAGTGGTTGAACCAGTTTACATTCCCACCAGCAATGGAGGAGGGTTCCCTTTTCTCCACAACCTCTCCAGCATGTGCTATCACTTGAGTTTTTCATCTTGGCCATTATGATGGGTGTAAGGTGAAATCTCAGGGTCGTTTTGATTTGCATTTCCCTAATGGCTAATGAGGTTGAGCATTTCTTTAAGTGTTTCTCTGCCATTCGATGTTTCTTTATCAAAAAACCCGGTGTTCATAACTTTTTTGCTTTATGTCTGGATCATTGATTCCATTGATCAATGATCTGTTTTTATGCCAATACCATGTTTTTTTTTCTTACTATAACTTACTATAGTTCAACTTTAAATAGGGAATGGTGAGACTTCCAGCAGTTCTTATATCATTCAGAATTGTTTTCTTTGTCATGGTTATGTGTGTGTTTGTTTCAGTATGAACCTGAGAACTGTCCTTTCAGGATTTGCAAAGAACTGTGATAGAATTTTGATTGGGATTGCATTGAATTGGAGATGGCTTTTAGTAAGGTGACCACATTTACTATGTTAATCCCACTGATCAATGAGCATGGGATATCTTTTTATCTTCTGATACAGTCTTCAAATTTTTTCTTCAAATCCTTAAAGTTTTTTTTTAATCATACAAGTCTTTCATTTCTTTGATTAGAGTCACTCCAAAATGCTTTATTTTATTTGAGATTATTGTGAAAGGTATTTTTTCCTTGATTTCTTTCCCAGTCCATTTGTCATTTGGATATAGGATAGCTGCTTGGTTTTGTGGAGTTATTCTTGCATCCAGGTACTTTGCTGAAAGTGTTTATCACCTGTAGGATTTCCCAGGCAGAATTTTTGTGTCATTTTTGTATAATATCAAATCATCTGCAAAGAAAGATAGTTTGAATTCATCCACTCTAATTTGTATTCCCTTGATCTCTCTCAGTGGTCTTACTGCTCTAGCTAGAATTTAAGTACTATATTAAATAGGAATGGAGAGACTGAACAACTTTGTCTTTTTCTTTATTTTAGTGGAATTGATTTGAGTTTCTCTCCATTTAAATTGAAGCTGGCCATTGGCTTGCTCTATTTTCCCTTTATTAGTTTAGGTATGGAACTTTGTATCCCAGATTTCTCCAAGACTTTTAACATGAAGGGATGTTGGATATTGTCAAAAGCCTTTTCAGTATCATGTTTTATTTTCTTTTAGTTTATTTATATGATGTGTTATGTTTATTGATTTAGCTATATTGAGCCATCCCTGCATCTCTGGGATGAAGCCTATTACATCATAGTGAATGATCTTTTTGGATGTGTGTTTTGATTTGGCTTGAAAGTATTTTATTGAGTATTTCTACACCTACATTCATAGGAGAAATTGGTCTTTATGTGGTTTTGATATGAGGCTAATTGTGTCTCATAATGCAAATTGGGCAATATTCCTCTGGTTCTGTTTTGTGGAAAAAATTCAAGACTATTAGCATTAACTCTTCTTTGAAAGTCTGGTAGAATTCTGTGCTAACACTATCTTGTTGTCTTTTTTGGTTGGGAGACTTTGAATGATGGCTTTAATTAGGGATTATAGGGCTGTTTAAATTGCTTCTGATTCAACTGGAAAGTGGTATGCATCAACATATCCATTTCTTCTAGATTTTCCAATTTGTTTGAATGCAGGTTTTTAAAAGTACGTCCTTGTGATTTCCTGAATTTTCTCAGTGTCTGTTTTAAGTCCCCCTTTCCATTTTAGATTTTGTTAATCTAGGTATTCTTTCTCTGCTTTTTAGTTATTTGGACAATAGTTTTTCCATCACGTTGATTTTCCTAAAGGATCAACTTTTTGTTTCATTGATTCTTTGAATGGTTCTCTTTGTATTTTATTGATTTCAGCCCTCAGTTTTATTATTTCTTGTCATCTACTCCTTTACTATGTGATTTCTTCTTTTTGCTATGTGATTTTTTTCTTTTCTTCTTTTTGCTCTATAGCTTTCAGTTGTCCTGTTAATTTTCTAGTATGAGATTCCTCCAGTTTTTTGTTGTTGTTTTGTTGTTTTTTGTTTGTTTGTTTTGAAGAAGAAATCTCTTGTGTATTCAATGCATGCAGCTGCTGCCATTAACAAACAAACAAACAAACAAACAAACAAAAAACTATGGCCAATGGTTGAGGCAGGAAATAGATGGGGTATCCTGAAGGCAGAAAAGATATTCTGGGAATGAAGCAAGCACCCAAGATTCAGCCATCAAGATGTGAAGAGAATGGATTTATGGTACCTGAGTTCAGGTAGCCAGCCACACAGCAGAATATAAATTAGTATAAATGGATTATTTTAAGTTATGAGATAGTTAGAAAAGAGCCTAGCTACATAGACTAGGTATTAGTTAAATAATGCAAGTGTTTTTTTTTTTTTCCTTTTATAGGCAGTTAGTGCTGTGAACCTGCCTCTTATTATATATTTTATTGTGTCTTTTACTGTGCTTTTATTGTGTCTCATAAGTTTGGATATGTTGTGTAATCATTTTCATTCAATTCTAGAAAGTCTTTGATTTTGTTCTTCATTTCTGTTTTGACCCATTTTTTTTTTAATTTAGTAGAGTTGTTCAGTTTCCAGAAGTCTGTAAGTTTTCTGTTGTTTCTATTGTTGTTGCTATCCATCTTAATTTGTGGTGGTATGATAAGATGTAGGAAGTTATTTCAATTTTCTTGTATCTGTTGAGACTTGCTTTTGTATGTGATCATTTTTGGAGAAAATTCCATGAGGTTCAGAGAAGGTATATTATTTTGTGTCTGAGTAAAATGTTCTGTAAATATTTATTAGGTACATTTAGGTTATAGCTTCAGTGAACTACCATATTTCTCTATTTGGTTGATGCATAAAAGACTTGGCTTCCAAAGTAAAATTGCCAACTCTCTCTTATCAAGTCTTTTTTTTTTTTGTGAAGAAATAGCTGTCAAAATGGACTTGCTAGCAAATCAAAAATAAGAACAGTAGTGCTTGACCACAAATTTCCTAATGAAAATTTATTGCACGCCCTAAAATCTGCAGTGCTGTTTTGTTTCATTTATAACAACAACAACAACAACAACAAAAAAAAAACATGACCAACATTCTTCCTAAGTTTCCATTATACTGAGAAAAAAAAAATGCTTGGTGAGAGATGGAAAAGAACTTCAGAGCACTTCTTTTTTTCTTCATACACTTTGGACAGACCTAAAGGCAGATGGATTATGAGGAAATTCAGTGATTTTTTGAGACTATATTGTTTAGCAGAAAGCAAATCAGACATGTTCCCTACCGTAATAGATGTTATTAAAAAAAGATGACAAGAAAGGAGACCATATCTAAGTGTGTATAAGCAGGTGGCAGTAGTACTGATAGAAACTGAAACATGGTAAGAAGACTGGCAGTGATTAGAGGTATACAATTGGAGTTTTGGTCTAATACTCTTTTGTTACCAGGAAGAGGTGTCCCCTTTAATAAAGCAGCCCTTAAAAGCTATGTAAAGAAAAGTAAAATGAGGTAATTGAATAGCTGAAAGAATAAATTTGCTGAAAAAAGAGAAATTTAAGTGCAAGAATGTCGAGGTAGGAGCATGTTCAGTAAGTTCAAGAATTACAAAACCACTAAGTTCACGGAGTGAAGAATTTGAGAAAGACAGTAGTAGGACATCATATTGGAGCTGCTTGGGGATTCTGCTACACAAGGCTTTGAGACCACATTGGAAACTTGGAGTGACATAGGAAAACCCTAGAGGATTTTGAGAAAAAGAAAGACATAAAATCATCTGGCTTCAGTGTGGAGAAAAGCTGTGGTGGAGGGGAAATAGAATGGATCGAGGAGACAGGCTAGGTGTGTGCAAGAACTTAATTAAGAGATTATGCTAACTTGGATCTGGGTAATAATGATGAAGATGATAAGAAGTTTCTAGATCATGAACTGAATAAAAGTAAAAGCCGTATGTTGTGCTGTATACTTGTAATTCCAGTGTTCAGCAGGCTGAGGCTGGAAAACCATGAGCTTAAATTGAGCCAGGAAAGATCCTGTCTCAATTTCTACATCCCCAATAAAATATACGTACAAATACATCAAAAATAAACTTGAGAGCCAGAGTAGTAGAACATGCTTATAGACCTAATACTTGGAACACAAAGGCAGGAAACTAATAAATTCAGGATGGACTTGGGTCATATAGGAGTTCCAGGCCAAGCTGAGATACGTAGAAAGATCCTTTCTCAAAAATAAATAAACAAATAAATATCGAGACCTCCTAGTTACTGTTGCTGTGCAACCTTCCAAGGCAAACAGATAGTAGTATCTAGATTCAGCAGAAAAGAATTATATCCTGTAACAAGATTATAAAGTCAAAGTCAGGGTTGGAGCCAATCTCATTAGCAGAGAGCATTGTCTAGCATTCATGAAGCACTGTGTCCAATCCATTTTCCTACCAGAAAGAGGGGAGAGAAGAACTATTGTTGACCTGTTATAGAAAGAAAGTGATGGTTAATAGGAATGCCCTTATAGATAGACGGCTTTGCTATTTTTACTTTTTACAATTTTTATTTTTGCATATTTATTTTATTTCTTTTCTTTTTCTTCCTTCTTCCTTGTAAACAGAGAAGAAAAGGCTAGGCATGGTGGCACACTCCCTTTATCTCAGTACTTGGAAGGCAGAGACAGGCAGAACTCTGTGAATGTGAGGCCAGTCTGGTCTATATAGCAAGTTCCAGGAAAGACAGAGCTACACAATGAGCCTTGTCTCAAAAACAAACAGATGACTAGATTTAAAAAAAAAAAAAACAAAAAACATTATCTTGATATGTACCCCAAACTGACTTTGAACTCACAGTCCTCTCTCATCAACTTCCCCATATACTTTTTGCTGATTATAGTAAAAGGTCCCTCCTAAAGTTGGTATTTTAATCTAGTAAGAAGTGTATTTGTCATTCTGTTATAACTGTTACATTATGTTTAACTTAATCCAAAGAAATTGAGTGTGTTTTGCACCTGTTGAGTGATGACATTAATATTATTTGGAAACACCAACATAATCCCAAGATCACAGAAGGACAAACTGTGAAGGAGAGAACAACGAAGCTAAAAGCCAATCAGAAGACACTAGAAATGAGTCTCAAGAATATCTTCTAGCCCATAGAGAAGTACAACGGCAAGACAGCTAATAAAATCAGCCAACATAACAGAAATTCACTCTGATTAATTTAACCTGCACAATAATATTAAAAAATCAGAAAAATAAATAGATTTTTAATGCTCAAAGAACCTAAAATAAGGATAATTCCCTTTAATGTTAGTAATTAAGTCAGAAAGTAATCTAACAAATGAAACAACAGGCAAGCCTTTTATTTATTTTTAATTAATTTTTCATTTTTTTATTATTAGTTACAGTTTATTCACTTTGTATCCCAGCTGTAGCCCGCTCCCTCATTCCCTCTCAATCCCAACCTCCCTCCCTCATCTCCTCCTTGCCCCTTTCAAAGTCCACTGATAGGGGAGATCCTCCTCCCTTTCCATATGACCCTAGCTTATCAGGTTATTTCAAGACTGGCTGCAATGTCCTCCTCTGTGGCCTAGAAAGGCTGCTCCTCCCTCCGGCTGGGGGGAATGTCAGAGAGCCAGCCTTTGAGTTCATGTCAGAAATAGTCCCAGAACACTATTCAGCAATTAAAAACATGGAGATCATGAAATTTGCAGGCAAATGGTGGGATATAGAAAAGATCATCCTGAGTGAGGTATCCCAGAAGCAGAAAGACACACATAGTATATACTAGCTTATAAGTGGGTACTAGACCTATAAGATAGGATAAACATACTAAAATCTGTACACCTAAAGAAGATAAACAAGAAAGCAGACCCGGGGTAAGATGATCAATCCTCACTTAGAAAGACAAATGGGATGGACATTGGAAGTAAGAGAAAACAGGGAACAGGACAGGAGCCTACCACAGAAGGCACCTGAAAGACTCTACCTAGCAGTGTATCAATGCAGATGCTGAGACTCATAACCAAACCTTTGGCAGAGTGTTGAGAATCATATGAAAGAAAAGAGAGTTAGTATGACCTGGAGAGGACAGGAGCTCCACAAGGTCCAAATATATCTGGACACAGGGCTCTATTCTGAGACTGTTTCTCCAACCAAGGACCATGTATGGGTATAACCTAGAACCCTTGCTTGGATGTAGCCCATGGTAGCTCAGTATCCAAGACTTTTTAAAAAGTAATTCTATTTTGATACACTGCTAGGTAGAGTCTTTCAGAGGCCCTCTGCAGTAACCTCCTGTCCTGTTAACTTATAGGTCTAGTACCACCATTTGTCGGCAATTTTCATGATTTCCTTGTTTTTAACTACTGAGTAGTATTCCATTGTGTAAAATACTACAATTTCTGTATCCATTCCTCCATTGATAGACATCTGAGTTGTTTCCAGGTTCTGTCTATTACGAATAAGCTGCTACAAACTTGGTTGACAAAATGTCCTTGTTGTGTGCTTGAGCATCTTTTGGATATATGCCTAGGAAGGGTATAGCTGGATTTTGAGGAAGCACTATTCCTAATTGTCTGAGAAAGCTCCAGATTGATTTCCAAAGTGGTTGTGGAAGTTTACATTCCCACCAGCAATGGAGGAGGGTTCCCTTTCTCCACAACCTTTCCAGCATGTGTTGTCACTCAAGTTTTTGATCTTAGCCATTCTGAAGGGTGTAAGGTGTAATCTCAGGGTCGTTTTGATTTGCATCTCTCTGATGGTTAAGGACACTGAGCATCTCTTTAATGTTTCTATACTGAGACTCATAACCAAACCTTCAGCAGAGTACAGGGAATCATATGAAAGAAGGGGGAGTTAGTATGACCTGGAGAGGACAAGTGCTCCACAAGGACCTAATATATTTAGGCACAGGGGTCTTTTATGAGATTGCATCTCTAATCAAGGACCATGTATGGATATAACCTAGAACCACTGCTCGGATGTAGCCCATGGCAGCTCAGTATCCAAGTGAGTAAGGGGAACAGGGACTGTCTCTGACATGAACTCAGTGGCTAGCTCTTTGACCTCCCCACCCCCTGTGGGAGTAGCAGCCTAGCTAGGCCATAGAGGAGGACATTGTAGCCAATCCTGATGAGACCTGATAAGCTAGGTTCACATGGAAGAGGAGGAGGACCTCCTCTATCTGTGGACTTAGAGAGGGGCAAGGAAAAGATGAGGGAGGAAGGGTAGGATTGTGAGGGAGAGAGGGAGGGGGCTTCAGCTGGGATACAAAGTAAATAAACTGTAACTAATATAAAAAATTAAAATTTAATAAAGAATTAAAATAAAATAAAGTAATTCTATTAAAAATATCATTAAGGCATTAAGGAAATAGGTCAGTAGGTAGTTGCACTTGCTCTTGCAGTCACGAGGATCTCCAGCCCTCAAGTCAAAATTGGGTGCAAAGTTGCAGGTCTGTAAAGCCAGTGCTTGGATGGGCAGAGGCAGAGGGCAGAGATAGGATGATAACAAGGATTCACTTGATATCCCAGCCCAACAGAAAATCAGGTAAGTCAGTGAGAGACCCTATCTTGAAGGAATAAGGCAGAAACTCATAAAACACAGCACTTGATATTTTCATTTAACATCTGCACATGCTCACACAGCCATGTACACCTAAATACAGTTTTATATATATATATACATACAAATAAAAATTAATTAACTTAAAATATCATTAAAGTTAAAAATGTATACACAAAATAAATTAAAAGTCTGAATATACTGAAAGTCCACAAAATAGGGTAGTCTATCAACATATAAGCAGTTACGAGTATTACACATAGACTTAAAAAAAATCCAACGCAAGACCAAAACATATCCTTAAGAAGAAAATGGATAGAACTACACAAGAAGCCGTATTTTGATCACTTGAGAAGCAAGAGCATGGGCTGTATATGTAGCTATGTTGGTGGAATGATTGTCTAGGTTTCAGAGAGATGACTCTGTAGAGAAAGTGCTTGCTTCATAGCCTGAGGACTTGAGTTCAAGTACCAGAATCCACATAAAAGCCACATATGATGGTTAGTGCTTGTAATCCCAGGCAGGTGAGATAGAGCCATGAGGATCCTAGGGCCTCTGTAGTCACCCAGTCTAGGTGAAATGATGAACTCTGGGTTTAATGAGAGATACTGCTTTAAAAACTAATTTGGAAAATAATTAAGAAATACCTAGGTCAATCTCTGATTTTCACATGCTCCAATACACACAAGAACAGACACATAAGCATACATATATACATACACATTACAAAAATTAACATTCTAGACTATGGTAAAGGTAAGTGATCATTAATCATAATATTGGCCCATATTTTTGTGTCTTACATTCTTTATTAAATATTTTGCATATAACAATAAACTTATTCTAACCGAAAGCTCGTGAATTAAATACTTTCATCATCATTGTAACCTCATCATCCTTTCAATTTCAGTAGTTCAGGAAAGACTTTCCTCATAGTCATAAAACAAAAATAACAGAGGAGAGATCTGAATACCAGCACTGAGACTAGCTGCAAACATACATTCCAAAAATAAATGAATTGACTGAATAATTTTGTTTTGGTAGGGAATATATTAAATATTACCTAAAACATCATAAATTCAATAAAGACCTCAAAAACATAGTGAAAACAATATAATAAATTCAATCTAGCCAAGATAAGCAAAGATGAATAGAAAGGTAAAGACATGATAACAAACAAAAGCAAACTCCAAATAATTGGATGAAATATATAAAAATAGAAAACACATAAATAGTCATGATCTAGTATAAATGGATTAGGTTCAACTGATTGTCCGAAAATAGGTCTAGATATAGGTCTGGGTGTTTAATTCTAGAAACTCTGTCTCAAGATAGAGATGTTGGCACAGTTCTTTAATCCCAGCACTCAAGAGACAGAGACAGGTGGATCTCTGAGAGTTCAATATCAGCCTGGTCTACACAGCAAGCTACAGGCCAGCTAGGGCTATATAGTGAGAGCTTGGCTCAGGGGGATAGGAGGAAACCTATCTCAAAACAAGGTCTAAGACTCCATAAAAACAACAATCAAGGTTGACTTCTGCGTTTCACATGCACATGCACACACGTATGTTTGCATATATGCACCCACATTGGCAAAGGAAATGAAAACTTCCTGCAAATCATCACACAGTGAAAGCACTTATGTCAACTGAGGAAGTATGGGCAGAAATGTAGAACTAACTCCAATTTTTAAAAGACTGAAAATACATAAGTTATGGGTTTATTCCAGAAAGCTAAAAAAATAAAAACAATCAAACCATCATGTTGGTGCATGCCTTTAATTCCAGTAGTCAGGATGCAGAGGCATACAGATCTTTGTAAGTTTGAGGCCAGCCTGGTCTACATAGTGACTTCCAGAGAAGCCATGGATATCCCTGACTCAAAAAATAAAATAAAATAAAATATAAAATTTTAATAACAGTATAGAATCATATGAACAAAATGACAATGAAAAAATTGACATCATCAAATGAAAGCCAGCTTAAAGCATTAGAAAATGTTCCAGTTTTTAATAAAACTGGTTAATACTGAAAAAAAAAAAGGTAAAACAAGGCTAAGGGGAAATACCTAATCATCCATAGAACTTTTTAAATTGCAAGTAAGTACCATAAACACTTATTTTTAGAACTAATAAAAATTATATCATTTAAACCTTATTAAGTTTCCCCAAATTGGCTCATGATAAGAGTGGAAGCTAAAATGAATAATTAACTACTAAAATTTTTAATTTTTAATCAAAAAATCCTAAAAGTCAAAGAAAACAAATTTCAGATGATGCTCCAAGTATTTTTTATTAATTTTAAATATTCAAGAAGTGAAAAACATCAAAGTTATTTATGAATTCTCATATAAGTTTATTTAAGAATAATTATAATAAATAATAAAAATATGTCTGAGCATTCTGCATTTTTTGATAAACAGGTTTTCACAAATCTTAAAAGATTAACAAAGCAGGGGCTGGGGACAAGGCTCAGTTCCCATGAATAAGAGCAGCTGCTAAGAAAGCAAGAGAGCCTTAGGTCAAATTCCCAACACTCACATAAAAAGCCTGGCATGAGTGTGTATTTACAACCCCTGGGGTAGAGACAGTGAATCTCAGGAGCTAAATGATTAACTAGCCAGGCAAACAGTAACTTCAGGTTCAGTTAGAGACCTAATCTAAAATAAGATCGAGAAGCTAGAGAGATGTCTCAGTGGTTAAGAGCACTCGCTGCTCTTCCAGAGGACCTGGGTTCAATTCCAAGTAGTCACATGGTGGCTCACAAATATCTGTAACTCCAATCCCAGGGGATAAGAGACATTTTACTAATCTTCAGGAGCAGTTCACATATGTATATACATACATACAAACACACATACATACATACATACATACATACATACATACATACATACTTACATACATATATGTGTTAAAAATATAGATTTTATCCTAAAAAATGAACTGGCCTCCATTTGTCCTACATACAAACAAGCAGACAAATGTGCATACGATACACATCCAAAAAGAAAGGAGGAGGGAAGAAGGGAGAGAAGGAGAGGATGGGGAAGAGAGAGAGAGAGAGAGAGAGAGAGAGAGAGAGAGTGTGTGTTCATCTGCTACATAATTGTAATCCAAACTCGTGGTTTTGGAAGAAGAGGTAATAGGATAAGGAGTTTGAAGGCAACCTTGAATACATAGTGAGTTTCGGACCAGTCTATTTATACACAGCAAAACTATGTTTTAGGAACTCAACAACTAATGATCATAAAGATTAGCAAATAGGCCATCATAGTTCATAATGATTCACACCTGTAATGCCTGCAGGAGGAATCAAGACTACCAATGGTCTACAAAGTAAGCTTTAGGTCAGCTTTGACTACTGAGAATATCCTGTAATTTATTTATAAAATATAATAATAGCTCTTAGGTTTTCTCTGTTGACAAAATGAGCAAATTCAAGTCAAATTAAAGCGTAAGAGCAGGTGTATTCGAAGCATCTTTTAAGTAGGTTTCTGGCCCCAAGGAAGAAGGTCAGAAAAGTCATCATGGGGAGGGAGACAGAGAGAATGGGGAAGAGAAACAGAAAAAGTTTGTGAAAGGGAAAATTCAGAGAGAGGGAGGGAACCAAAATGTCTGGACTATATGGGGAATCCCAGCCCCTGGGCTGGAAAGTATAGAGTAGAGGGCAGGGTATGCCAGCCATGCCTTGTAAAAGTAGGGACTGAGGGTTGCTATGGCTCCATTCTACCATCATGGACTCTTAACCTTTGAAACTATTAGCCAAAATACGCTCTTCCTTAAGCTGCCTTGAAAATGGTGTTTTAGCACAGCAACAGAAAAGTAAATTAAATGTTAAAGTTAGTACCAGAGAGTGGGTATTGCTGTGAAGAAACTGACAATTTCAGCTTTTGGAGGAGTGGAAGATTTTGGAAAAGCACGTGAGTAATGTAAGCAGAGCTTAAGGGGCCATCCTAGTAGTAACTTGGAAGATAGTAGTGCTGAGAGCAATGAGGACTGTGAAGGCAAAGCTCAAGAGGTTTTCAGAGATGAACAATATTAGTAACTTTGTTAGAAGCCATTCCTGCGGTACTTTTGAAAGGAATATAACTGGCTTCTGTCCTTGTCCTAAGAACATTCCCAAGCTTAAATTAAATATGTGCAGATTTATTTGGTGGAGGAAATTTCAAGGCAGCATAATATTTAATTGATGTTAGGGTTATTATTAGTAACTTACACAAGACTACCATGAAAAAGAGCAAGTGGTGCAGAAAAAAATATACAGTTTGAAGAGATTAAAAAGCACTAGGAAGCTTAATGCTGGAGCCAAGTGTTGTGCTGAAAAAGATAAGGAATTTAGTGCACTCAAGAAGAGTATACTTGTTCAGATCTAGAATGAAGGCAAGGGTACTTTCAGGGGAAGCCTCCATCCAACTGTAGGGCCTTTTCCAAACTGTAAAAAGATCTAAGGAATTTTCTGCTTTTAAAATAGTAACTTAAAAAGGTGTTGCTAATGTTATTGTGCAGCAGGGAATCCCAAGCTGGCTATAAAACTTGGCAGTATCATCCACATGATGATAGCTTTAGAGACTTAACAGACAAGAGTGAAGGAGTCATGGATCTTCTGCCATCATTTCAGACCTGTTGAGATCAGTCATCTAGTGGCAGGAAAATTTCAGCATATAAGTCCTAGTATGGCAGGTGGCCCAAGAGTCCACTTCATGAAGCTCTGAATGTGTAGCTTGGATTTCAGTGGAGGGTCCCAAGATGCTGGAGATGCCAGAGCCATAAGACACCTGCCAGGAAAAACTGCACACAGAAAGTAGTTTTGCAGGTGGCAAATGGAGGGATTGAGCCACCTCAGACATCAGATCTTTGAAATTAAACATAAAGATGCAGGATTTGAAATTTTGCCTGTTGATGAAACTCTGTCTTGCTTGGAGTCCCGTATTTCCTCCTTATGTCCTCATGCTTCCCTTTTTGAGTGGCATATTCTATGCCATTACATTACATATTAAAATTTTGTAATTTGCTTTTGACTTTACAGTAGGTTACAATTAAGAAATTGCTTTGAATTTCAGAATAGACTTAAGACTTTTAAACATTGGTGAGATTGTGAAAGAATGTGGAAACTTTTAAAGTTAGATTAAGTTCATTTTGTATTATGATATGGCCATGAGGCCTATGGGACTCAGGGAGTAAAATGTGTTTGTTTGAATGAGAAATGTCCCACATAAATTCTGTTATTTGAACACTTGCTGGGGAATGTGTCATAAGAAATATCCAGTTCTGGTCCTTCTGATATCTCAGTTTAGGACTAGTTCATAGAGCTAGTATTGGCTTCTGGTGTGGCAGACCCAAGTTCTTTCCTCGAGTCAGGTTGTCCTCAAAAGCCCATAAGCAGGTGCTTAACTGCATTTAATGCTAACTTTGAGTAACTGGCAAAATTAACATCTCTAAAGGGCATAACATGAACTAGAAGAGTGCCTTGTGGACTTCAACTAGAAGGGTAGTCATTGAACTCTAAACCACCAACAAGGACAAAAAAACTCCAGTTAGAACCAAAATGCTATTTCCTCTTGTTTCATCTTATTCATAGGACCAATACATTTCTCTCTACTACCAGTTGAGAGGAACAGACATGGTGATCTTACAGTATTAAAGTTTGTTTTTGTTTTGTTTTGTTTCCAGTATTGGCTTCAATGGCACTAGGGCTGTGAGCACTGGCTTATCACTCTTGGTGTGTACTTGTTCTGGCAATGGTGTGGTCTATAAAGCTCTTCAAAACTAAGGTTTTAGTTACTGACTTTGTTTTCTCACCTATTTCCATTCGTGCCCTCACTCATTCCCAGAATTCACTGTGCTGCTGAGACCTCATGCAGGAAATCCATAGGGTTGGTTCCTTTCCCCTATGACAGGACATGAGCCTCTTCATATAACTGTTTCTCATATAAGTTTGGAGTCCTAATTCTCAGGGACTAGTCTCTGAGAGTATCTCACATATTCTATCACTGAAACATTACATGTTGTCCATATCTTAGGTACCCCCATTTGCAACTAAGGCTATCATCCAGTGTTTAACTCATAGCTGAGGAGGTTACAGCCTCAACTCCTTGTTCTTCCCATTTCTTACCAAGCATGCAGATCTTTGCTATTTTTTCCTGCCTTCTCATTCCACCTCCATTTTTAGCTTTCCACATTTTTACATTTTTATTTTTCACACTTTATATCTTGATTGTAGCTCATCTTCTCTCAGGCCCTCTATCCCTCTTCTCCCATTATACTCCTCCTGTAGTTCACTGAAAGGGTAAGTCCTCCTCCTCTATTATCTGACCCTAGCTTATCAATTCTCATCAGGACTGCTTACCTGGATCTTCTTCCTCTGTTGGGTGGCAAGGCCACATTCCCAGGGGAGGTGATCAAAGAGCAGGTAACCAAGTTCATGTCAAAGACAGCCCCTGCTCCCCTTACTAGGGAACCCACATAGACACTGAGCTGCCTCTATGCTGCATCTCAGCAGGGGGTCTAGGTCCTCTCCATATATGGTCCTTGGTCTCTAGAGGACCGCCCTGGGTCCAGATTTGCTGGCTTTTTTGGTCTCTTTGTGGAGCTAATGTCGCCTCCAGGTCCTTCGATTCCACCCTTTCTTTCATAAGACTCCGTGTGCTCTGCCCAAAGTTTGAGTATGAGTCTCTAAATCTGCTTCAGTCCCCTGCTGGGTGGAGTCATTCAGAGGACATCTATTCTAGGCTCCTGTCCTTTTCCCTCTCTTCTGCTGCTTCTGGTGTCTATTCTGTTTAACTTCTGATTGGTGCAATAGTGACACAAATGTCATGGGAGTTGCTAGCCATCTTCTGGCTGGAGTTAAGCTCTATTCTACAAGTTAAAACCCACAAGTGGCACCAATATCAGAACCAATATTTTGTAAATAGGTAGGCAATATGCCTCAGGGGAGATCCTACTATTATTACTTTGCTAAAAGGATACAGTATTAAACTGGCTCTTAATTACTTATCATTATAGAGATAGATAGATGGATAGATAGATAGATTAGTGCGTCTCTCATCCCTCATCAAAGAAACTTTGTTTTGTAGCAGATGGTGGTTAACATAGAAACCCACACTGGTCAGGCTGCATAGGAAAAGGAACTGAGACATGTTCTTTAAATGAAATATCCACATTACAACCCCTCCTCCCAAAACTCAGGGATCATTTCAGAAGAGAAGACAAAGGGTTGTAAGAGCCAGAGGTGGTGGATGACTACAAGGAAACAGTGTTTTATGGACACACCAGGGCAGCTTCTCATATAAGTTCACAGCAGTTGAGACAGCATGTTAAGACTTGTGTAAATTCAAGTCAGACAAACACCCAATGGGGAGAGAGCAGGTGGGCACAAAGTCCAACTCATTGCTAAGAGCTATTGACAGTTGATAGCCACTAAGCAAAAGAGAGTCAATTTAATTTAAGGTTGTGGCTGATTGTGGGGTGACTGAGTTCCAGTGGAGGGCCACAGATCAAAGGGTATATGGAAGCACAAATTGTATTTGATGTGTTAATAAAAAAGATACAAAGTCAGGTTTGTAGGAAAGGAGGGGGTGTATTTAGGAAAAGTCAAGGGAAGTATGACTGTGATCAAAATGCATTGTATGAAATTCACTAGAAACTAATAAAAAGTACAAATAAGAAAACAAACTTAAATCTGAAGCTACCATAAAAAAATCTGAAACCAAACTAAATAATTTCTCATAACAATTAATGATACAGCACTACCAACAAAAGAAACTAAAACAAAAATGCGCTGAAAACTTTTCTGAGAAACAGTACAAAGACTTAAACCTAGAATTAAATAGACCATTGCTCAATTAACCATACTCTCCTCCTGCCCTACAAACAAGGTATCTGAATGGGAGTTTTAAGTCTGTGTGTACTGAGGGTAACCATAGCAATAACAACATAAAATATAAGTTCAGCTCCTAACGATAATTAACAGAAGATGACAAACTAGGTAAGGGTCTATCAAAAGAAAAAGCACACCCATTTCCACACAGAAAAACTTTTTATGTAACTTTGTACTTCCCTATACCATATGCAGAGAAATATTGCAAGACATGCAAACAAGGAGGAAAAAGGAACACACCCTTAGGAGGTTATGTAATCATCATTACCAGACTTAGATAATGTAAGAAATGCTGGAACTATCTATCTGGGTATTCAAAATAACTATGATTAATTGTGGCTAGCATGTACAGCTGAGTGGGCAATGTAGTAGAGAAAACTGTAACAAATAATAATATTGAAATACCAAAAGTGAAAAACAGAAATAAAAAAATATTCCTGCAGGGACTGGAGGAATGGCTTCATGATTAAGGGCTCTTCTTGCAGAGAACATGAATTTACTTCCCAAAACCTACACCAAGTGACTCACAACTGCGTGTAACTCCAGTTCTTGGAGACCTGACATTATCTTCTGGATTCCACAGATACTTGCAGGCATACAATATACACAGAGCAGGCACAGAATATACAAAGAAATAAAAATAAAAAATATTTTAAAGAGTCAAAGATCCCTCAGAAAAGAACCCTGTGCCCAGATAACTGTTGCTCTCCTCGTGGAGGTCCTGTCCTCTCCAGATCCCACTCTATCCAAGCAAGTGAAAGACCTGTTTGAAAAAAAAAGAAAAAAACCTCAAGCCTCTGAAGAAAGAAATTGAAGATATCAGAAGATGGAATGATCTCCCATGTTTAAGGAACAGTAAGATTAACATAGTGAAAATGGCCATCCTGTCAAAAGCAATCTACAGATTCAATGCAATGCCCATAAAAACACCAACACAATTCTTTACAGACCATGAAAGAAATATTCTCGACTTCATATGAAAAACAAAAACCCCAGAATTGCCAAAACATTCCTGTACAAACACTTATCATCCCTGATCTCAAGCTGTACTACAGAGCAATAGAAATACAAACTCCATGGTACTAGCATAGAAACAGAATGGTGGATTCAATGCTATCGAAAGAAGACCCAGAAATAAACCCACATACCTAAGTATACTTGAGTTTTGACAAAGAATCCAAACCCATAAAATGGATAAAAGAAAATATCTTCAACAAATGGTGCTTGTTCAACTGGATGACTCCATGTACAAACATGCAATTAGGTCTATAAATATCACCCTGCACAAAACGAAAGTTCAAGTGATCAAAGACCTCAACATTAAACCAGACATACTTAGAGGAAAGAGTGGGGAAGAGCCTTTAACTCATTGGCACAGGAGACAACTTCCTGAACAGAACACCAGCAGCACAGGCTCTAAAGGCAACAATCAATAAATGGGACCTCAAGAAACTGAAAATTTTCTCTAAAACAAAGGACATTGTCATCAGAACAAAATAACAGCCTACAGACTTGGAAAGGACCTTCACCAATTCTGTATCATAGAGAGGGCTGATACCTAGAATATATAAAGAACTCAAGAAGTTAAAAAGCAACAAATCTCATAACCAAATTCTCAATAGAGAAATATCGGACGGCAGAGAAACACTTGAAGAAATGCTCGTTGTCCTTAATCATCAGGGAAATGCACAACCAAAATGAACCTGAGTCTTCACCTTCCTTCCATCAGAATGGCTAAGATAAAAATCTCAAGTGACAATACACGCTGCAGAGTAGCATGTCGAGAAAGGGGATCCCTCCTCCATTGTTGGTGGAAATGTAACCTTGTTCATACACTTTAAAAATCAACATGCTGCTTTCTCAGAAAACTAGGATTAGTGCTTCCTGAAGATCCAGATATACCACTCCTAGGCATATATCTAAATATGATCAAGTACACAACAAGGACATTTGCTCAACTTTGTTTGTAGCAGCTTTATTCGTAATAGACAGAATCTGGAAACAACCCAGATGTCCCTCAAGGGAAGAATGGATACAGAAATTGTGGTACATTTACAGCATGTAATACTACTCAGCAATTAAAAACAAGGAAATCATGAAATTTGCAGACAAATGGTGGGAACTAGAAAAGATCATCCTGAGTGAAGTATAGCAGAAGCAGAAAGACACACATTGTATACATGACTCATAAGTGGATATTAGACCTATAATATAGAATAAACATACTAAAATCTGCACATCTAAAGAAGCTAAGCAAGAAGGAGGACTCTGGGTAAGATGATCAATCCTCATTCAGAAAGGCAAATGGGATGGACAAAAGGAAGAAGGAGAAAACAGGGAACAGGACAGGAGCCTACCACAGATGACCTCTGAAAGACTCTACCTAGCAGTGCATCAATGCAGATGCTGAGAGTCATAACCAAATGTTGGGCGGAGTGGAGGGAATCTTATGAAAGAATGGGGAGTTAGAAAGTCCCAGAGGGGACTGGAGCTCCACAAGGAGAGTAACAGAACTGAGAAATCTGGGCACAGGGTTTTTTTTTTCTGAGACTGATACTCCCACAAAGGTCCATGCATGGAGACAACCTGGAATCTGTGCACAGATGTAGCCCGTGACAGCTCAGTATCCAAGTGGGTTTCCTAGTAAGGAGAACAGGGACTGCCTCTGACATGAACTCAGTGGTTGGCTCTTTGATCACCTCCCCCTGAGGGAGGAGCAGCTATACCTGGCTATAGAGCAAGACAATGCAGCAGTTGTGATGATGCCTGATAGCCTAGGGTCAGAGGGAATGGGAGGAGGACTTCCCCATCAGTGAACTTGGAGAGAGGCATGGGACTAGATGAGGAACTAACAGTGGGATTTGGGGGGATTGAGGAAGGGAGCTACAGCTGGGATACAGTTAGAATAAACTAATTAATAAAGGAATAAAAATAAAAAAGAAATAAAATAAACACAAGAAACTAAAAAAATCTTTTGAAAAAGTAGACATTGTGATCGTAAATAAGAATGATTTTGCTGGGCTCGTCAATACAATTGATAAAGCCATGGAGAGAATTAGTGAACTTGAAGATAGATTAATAAAAATTATTCATATTGAAACACAAATGAAAAAATGTGAGAAAAGAAATACATAAAAACTAATTCATATGACTATGATGTGACGTGATGTGTTTCTTTTCTGGTCTAGTCTATTTGGTGTTCTGTAGGCCTCTTGTATATTTATGGACATCTCTTTCTTTAAGTTGGGAAAATTTTCTTCTATGATTTTCTTGAAAATATTTTCTGGGCGTTGGAGCCTGGAGTCTTCTTTGTCATCAATTTCTATTATTCTTAGATTTTGTCTTTTTATGGTTCCTTGATTTCTTAGGTATTTTGTGTTTGGGACTTTTCTGATTTTACTTTTTCTTTGAGAAAAGTATCAATTTCTGTGAGTGTATCTTCAGCTCTAGATATTCTCCCTTCCATCTCTTGTATTCTGTTGGTGATGCTTACTTTTGTGGTTCCTGATCTTTTCTCCAAGTTCTCCCATTCAAGGGTTTTCTCAGTTTGTGTTTTCTTTATTGATTCTAATTCTGTTTTCATGCCTTGCACCATTTCCTTCATCTGTTTGAATGTAGATTCCTGTCTCTCTACAATGGTCTTTATTTATTTGTTCATTTCTCCTCTATATTCCATTAATTGTATCTCTACTTGTGCCTCTATTTGTTTGGCTATGTTTGCCTGTGTTTCTTTAAGAATTTTGTCCATTTCCTCTTTACCTCCAATTGACTGGCCAAATCTTTGATAGATTTGTTCATTTCCTCTTTAACTGTCTGAATTTGCATGGCTATTGCTCTGAAAGAATTGTTTGTTTCCTCCTTATGAGCCTCAAATAATTGGGTAAGCATAGCTTTAAAGTCATTTTCTTGTGCTTCCGATGAATTGGAGTATCCATCAATTTTGGGCTTGCTGGTGAGGCCATGATGTCCTGATTCTTGTTGGCTGTGTTCTTTTGCCTACCCCTGGCCATTGGCTTATCTGAAACCTTCCCTGTTTGTTTTTGGATTCTGCATTTTAGACTGGTACTGTCTCTCTGTAGTGTCTGGAGAGTTCTTTAGGAAGTTGAGAGAGGTCCCATGGCCTCAGCGTGTGTGTTGGTGGACTAGCTGTACCTGTGGGAGGAAAGTACGTGGGTGCAAAGGGGGCAAATGCAGGCTTGTGTGTGTGTGTGTGTGTGTCTGTATGTGTATGTGTGTGTGTGTATATGTGTGTGTGTGTGTGTGTGTAAGTGTGCGTGGAAGTGTGTCTCGAGGGATAGAGTGATAGATAATATTGGACCCCTGAGTGTGTCGGAGGGGCTCTACACTGTATATGTAGCAGGCACTAGTGATGGTAGTGGTGCAATTTCTGGCATTAACTGCTTTAACTCCTCAGTTGGACCTGCAGAACAGGGGCTTCAATGTCTTAAGTGACCCTGTTTCCCACAGTGGGTAGGTAGGTGAGAGGGGTCCAATGCCTGGCGTCTGTTTTAGAAAGACCCTGGATCTGGGGCTCTGCAGATACTCAAGGCACACTCACTCTCAAGCAGGTCACTTTGGCAGGGATCGGGGTATCCTGGCTCTCTGCTCCCTGGTTTGGCCCTGCTTGTTCTTGGAGGACTGATGTGCTCCACCAGCTCAGTGCTGCTGCCACTGCCAGGTTAGGAAGTCACAGTGCAGCTGGAGACTGGGATGCCAGGCCACATGCCTTCTGGGAAGTCCTGGGGGCCCTCCACTGTGCTCTCCAAGCCTGGGAGGCCCAGTGCCTGGTGTGCCTAGCTTGTATGGTATTTCTGCCTGATTTTGGTGGGTATATAGTGTATTATCTGTCACTGAGGGATTGGGTGGGCCGTACAGTCAGTGGCTGAGCGACCCTACAGAGCCAGTATGGCAGCTAGCAGACCTGGGACCCTGAGAGGGTGGTGCCGCAGGTCTGGGACTCTCAGACCAGTACTGCTGGCAGTTGCCACTAAGGGGCTAGGAGCTCTGCCTCAGCTGCCGCAGACCCCAGGCAGTTAGGTCTGAGCTGAGAATCTCAGTGAGTCTACTGTGCCGAGGAGGAGGGAGGTTGGAGAAAGGGGAGTGCCAGGAGATCAAAGGATCGTTTCTCTCCTTCCCCAAACAAGTCCCCGAGTGACAGGAGACCAAAGTTCTCACTTCATGCGATGTTCCCTGTCATTTAGAAAGCCTCACCGTTGTTTTCCTGGCTTCAGAGGTCCTTCCACTCACCAACTCAGGCATTCAGCTCTTCCACAGCTCAGAAACTATGTGTGCTATCACCATCTTGGCTCTGCCCCTTGTTTTATTTTTTGAGAGTTTTCCTCTATAGTCTTAGCTGTTCTGGATTTGCTTTGTAGACCAGGCTGGTCTCAAACTCACAGAGATCCACCTTCCACTGCCTCCCTGAGTGCTAGCATTACAGGTGTGTGCCACTGTACCCAGCTTCAAACAGAGTTTTAAAAGTAGACCTGGGGGTAGGGAAAATATTGTGTTTATAGAAACAATGAAATAATGACAAAATTAAAGCTGACAGACAATAATCAAAGCCAGAAGAAGTAGTCCTACATATTTACAATATTTTAAATTAATTTGTGTGTGTGTGTGTGTGTGTGTGTGTGTGTGTGAGAGAGAGAGAGAGAGAGAGAGAGAGAGAGAGAGAGAGCAGTATGCATATGGAGTCTAGATGACAACTCTCTCAGGAAGCCATCATCTTGCACCAACTTTTTAAACTCAAGTTGTCAAATTAGTGTGCAAGCACCTCTAACCACTGAGTCATATTAGATCTATATAACAAATAGTTGTATAGGTCTATGCAAAATAATTTGGATTTACACAAAGAACACCAGAAACAAAATAAATGAGATGTTCTTTATTTTTAATTTTGTAAAAAGATAACTGAAGCAAGATCAAAATAGTATATCTATGTTTATACCACCCAGAATATGAGCAGGACAGAGGACAAGATAAAGGGAAATAATTTGAAACATAGTTCTGTAAGGTCCTATACTAAGCACCAAGAAAAACTTAAGTAAGAGTAAGTTGTAAGGGTATGAAAATGGAGGAGAGAGAAGGGAAGAGAGCGGAAGAGAAATGAATAGGAAAGAAGGGGAGCTGAAGGAAGACATTTTTCCTTACTTCAGTTCAGCACAATTAACAACATCAAACAAACTCAAGTGACATCTTGCCCATTGGTTTATAAGTAGGGAAGTAGGAGAGAAGTTGTGTATTTTATTTCTCTAGTTTCTGTTTAAAATATTTTTGTGCTAAAATGCAGACTATCAAGTAAAATGTAAAATCCATGTGGGTTTTTATGATTTAGCTCAAGTTATACAATAGTCACTATTTACAAAGCTTTCTATTCAAAAGTCCCATTGGACAGCCTATCAGACTCTTCAGTCCTTATTTTATTAAGCAAGTTTCATGTTTTAAACCCTTTGCTTGCTACTGGAAAACATATTTTTCTTTATCTGCTTTGGCTTTTTGAGAGAAGGTCTTGATTACAGTGTTGGCTAGACTGGCCTTGTATCCATAGTCCTGAGTGCTCTAGGATTCTAAGCCTATCTTACCATCATCTGTTGAACATATTACATACACGCAGACACACACACACATACATATACACATAAAATAATTTTTAAAAACAAAAAGAAAGGAGACATAAAAGACATATTGTAGAAAAAGTAATAACAAACTAAATGACTGTCAGCCAAAGAAAGGATAAAGAAAATGTGGTACATTTACAAAATTGAGTTTTACTCAGCTGTTTAAAAATTATGACATCATAAAATTTGCTGGTAAATGGATGGAACAAGAAAAAAAAATTATGCTGAGTGAGATAACCTAGACCCAGAGAGACAAACATGGTATGTACTCATAAATGGATATTAGCCAGAAAGGAAGGGATAACCATGCTACAATCAACAGACCCAGAGAGACTATGTAACAAGGACAGCTTATGGGTGGGGAATGCAAGTATCTTCTTGGGAAGGTGAACTGGAATAAATTTTGAGGGTAGACTGGGGGCAAGTAGAAATTGGAATGGGAGGGATCAGGTGGAGCAGAGAATACTAGCAGAGACAACTGGAATTAAGGGTCATTTCAGGAGCTAGAAACCTAGTGCAATAGAAATCCCATGGAATCTATAAGAGTAACCCTCGCAAAAATCCTAGTAATGGGGAACACAGCCTGAAACCAGGGAAGGCCTCAAGTATATGGATTGGGACACCAATCCAGTCACAAAACCTCAACCTAATTTCCCTGCCTACAGAGTGTTCCATGAATGGAAATTAGTGGAATCACTATCAAAGAGACTAAAGAAATTTCACTCAGCAACTGATGGGAGCAGATGCAGAGCTCCACAGGCAATATTAGAAGTCCTGTAGAGGATAGGGAGGAAGGAACATAGGAACCAGAGGAATAACGGATTCCACAAGAACATGGCCCACAGAATCAACTTACCAGGACTCAAGTGAGCTCACAGAGACTAGGGAGCCTGTATGGGTCTGACCTAAGTCTTCTGAATATATGACATTGTTGTGTTCCCATGTCTTGATGTGAGAATATGTGCCTAGTTTTATTGTATTTTGTTATGCCATATTTTGTTATGCCATATGTCCGTGGATGGCCTGTTTTTTCTCTGAAGGAAGTTGAAGGGGGGATGGGATAAAGAGGAGTGAAGGAGAGCAATTGGAGGAGGGGGGAGTGGGAAAACTGCAGTTGAGGTGTAATATATGAGATGATAATAATTAGAAAGGAAAGCAATAATGGAAAAATGTGTTTTAAGGGAGAGCTCTCTTGGGCAGAAGATAAAACATCTCATAGACCATAAGTCATTTGGATTTTACTATGTGTATCAGGGACACACACACAAAAGTGAGCATTACGTGAGGCAGGAGAGAGGAGTAAGTTCAGGGAAATCTATGGATTCATGTCATAAAATAGGTTTCACCTGATAATTTTCCTTTGCACCTCACCCCTGCGATCCACTCAAAGGCAACCTTGAATCAAGGGTTTGAACACAGGTAACTTATTTGAAAAGTGTGTCACTTTCCCCTTGTGAAAAAAAGTATATCTGAGAGAAAACAACTTAAAACAGAAGGGTTTATTTTGGTTCATGGCTTCAGAGGATCTGAACCATATTTGATTGGCTCTGTTGCTTTTGAGAGACAAAACATCATGAGGAACACATGAACAGCAAAGATGCTCACACCATGGTGACCAGGGGACAAAGACAGGAAGGAGCCTGAATCCCAGTCATTCATTCAAGATCATGATCCCAATAAACTGAATTCCTCCAAGGTGGCCCAACCACTTGAAGGGTCAATTATATTCCAATAAAGTTTTAGCCTGGTGAGCAAGGCTTTAACACAGGGGCCTTTAAAGGATATTCAGATCCAAGCTATCTTAGGAGCTTGCCCCCAAAGTAAAATGAGACACTGAGGAAGTAAGTTATGGAAAGGAGAAAATGATCAGATTTGCCAAAGACCTGATTACACCACTGGGAAATAGTCAGGGCCAGTATAGGTTCAATATAGGTATGGATGCTCAAGCCTGTGATCTTGGCACTAAGAAGACTAAGGCAAATGTCATGAAATTAAGGCCAGGCTGCACTACAGAGTAAGGCCTGGTTTCAAAATCAATTGATTAATGAACCCATACATTTTTAATGTATTTATTCATGCACTTTACAACCTGATTGCAACCCCTTCCTGTCTCTCCTCCCAGTCCCACCTATTTTTTTAAAGATACTCTAAAAAACAGCACTGTGGCCAGGTGTGGTTGCACATGCCTTTAATTCCAGCACTTGGGAGGCAGAGGCAGGAAGATCTCTGAGTTTGAGGCCAGCCTGGTCTACATAGAAATTTCCAGGACAGCTAGGGATGCATAAAAAAACCTGTCTTGAAAAAAACAAAACTAAGAGAAAAAGAAAACAAAACAAGAAACAGTACTGTGAGGGTCAAGGGACCTGGGGTATGTATTCTGCTTCTGAGAAAGACAATTGTGGGACACTCCTGAGGGTTGATAGCTCTAGTACTACTGAACTCCTCAAATGCTGGTGAGTAACTGAAGGCACCCTCAGGCATATAGGCACAGGGAGCTGTGAAAAGGAAACAGCACTAACAGTGATTAGATGTCAACAGTATCTGCTGCCCTTGAACTCTCCAAAATCTTAGATTACTCTCTGCATAACCACACACTATACATAAAAGTATCAGAATAAAGATGTTTTCAAGTAAATTCAGAACATTTATGATAGTGTATCATACTATGCTACACAAAACAATACATGAATACTTTTCTTTTTATATTTTTATTTTATATGCATTAATATTTTGTTTGCATGTATGTATACCATATAAATGTTTTCTATTGTTGGAGGTCAGAGAAGGGCATTGGATCCACTGGAACTGCAGTTATACATGGTTGTGAGCTACCATGTGCAGGGTGGGGACTGACAAAGAATGAAATATTGTTATTTGCAGAAAAATGGATGGACCTGGAGAAAACATGTTGAGTTAAGTAATTATAGAAAATTCCTGGCTGTTTCTTCCCTTATATGGAAATAAAACCGAAAAGTCAATTATAAGAAGTAACAAAAAAAAGTTTTTAAAAGTGTACTAAAGATTAGGGCAGACATTTAACAAAAGAAGAAAAAAAAGCAGATGGGAAATATTTGCACAAGAAAAGATGCTCAACATCATTGGTCATTAAAAAAATGCAAATCAAAACCACAATGATCTTCAACTATACACCCATTAATCTGTCTAAAATATAAATTTTTATTTTTTATATTTTTTAATTTATTATTATTTTTCTTATTTTTTATATTAGTCAAAGTTTACTTACTTTGTATCCCAGCTATAGCCCACTCCTTCATTCACTCCCAATCCCACCCTCCCTCTCTCATCTCCTCCCTGCTCCTCTCTAAGCCCACTGATAGGGAAGGTCCTTCTCCCCTTCTATCTGACCCTAGCTTAACAGGTCTCTTGAGGACTGCCTGCAATGCCCTCCTCTGTGGCCTATCAAGGCTGCTCCTCCCTTGGGGTGGGGGTCAAAGAGCCAGCCAATGAGATCATGTCAGAGACAGTCCCTGTTCCCCGTACTAGGGTACCCACTTGGATACTGAGCTGCCATGGGTTACATCTGAGCAGGGGTTCTAGGATATATCCATATATTGTCCTTGGTTGGAGAAACAGTATCAGAAAAGACCCCTATGCCTAGATTTCTTTGGTCCTTGTGAAGCTCCTGTCCTCTCCAGGTCATACTAACTCCCCCTTCTTTCATATGATTCCCTGTATTCTGCAAAAGGTTTGGTTATGAGTCTCAGCATCTGCTTTGATACACTGATAGGTAGAGTCTTTCAGAGGCCCTCTGTGGTAGGCTCCTGTCTTGTTTCTCATTTTCTCCTACTTCCAATGTCCAACCCATTTGTCTTTAAGTGAAGATTGATCATCTTACCCCAGGTCCTTTTTCTTGTTTATCTTCTTTAGGTGTACAGATTTTAAGTTTCTTTATCCTATAATATTGGTCTAGTATCCACTTATAAGTGAATATATACCATGTGTGTCTTTCTACTTCTGGGATACCTCACTCAGGATGATCTTTTCTAGATCCCCCCATTTGCCTGCAAATTTCATGATTTCCTTGTTTTTAATTGCTGAGTAGTATTCCATTGTGTAAAAGTACCACAATTTCTGTATCTATTCCAACACTGAGGGACATCCGGGTTGTTTCCAGGTTCTGGCTATTAGGAATATAGCTGCTAAAACATGGTTGAACAAATGACCTTGTTGAGTACATGAACATCTTTTGGATATATGCCTAGGAGTGGTATAGCTGGATCTTCTGGAAGCACTATTCCTAATTGTCTGAGAACACTCCAGATTGATTTCCAAAGTTGTTGTACAAGTTTACATTCCCACCAGCAATGGTGGAGGGATCCCCTTTCTCCACAACCTCTCTAGCATATGTTGTCATTTGAATTTTTGATCTTAACTATTCTTTTTTGTTAATTTTTATTTTTAATATTAATCACAGGTTATTTATTTTGCATACCAGCCATACCACCCTTCCTCTTTCCCTACCAATTCCACATTCCCTTTCTCATCTCCTCTCTGCCACTTTCCAAGTCCCCTGCTGGGGACGTCCTCCTACCCTTCCATGGACCCTAGCTTATCAAGTATCTTGAGGACTGGCTGCCATGTCCTCCTCTGCAGCCTAGCAAGACTGTTCCTCCCTTTGGGGGTTGAGGGAGAGGTAAATGAGCCAGTTGTTGAGTTCATGTCAGAAATAGTTCCTGATCCTCTTACTAAGAAAACCCACTTTGATACTGAGCTGCCATGGGCTATATCCGAGCAGGGGTTCTAGGTTATATCTATATATGGTCCTTGGTTGGAGAAAAAGTCTCATAGAAGACCACTGTGCCTTGATATATTTTGTCATTGTGGAGCTCCTGTCCTCTCTTGGTCATATTAACCACCCCTTTTATCATATGATTGCCTGCACTCTGCCAAAGGTTTGGTTATGAGTCTCAGCATCTGCTTTGATACACTTCTACTTAGAGTCTTTCAGAGGCCCTCTGTAGTAGGCTCCTGTCCTGTTAGTGTCTTCTCCTACTTCCCATGTCCATCCCATTTGTCTTTAAGTGAGGATTGATCATTTAGCCATTCTAATTGGTGTACGGTGAAATCTCAGAGTCATTTTGATTTGCATCTCTATGACAGCAAAGGACATTGAGCATTTCTTTAGGGGTTTCTCTGCATTCTACATTCCTCTACAGAGAGTTCTCTGTTTAGCCCCATACCCCACTTTTTTAATTAGATTGCTTGTTTTGTTGCTTTTTAACTTCTTTAGTTTTTATATATTCTGTATATCAGTCCTCTGTCAGATACAGGGTTGGTGAAGATCCTTTCCCAATCTGTAGGCTGTCATTTTGTTCTGATGACAGTGTCCTTTGTTTTACAGAAGCTTTTCAGTTTCATGAGATCCCATTTATTGATTGTTACTGATAGAGCCTGTGCTGTTGGTGTTCTGTTCAGGAAGTTGTCTCCTGTGCCAATGAGTTCTAGGATGTTCCCCACTTTTTCTTCTAACCAATTTAGTGTGTCTGGTTTTACGTTGAGGACTTTGATCCACGTTGGACTTTAGTTTTCTGCAGGGTGATAAATATGGATCTATTTTCATTTTTCTGCATGTAGACATCCAGTTGGACCAGCACCATTTGTTGAAGATGCTGTCTTTTTTCCATTGAATGGTTTTGGCTTCTTTGTCAAAAATCAAGTATTCATAGATATGTGAGTCTTCTATTCAGTTCCATTGCTCCACCATTCTGTTTTTATGCTAATACCATGCAGTTTTTATCACTCTTGCTTTGTAGTACAGCTTTATATCAAGAATGGAGATATCTCCAGATGATCTGTTGTTGTACAGAATGATTTTGGAAATTCTGGGATTTCAGTTTCTCTATATGTAGTTGAAAGTTTTTCTCTCAAGATCTGTAAAGAATTGTGTTGGTATTTTGATGAAAATTGCATTGAATCTGTAGATTGCTTTGGCAGAATGGCCATTTTCACTATGTTAATCCTACCAATCCATGAGCATGTATGATCTTTCCATCTTCTGATATCTTCTTCAATTTCTTTCTTCAGAGACTTGAGGGTTTTGGTTTTTGTTGTTGTTGTTGTTGTTGTTTTCAAACAGGTCTTTTACTTACTTGGTTAGAGTCACACCAAGGTACTTTATGTTATTTTTATTGATTTATTGTTAAGGCTGTTGTTTCCCTAATTTATTTCTTTGCCCTTTTGACTTTGGAATACAAGGACAAGAGAAATAGAGCCAACTATAAAGGAAAGATTCTGATTTTTTTTGAGTTAAGTTTGTATCCAGCCACTTTGCTGGAGGTGTTTATCAGCTGATGGAGTTCTCTGGTTGAATTTTTGGGGTCACTCCTGTATAATATCATATCATCTGCTAATAGTAAAACTTTGACCTCTTCCTTTGGTATTTGCATCCCATTGATCTCCTTTAGTTGTCTTATTGCTCTAGTTAGGACTTCAAGTACTAAGTTGAAGTGATAAGGAGTAAGTGGGCAGGCTTGCCTTGTCCCTGTTTTCAGTGGAATTCATTTAAGTTTCTCTCCATTGACTTTTATGTTGGCTATAGGCTTGCTGTATATTGCATTTACTATGTTTATGTATGTGCCTTGTATCTCTGATCTCTCCAAGGCTTTAAACATGAATCGATGTTGGATTTTTCAAATGCTTTTTCAGCATCTAAGGATATGATAATGTGGTTTTTCTCCTTCCGTTTGTTTTTATGGTGGATTACATTGATGGTTTTCCATATATTGAACCACCGTTGCATGCCTGGAATGAAGCCTACTTCATCATGGTGGATGATATCTTTTATGTGCTCTTGGATTCTGTTTGCAAGTGTTTTATTGAGTATTTTTGCATCAATGCTTATAAGAGAGATATGTCTGAAGTTCTCTTTTTTTGTTGGGTCTTTGTGTGGTTTAGGTATCAAGGTGACTGTGGCTTCATAGAATGAGTTTGGTAAAGTTTCTTATGTTTTTTTTTTAATGGAATACTTTGAAGAGAACTGGAGTTAGCTCTTCTTTGAAGGTCTGGTAGAATTCTGCACTGAAGCCATGTGGCCTAGGGCTTTCGTTTTTGGAAGGGAGACTGTTGATGAATCATTCTATTTCCTTGGGAGATATAGGGCTATTCAGTTTACCTGATCTTGAATTAATTTTGGTAGATGGAATCTATCAAGAAATTGTCCATTTCATTTAGATTTTCAAATTTTGTGGCACATAGGCTTTCGTAGAATGACCTAATGATTGTTTGGATTCCCTCAGTGTCTGTAGTTATATCCCCTTTTTCATTTCTGATTTTGCTGATTTGGAGTTTCTCTCTGCCTTTTAGTTAGTTTGGCTAAGAGTCTGTCTATCTTATAGATTTTCTCAAAGAACCTGCTCTTGATTTCATTGATTCTTTGAATAGTTTTATTTTATTCTAATTTATTGAATTCAGCCCTGAGTTTGATTATTTCTAGCTGTCTGCTCCTCTTGGGTGTATCTGCTTTTTTTTTCACCTATGGCTTTCACTTGGGCCATTAAATTGCTTGTATGAGATGTTACAAATTTCTTCTTGAAGTCATTTAGTGCTTTTAATGTGTCCCATAATTTTGGGTATGTTTTACCTTCATTTTCATTAAATGAAGGAGGTCTTCAATTTCTTTCTTTATTTCATCCTTAACCCAAGCTGTAGCAAGTTGTTCCATTTCCATGTGCATGTAGGCTTTTTGCTATTTCCATTGTTGTTGAGGTCCATCTTTAGTCCATCTTTAATTGTCAGAATACAGGGGCTTATTTCAATCTTCTTGTATCTGTTTAGGCTTGCGTCATGACCAACTATATGGTCTATTTTGGAGAAGGTTTCCATGAAGTGCTGAAAAGAAGTTACACTCTCTTGAGTTTGAGTGAAATGTTCTGTAGACATCTATTAGGTCCATTTGATTTAGGACTTCTATAAGTGACTTTATTGCCCTATTTGGCTTCTGTCTAGATGATCTGTCCCTTGCTGAGAGTGGCTGTTGAAGTCTCCCACTATTATGGTGTTGGGATCAATGTGTGATTTAAGCTTTAATAATGTTTTATTTACAAATGTAGGCACTCTTGTATTTGGGGCATAGATGTTTAGAATTGTGATGTCCTCTTGGTGGATTTTTCCTTTGATTAGAATATATTGCCCCTCCTCATCTTTTTTGATTAATTTTGGTTGAAAGTTTATTTTATTAGATATTAGAAAAGCTACACCAACTTGTTTTCTGGGTCCATTTGCTTGAAAATCATTTTTCCAGCCCTTTACTCTGAGGTAGTTTTTATCTTTGTTGCAGAGGTGTGTTTCTTGGATGCAATAGAATGTCGGATCCTGTTTCTACAACCATTCTCTTAGTCTGTGTCTTTATATTGGAAAGTTGAGTCCAGTGATGTTGATAGATACTAGTGACCAATGAATGTTACTTTCTTTTGATGTGGGGTTGGTGGTGTTACTGTGTTTTGTTGGTTTTATTCTTTTGGTTTTTTGTTGTGTGTTTATCTATGTCCTATGTTTTCTTGGAGGTCATTGTTTTTGTTCAGTTGAAATTTTCCTTCTAGTATCTTCTATAGGGCTGGATTGCTCTGTAGATATTTTTTAAATTTGGTTTTGTCATGGAATGTTTTGATTTCTCCATATATGTTGATTGACAGCCTTGCTGGGTAGAGTAGTCTGGGTTGACATCTGTGGTCCATGAAAGTCTGTATGACATCTGCCCAGGCCCTTCCGGCTTTCAAAGTTTCTGATGAGAAGTCTGTTGTGATTCTGATAGGTCTACCTTTATATGTTACTTTGCCTTTTTCGCTTGCTTTAATATTTTTTCTTTGTTCTGTAGGTTCAGTGTTTGGACTATGATGTGACATGAGGGGTTTATTTTCTGGTCTAGTCTATTTGGTGTTATGTAGGCCTTTTCTACATTTATGGACATCTCTTTTTTTAAGTTTGAAATTTTTTTTTCTATGATTCTTTTGAAAATATTTTCTGGACCATGGAGCCTGGTATCTTATTTTTCATATACTCCTATTATTCTTATATTTTGTCTTTTTATGGTGTCCTTGATTTCTTGGATGTTTTGTGTTTGGAACTTTTTTATTTTATTTTTTCTTTGAGAGACATATCAATTTCTGCAAGTGTATCTTCAGCACCTGAGATTCTCTCTTCCATCTCTTGTATTATGTTGGTGATGCTTACCTTTGTAGTTCTTCATCTTATCTCTAAGTTCTCCAGCTCCAAGGTTTTCTCTGTTTGTGTATTCTTTATTGATTCTAATTCTGTTTTCATGCCTTGCACCATTTCCTTCTTCTGTTTGAAAGTGTAGTCCTGCTTTTAAAGGATGGCTTCTATATTTTTTGTTTGTTTCTCTCTATATGCTGCTAATTGTGCCTCTACTTGTTTGGCTGTATTTGCCTGTATTTCTTTGAGAGCTTTGTTCATTTCCTCTTTATTTGACTGAAATTGAGTGGCTATTTCTTTGATAGAGTTGTTAGTTTCCTCTTTATGTGCTTTTATTTCTGTGGCCACTTCTCTGAGAGATTTGTTCATTTCCCCTTTATGAGCCTCTAATAACTGGATAAGCATAGTTTTAAAGTAATTTTCTTGTGTTTCCAATGATTTGAAGTGTCCATTGATTTTGGGAGTTGCTGGTGAAGCCATGATGTCCTGATTTTTGTTGTATGTGTTCTTATGCCAACCTCTAGCCATCTGCTTATCTATAACCCTCATTGTTTGTTCCTGGAGTCTGTACTTCAGACTAGGACTGTCTTTTTCTGGTTTCTGGAATGTTTTTCAGGAAGTTGAGAGAGGTTCACTGGTTTGTGAATGTGGTGTGCATTGGTGTTTCAGCTGTACCAAGTGAGGAATATGACACTGGCGCTATTCACAGGCACTCTTAGAAGGGCACAGTGAGCGGGCACAGATTCCCTGACTACCTCAGTGGCCTACAGGCCACTGGTATGTAGAATTATCTGGGCTCCAGGAAGTGTTCGCCTGGAATTCACTGGTAGAACAGCAGAGCAGAGGCTTTAGTGTTGAGAAAGCTGATCCAAGAATCCTTATGTTGCCCAAAATAGTGGTATGGGTGGGAGGGATCTGATGTCTGGTGGCTTGTGTAGATGGGCCCTGGATCTGGGGCTCTGCAAGCACTCACTTGAAGGCACACTCACACAGGACCAGTTGGAAAGTACAGCGTTTCCCCTTGTTCTCTACTCTCCAATTTGTTCCTTCTGGGGCAAATGTGGGTGTAGGCTAACAGTCAGCTCAGTGGTGCTGTAGCAGTCTTGGTGTCCACTGGCACTGTGTGCTGTGCTGTGCACCACCCGTGCTGAAGTTCAGGGGTGTGCTCTCTGGCAGACTCTGCAGGTTTCCTCTGTATCCTTCACCTCTGCAAGGGAAGGATTATGGTAGATGGTCCCAGGGGAGTCCCAGGGGGAGGGGACTGAGTGTCCTCTGTCCCAGATCTCAAGCCAGGGTTTCTTTGATAGGAGCCTCAGGCACTGGGAACCAAGCCCTGTGGTCTGCGGTGGACTCCACAGGTGGCCTCTGTATCCTTCCTCTGTATCCTTCTGCTCAGCCAGGGTAGGCTTATGGTGGCTGGTCCTGGAGAAGTTCCAGGAAGTGTTGAGTATTCTCTGTCCCAGATACCAAGCCAGGATTTCTTTTCTAGGAGTGGCTGGTGCTGGAGCCCTTGTCCAGTGATCTCTGGCAGAATCTGCAGGCTGCCTCCTCTGCCTCCACCAAAGAGGGAGTAAGGAGGTGGATACGGGGAAGTGCCTGGTGATCGAGCCCCCAGGAAAGGTCCATGGAAGAGTCTGCGGGTGACCCGATTCTAAATGAACACAGTTCATGGTTAGTTCCCTTTCTCCCTGGAAGCCTAGGTATCTCTGTTCTGAGTTCAGCAGCCCCTCCACTCAACAATTTCAGAGTTTCAGATCTTTTGCCCCTCAGATATGGTGCACGCTGGTCGCTGCCATCTTGGGTCTCCAACATTATTATTATTATTATTATTATTATTATTATTATTATTATTATTAATCAGGCAAGATATTTCCGGGTATTAGAAAGTCCTAGAAGTTGGGGGAAAATCCAGTGTTCTCTTTGGGCAAGCTCAAACTATTTACCACCAAAGATAGCAGATGTTTCGAGGACAAAGTACCAATTTTAATCTCATGGGTCACGTTACCCAGAAGAGCCTATGATAATATAAAGAAAGGCATTGTAGACATTGTAGAGCATGCAGTCTTTCATTTTTTAAACATTAAGGTTTATGAATATGCCCTTTACTATGGTAAAGGCAAATGATTCAGATTTTCACTTTGGAGGAAGAAATAGATTTTTTACTTATACTAAACATTACATAGTTTAAATAAGCCTAGGCTATACAGTGAGTTAGTCTCTCAAAAAGCAAAAACAAAACAAAACAAAGCAAACAAAGAAGCAAAACCAATCAAACGGTAACAGCAAGCATAGTTTAAGTTTCAGAATTTTTACATAGGTTTATATAGTTTAAGTTAATGAATGAGTTTGTCTGGAAGAAAATAACAAAATGTATTTTCTGCTTTATTAAGATATATTGTCCGTTTTCATTCAGGTGTGATGACAAACCCTTCTCCCAACTTCATTAGTGTGCTGCATTCAGATCACTCCTGATATGCTTGTCTGAATATCTGGGTTGTGTGACTACTTAGTATCAGATTCAGCAACAAACAAAGCAGTTAGGGACATCAACATGAGAAACAATGTTTAGCGACTAACACAACAGGATGGGGAGACAATTAGGCTGGCCACACCCTTTTCATTTTCTGCCCTATGACCTTTAAAAAATTCATATGTGAGATGTGAAAAGCAACTAGGAAAAGCATCCCCCATATTTCCGGTGTCTAAAAACAACAATACAAACTCTGAAGTCACCATGGAAACTGCCTCCCACTAGCATTTGCTTTTCAGAGTTTTTTAGAAGCATTTACCCACAAGAAATCGGCAGAGAAAAAAAATTCAGACAGATCACGCCTGCCTATGGCAACTAAAGAAAGGTTTACCAGGAAAGAAGGGGGCCTTCAGTCAAAACTGCATTACACTTTTATTTTCAAAGGCTTTAACTCACCTATTGTCCAGAAAGAGCCTCTGAAGTATCCTTTAAGATGCAGCTTTTAAAAGTTCTCAGTTTTACATGTTTCGTAAACATTTGTATTTGAAGGCAGCATGTATTTGTGTTTTCTTTTGAAATTTATTAATAAAAGTGACATTGTTCTAAACTGTCAGGAATAGAAATCCAACTAATCGTGTGGTAGTTTCAGCAAACCCAAGGGTCAGTCGTCTGTTGTTAAGCACATCTGTAATCCCAGTACTTGGGTGGAAGAGGTAGGAAGATCAAGAGTTCAAGATCAACCTCAGCTACATAGCAAGTTTGAGGCTAGTCTGAGTTATATGAGACCACAAATGGGATGAAAAGGAAGGAAAAGAGGAAAAAGAGAAGAAAGGAGGAAGGAAGGCAAGAATAAAGGAAGAAAGAAAGGAAGGAAATACAAGTTCAACATAATGGAATTTGATTTTAATTAGGAAGCCAGTAGACTGTTGTACTTAAGGGGAGGTTAGCAGAGGGTGCCAGCCTGTGGTAGGATGGTAAAAGTTAGACCAAAGGAAAAATAGGTGTTTCCTGAAGTTGTTATGTCAGAGTAGAGGATCAGCTTTGTTCACAAATTTGCAAAACTGAGAATGTTTTACTTAAGTCAAACACCCAATTTAGAACAGAGCTGCTACTTCCCTATAGCCAGTAGAGCCTAGGCAAGAGTGGCCATTGAAGTTCTATTCCATTTCTACCTGCAGTTTTTCTACCATCTCCAATCATAACTAACTACTACAGCATCCTAGAGCCTGCTGTATCTTTCTTTTCTTCAGCAATTTTTAATTTTTATTATGTTATAGTTATTTTTGTAAAAGCCTCATTCCGGTGCTTTTACAGATCTTTGAGAATAAAGAATAGTTCATATGTCTTCTATGTCCCAGAGCCTCTACCACAATTCCTTGTGTGAAGCTGGGGGTGGAGGTTTGGGAGTTGGACATGACATATAAAGACACTTGATGGAAGACTAATCCCAGGACATTTTTTAGTTACTAGAGCAGCTATTCCTAACTCATCAAATGTTTTCCTGACAGAGTAATCAAAAGGTGGATCTGCTTAATGGAAAACTTAGCTGATTAACTTTGTAATTCACTTTTTTTTTTATTTAGAAAAATCCAATATGGAAATCCAAATACCTTTCTATGTGAGGTATTTGGCAAAAGATAACACACATACAACAAAGTGAAGAGCAAGGAGGAAATTCACACTGTTTCCTGCTAAATTATCTGCTGGAATGTTTATGCATGACACAGTGAAAGAAATGATCTTTCACTTAATTTAAATTCCTGAGTCTTTTCCAGATCATGGATGGATTCTGAAAGCATGACAGCCTACAAACTGTGCATCACCTAGTTTGCTTCTCCTAGATGATCAACACAGAACTACATAGGAAATCAGTTAATAAAAGACTTAAAAAGAAGAAAATGTAGAATAAATGCTAATTTTTGAGCTCAGTAACCATTTGCTGATTACATAGTTCTGTACAGATTCCTGAGTCAGGCATTGAGGAAAAACAACACTGTTTCAAATAACTGCTATCATTGCTTCAGTAAAAGCTAGAAGCCATGAGCTTAAAGTCTCCTTCCCAAGGAAACTCAGGAATACAGGCATAGAAACCTCCATTCTACCAAGGCAACAGAGACTCAGGAAGTTACAGAACTTCCTGTTAGAGTTATATATTAATCAGCAGTATAGTTGGGAGTTGAGGCATGATTTGACTCTAAAACCCACTTTAATGCCATGAATCAAAATCTCTCCTTTTCTTTTAAGCAATGTCAGTGTGTGTGTGTGTGTGTGTGTGTGTGTGTGTGTGTGTGTGAGAGAGAGAGAGAGAGAAGGAAGGGAGGGAGGGAGGGAGACTGGACATGGCCCTCGCTTTTTCAACCTCAAAGTACACACTCCAGTGTCAAACTTCTGCAAAGGTCACACCTCATAATCCATGTAAACCTTTTGAACTGTTCTATTGTGTGCTTGTAGGGAGCATGGAAGTCTTTGTGTTCACAGAAAGCACTAGAGGAACCTGGAATGTTAAGTACACAGGGTTGTTCCTTCAAGGGAAGGGATACAGTAAAGATTATCCTCCCAGAAAGCTGGGAACAGACTTACTGTGCTTACTATCCTGGTGACCTCTGGGCTATCTGTTTGGCTAGAGACTTTTCCTGGCACCAAATCCTACCCTGGACACTTGTTGTATATTTGTTTTTCTCAGTCAATCTATTAAAATCTATCTTTATGTACTTTACAAAGAGTTTTTATATAGTCATGTCTGAATTGTATTTATCTTATTTTGTTCCTCAATGATATTTATGCATGCTTTGTTGTACACGTGGGATTGAGTTAATTATCACTAGAAAATTTTTCACCAAAGTGTGCTGTGCCTAAAATAAACTACTCAAGGTCATTCCAGAAGTTTGAATCAACATTGGCTACTGAGTAATGTTGAATCCAACTGTCTTCTTGTCGCTTGTGGATTGTCCCTCTGCTGGTTGAGGAGGTTGCCTGGATCCCTGCACCTGGTGACTAAGCATTCAATTATGTGAGCCTATAGGGTCATTCTTGTTAAAGACACCACATCTCTGAATAGGTCACTGAGTTTATATTTGTCTTTAAATTGTTCTGCCCAGTTCACGAACCCCAAAAGACCAGGAATAACTAGACTCATCTGTAAATACATGAGATTCTTTTTATTGTAAATTACAAGCTGCAGCTTGGGCCCACACTCCCCCATCACCGAAACGGTGGGAGCCGAGCACCCGTGCCAAGGTGCCCAGGTTAGTTGGGGGATTTAAAGATTCTGGTTCCTCCCAGCATGCTCAAGGCAGGGGTGATTCCTGCCTGGCAAGCATCTATTGGTCAAAATACTACATTTTAAATTGATTGGCTATAAGAAGGTCCCCAGACCATTAATGACCTGGTGTCCTTCCCTAGGGGGATGCACCAGTTTCCTAGCAACTGTATCTCTAGTGGGTGGGGAAAGAATGCAGGATTTTTAAATTTTTATTAATTACACTTTATTCATTTTGTATCCCCCCATAAGCCCCTCCCTCCTCCCCTCGCGATTCCACCCTCCCTCCCCTTTCTGCATGCATGCCACTCCCCAAGTCCACTGATAGGGGAGGTTCTCCTCTTCTTTCTGATCTTAGTCTATCAGTTCTCATCAAAAGTGGCTGCATTGTCCTCTACTGTGGCCTGGTAAGGCTGCTCCCCCCTCAGGGGGAGGTGATCAAAGAGCAGGCCAATCAGATTATGTCAGAGGCAGTCCCTCTTTCCATTACTATGTAACCCACTTGGACACTAAACTGCCATGGGCTACACCTGTGCAGGGGTTCCATGTCATCTCCACGAATAGTCCTTGGTTGGAGTATGAGTCTCTGGGAAGTTCCCTGTGTTCAAATTATCTTGTTCTTTTGCTCTCCTTGTGGAGTTCCCATCCCCTCCAGCTCTTACTATTTCCCACTTCTTACATAGAATTCCATTCACTCTGCCCATCAGTTGGCCATCAGGCTCAGCATCTGCTTTGACAGTCTATACTGCAGAGGCTTTCAGAGGCCCTCTGTGGCAGGTTTCAAGGTTGTTTCCTGTTTTCTTCTGGCTTTTAGAGGCCCTCTGTAGCAGGTTCCGAGGTTGTTTCCTATTTTCTTTTTCTTCTGATGTCCATCCTCTTTGCCTTTCAGGATGGGGATTGAACATTTTAGTTAGGGTCCTCTCTTTTGCTGCGCTGGCCAGCCAGTCTAGCCAATATGTTGAGTTCCAGGTCATTGAGAAGACAAGCCTCAAAAATCAAGGTGGATGATGACTCAAAAACAATACCTGAATTTGTTTTTTGACTTCCACAACAAGATCAGTTGCATGTTCTCTCTCTCTCTCTCTTTCTCTCACTCACCACACACACACACACACACACACACAGAGAGAGAGAGAGAGAAAGAGAGAGAGATCTGTGAATATGGTTATTAGGTGCCCTAAACCCTACACAAAACTACCCAGTCTCTAAATGTGATATGAGCAGAGGAAATTTGAGAGGAATTATTTCCAACTTCCTGGTTTATGCAAATGCATTTGACGCCAAAGAAAATTCTTTAGCTCACCAAAGAATAATGCTTCCCATAAGATAAAAGTGAGTCTCTTATAAAACCCTCCACAACACAATTTACAATTAGCTTCAAACTCTCTCCCTTTCTATAGCTGCCATCTTCATAATAACTTTTTGAATTAAGTGTAATGGTGAATGTGATCCTCTTGGATTGCTTAGGACTCAGTTCACACCCTCACCAAGCAATGTGTAGTATGCATTAAGGATTATAGTTGTAGGCTTTATAGCTCTATATTAGTTTACACTCCATTTAAAATTGTCCTTGTAAATTATTCTGCCCAAAATGTATATCCTCCATATTATTCAAGCACACTATTTATCTGTCACCCACTTACAACCAGGCTTGCCAGATTTCCAGTTTTGGATAAAATTATTTCACATTTTGGGTTATATCAAATAAGCTTCTTTTTCTCTAATTAAATAAACAGTCGAGCAATGTTTATCAAAAGAGAGTTTTTTTTAATTTATTACAATTTATTCATCTATAGCCCTGCTGTAACCCCCTCCCTTGTCCCCTCCCAATCCCTCCCTCCTTTCTCCCCTCTCAGCCCTACCCTCCCTCCTTCTTCTCCTCCTATGCCCTTCCCCTAGTCCACTGATAGGAGATGTCCTCCTTCCCTTCCATCTGACCCTAGCCTATCAGGACTCATCAGGACTGACTGCATAGTCTTCCTCTGTGGCCTGGTAAGACTGCCCTACCTCAGCGGGAGGAGATCAAAGAAGCAGCCACTCAGTTCATTTCGGAGACAGCCCCTTTTCCCCTTGCTAGGGAACCCCCTTGGAGACTGAGCTACCATGGGCTACATCTGTTCAGGGGTTCTAGGTTATCCTCATTGTCCTGGATTGGAGCATCAGTCTCAGGAAAGACCCCTGGACCCAGATATTTTGGTTGTTGCTCTCCTTGTGGAGCTCCTGTTCTATCCTAGTCTTTCCCTTCTTTCATACGATTCCCTGAACTCTGCCCAAACTTTGTCTATGAGTGTCAGCATCTGCTTTAATACACTGCTGGGTAGAGTCTTTCAGAGACCCTCTGTGGTAGGCTCCTGAGTTGTTCCCTGTTTTATCACATGAGCTGGAGAGAGGGCTCAGCCATTAAAGGGTAGGCTCACAACCAAAATATAAGAGACAGGTTTTAAGCAATGTGTTACTAGGTGAGCCTGGGTTTGTCTGAACATGATAGAGTATATGCAAAGGAACCTGCGTGGTCTAGATCAATAATTCTATTTGCTCTTTTATTGCAGTCATGATACACAGTAAGCCATGGTATTAGTGTAGCAGAATCCCAAAAATTTGTAAAGCAGGGGTGAGATGGTTTTTAAGACCAAGAATTAAATGCTGGATAAAACAAACAAATATATACATTAAAAAGATATGCAATGAATTCAACATGTATGAAGTTGGTGTAGGTATAACATACCACAATGTTTCACAGTAAGCTTCTTTATTAAATGGAAGAAGCATGGTAATTACAAAAATATAAATACTCTTTGTGTAGTTTAATCTGCTGCACTTTTACCAACTGGCAGCTTCACCACAAACATTTGAGCAATTCATTTTGAATCAGCTTTACAATGGCTGTGATATCACTAGGTGAGGAGAATTTTCAGCTTTGTTTTTAATCTGTTGAGACTGTGTTAATGTTATGTCCTTTATCTTTGAGCTATCTGTAAGACTGAATAAATATGTCATTATTATGCAGGTTTCCTATGATAAAATATCAGAGATAACAGTTCAGTGGGTAAAATGCTTAGGCGATGGTTTAATGGTTATATTCCGAAGAGATGGCATAGTGGGTAAAGTATGTGTGTGAGAATCTGAGATTGACTTCCTGAAACCCAGATAAAAGTTGGATGCTATAACATGTTCCTGTAATGCCAGTGCTCCTTACTGGCAAGATTGGAAGCTCACTGCCAGCTAACATGGCATACATAGTGGCAAATAACAAAAGAGAGACTGTTGTAGGACAATATTCTTGAAGAGACAAGAATAAACATCTACTCAGACTAGATAAGGAAAAAAATGACATAACAAAGCAAGGATACCAACAAACTCCAACTTAAGGAACTAATGAGGTGGTTGGGGTATATAACAGGAATATGGGTAGGGAGTCAGTTACAGGAGCTGAAATAACTCAAAGACAGCTGCATCACCAAATGCATGGTAGAGGGGAATCTCTAGAAAGCTGGGAACAGGGAGCTCACTACACAACTTGCAGGCAGTTAAACAGGTTAGAGAGTGTCTCTTCCAGGAACTCAACTGATATGGAAGAGGATCTCAGCGATCCTTACTGTTAATATAAGCTCTGGGATGGAAGGGTCCTGGAGAATCTCATCAGTTCAAGGCCTTCCTGAAGCTACTGAGTTTTTATTCACTGAGTTTTAAGGAACGTCCCTGAAGGATTGAATATTTCACCTCCTCCTAGACCTAGAACACCTTCCTTTTTTTTTATGTGCCAATTTATTTTTTTTTCAGTGAATTAATAGATTTATTGTACTTTTTTTTTAATTTTATTTTTCTTTTTAGTTACATTTTGTTAACTCTGTGTCCCAGCTGTATCCCGCTCCCTCATTCCCTCCCCAACCCCACACTCCGTCCTTGGTCTCCTCCCTGCCCCTTTCCAAGTCCACTGATAGGGGAGGACCTCCTCCCCTTTAATTTGACCCCGTTTTATCAGGTATCTTCAGGGCTGGCTGCAAAGTCCTCCTCTGTGGCCTAACAGACTGCTCCTCCCCTGGGGGGGTGGGTCAAACAGCCTGCCCTTGAGATCCTGTTAGAAATAGTCCTTGTTTCCCTTACTTTGGAAAACTACTTGGTTACTGAGCTACCACGGGCCACATCTGAGCAGAAGTTCTAGGTTATATCCATAGATGGTCCTTGGTTGAGTATCAGTCTCAGAAAAGACCCTGTGCCCGGATATATTTGGTCCTTGTAGAGCTCCTATCCTTTCCATATCATACTAACTTCCCTTCTTTCATATGATTCCCTGCACTCTGCCGAGGGTTTGGTTATGAGTCTTAGTGTCTGCTTTGAAACACTGATAGGTAGAGTCTTTCATATGCCTTTTGTGGTAGACTCCTGTCATACGTTCAATGCACATCCCATTTGTCTTTCTAAATGAGGATTAATCACCTTCGCCTGTGTCCACTTTCTTGATTATCTTCTTTAGGTGTGTAGATTTCATTATGTTTATCATATCTTGTAGGTCTATATAAGCAAGTATATACCATGTTTGTCTTTCTCCTTCTGGGATACTTCACTCAGAATGATCTTTTCTAGATCCCACCATTTGCCTGCAAATTTCATGATTTCCTCCTTTTTTATTGCTGAGTAGTATTCCATTGTGTAAAAATACCACAATTTCTGTATCCATTCCTTCGTTGATGGACATCTGGGTTGTTTCCAGCTTCTGGCTATTACAAATAAAGCTGCTACGAACATGGTTGAACAAATGTCCTTGTTGTGTACTTGAGCAAATTTTGGGTATATACCTAGGAGTGGTATAGCTGGGTCTTGAGGTAGCACTACTCCTAGTTGTCTGAGAAAGCGCCAGATTGACTTCCAAAGTGGTTGAACCAGTTTACATTCCCACCAGCAATGGAGGAGGGTTCCCTTTTCTCCACAACCTCTCCAGCATGTGCTATCACTTGAGAACACCTTCCTTTTTAAGGAGGATCTTTTGTCATGCTGGGGTATATGCAAATAGAGTACACATATACATAAATAAATCTTTAAAAATGACTATTTTTAGTGCTGTGGATTTGACTAAATACAGAAATAAATTAAGAAGCTTTTATTCTTGAGAAATTACCTAAACTTCAACTCAGAACAATGAGTCAGAAGCTTTCATTCTTATGGCTGTTCACATACTCTGCTCCCTTGTTCAACTGAGAGCTTGGTTTACCAGCATGGAGTGTGCTATGGGCAATGCTAGGTCTCCTGCTACATGCAGGCACTGGGTAAGGAAAATATATGTCTTAATTAGCTCAAAGTAATCTACTTGGTAGGAAGCAACTCAGAGAGATCTCTCAATCTGAGCCTGACCTTCTCATTGGAGCAAAAGACAAGCAAGGCAAAAATGAAACTGAGATCATGAATATGACAGAGTAAGAGAGGGACTGAGAAAAGTCACCTCATGAAAGACTATATATAAATACCTAATAAGTACAGAAAATAATTTCAATAATATTAGTCACTGGGGAAAGACAATATCACAATAAAATGTTACTTCATATGGACTAGAATCACTGTGATCAAAAGAGTAACAATGTGAAATATTGGCAAGGGTATGCCTTATTGATGATAATATAAAATAGAGCAACTTCTCTGGAGGATAGTTGGCATCATCATCATCATGATTATATTATTTTTATTTATTTATATTTATTCTAATTTTTATATTACAAATTACCCTATAATCCAGAAATTTCATTTTAGGTTTCTACCCAAGAGAAATGGAAACACATATTTACATAAAGGCTTGTACATGAATGTTCACAGTAGTATTATTTATGAAAGCATAAAACTGGAAAGATGTCAGTTGCTGATGGCCTTTAATGCCAGCACTCAGGAGGTAGAGTCACATAGATCTCTGAGTTTGAGGACAGCCTGGTCTACAAAGTGAGTTCCAGAACAGCCATGGCTACATAGAGAAACCCTGTCTCAAAAAAAGAAAAAAAATATTAAAAACATTTAAAAAACTGGAGAGAACCTAAATGTCCATCAAATTATGGCTGGATACACAAAATATAATACATCCCAATAAGGTTATATGACACAGCCTTTGGGAACTAAACTAAGTGAATTATTGATGCATATAACAATGTGAATAAACCTCAAGACCATAATGCTGAGTAATAGGAACCAAACATAAGAGTACATATTTTATTATTTGACTCACATAAAATTCATAGAAAAGGCATAGATACTGAGACAGAAAGAAGAAAGTGATTGCTTGAGGCTGGTGGCTGGTGTTCTGTTTAGTTGATACTATTTAGGTTGAAAGAATCATTTTAAGATTGAATTATAATGATGTCTGTGACACTGTAGGAAGTTACTCTAAGCTAACAAATTGTATATTTATATTGGGTGAATTTTGTTTTTCTAAATTGTACCCAAATTAGCCTAAAAATTAAAAAAAATCAAATTACCATACACAGTATTATATTTTTCTTTTCGCATTCCAGACAGATTTTCTCTGTGTAGCCTTGGCTGTCCTGGACTTGCTTTGTAGAGCATGTTGGCCTTGAACTCACAGCAATCCACCTGCCTCTGTCTTCCTGAGGGCTGAGATTAAAGGTGTGCACCACCAAGAGCCACTAAAAAAATTTTTTGGTTGACTTTCCTCCCTCAACTTCTCCAACCTCCTGATACCCTTTTCGAACCTTTTCTACCCCTACTTATTGCCTCCTTTCTAATTTCATGCTGCAGATGCCCTATAGCCCCTTTCTTTCCCTCCTTAAAATCTCTTTCTTTTCTTATGGTCTCTTTGCAAGTTTCAGAGTCTATACACACACTAACCCCCAGTAGACACAAGAAGTAGAAAACTCAACCTGATATCAGAATAAGATTATGTAGACTAATGACATAAGATAGAGAGCCTCCCAAACAGAATAGATCTATGAGAAGTGATGCCCAACTAACATCATCAGTCATTAGAAAAATACAAACTAGTCAGTTAAGTACTATCAGCACATTTCATTAACTTTATATGAAAAAAAATCAACTTCTGACACCATACCACTGACAAAAATGAAGCTCAAATGGTTGTTTGCACAGATCATGAAAAGTATACTTTTTGTACTTTTTATGTAAAAAATATTGATTAACTGGATTACATCAAAATTTACAACCTTACTAAAAAGGACACATCACATGTGACATTAAAAGTTGAACTCACGTGGGACACACTTGCAGTGCACATAACTATCTTATATTTGGTGTCAAGGAAATATAAAGAGTTTCTATTAACAAACAATGGAATACAAGTCAGAAAAACTTGAGTAAATTATGTGAACACGCAACTCAACAGGGCATGCAAATAAACAGTAAACATGCAAAGTACTATACAATTTTTATAAACAAACAAATTCACTCCCCCAAAATATGGTGAAAATACTTTGAAATTAAAAAAGCATGCATGGAGAGGACCTTAAACTCCAGCTCAGATGTAGCCCATAGACTCAGTCTCCAAGTGGGTTCTCTAGTAAGGGGAGCAGGGGTTGTCTCTGACATGAACTCAGTGGCAGACTCTCTGATCACCTCCCCTAGAGAGGGGAGCAGTCTTACCAAGCCACAGAGGAAGACAATGCAGATGTGCTGATGAGACCTGATAGGCGAGGGTCAGATGGAAGGGGAGAAGGACCTCCTGTATCAGTGGACTGTGGGAGGGGCATAGGAGAAGAAGAGGGAGAGAGGGCAGGATTGTGAGGAGACCAGAGGGGGCCAGAGCAGGGATTCTAGGTAAATAAATTGTAACAAATAATAAATAAAAAAAATTAAAAAGAAGTATTCCAAAAGGAAAAAAGCAAATTCAAGAATAAGAGACATAACTCAATAGTAAAGCAATTTGCATTACACCAAGGGCCCTGGGTTCAAACTCTAGCATCACCAACCTTTGTAAAAGAGTAATTGTTGTAAGTATATGTATACTATGTGTGGTGGTTTGAAGAATACCCTCCATAGGCTCATGTATTTGCATACTCCTTTCTCATTTGGTGGTGCTGTTTGTGAAAGTGACATAGCCTTGCAGAAAATCTGTCACTGGGACAGAATTTGAGAGTTCCTACTAGCCTTGCACTATTTTCAATTAGCTCACTCAGCTTCTTGTTTATATTATATATGTGAACTCTTAGCTTCTGGCTCCTGTAACCATAGTCATACCTCCATATGATGATCCACTCTTAACCCTCTAGAGCCCTAAGCCAAAATAAATTTTCTCTTCCTTAAGTTGACTTTGGCCATGATACCTAATCACAGCAACAGATAAGAAAGTAATATAAAATGAAACCATTTCCAAAGTCATGAAGCACTCAACGAATACGTACTTGAAGTCATAAATCCATACAACGGAAAAAAGATAGCATCTTCGACAAATGGTGCTGGTCAAACTAGATGTCTACATGTAGAAAAATGCAACTAGATCCATACTTATCAGCCTGCACAAAACTAAAGTCCAAGTAGATCAAAGACCTCAACATAAAACCAGACACATTAAATCGGTTAGAAGAAAAAGTGAGGAATGCCTTACAACTCATTGGTACAGGAGACAACTTTCTGAACAGAACACCAACAGCACAGGCTCTAAGAGCAACAATCAATAAATGGGACCTCATGAAACTGAAAAGCTTCTGCAAAGCAAAGGACACTGTCATCAAAACAAAACTACTGCCTACAGATTAGGAAAGAATCTTCACCAATCATTTTTCTGACAGAGGGCTAATATCCAGTATATATAAAGAACTAGAGAAGCTGAAAAGCAGCAAACCAAGTAACCCAATTAAAAAATGGGGAACAGAGCTAAACAGAGAATTCTCTGTAGAGGAATATAGAATGGCAGAGAAACACTTAAAGAAATGTCCAACCTCATTAGCCATCAGGGAAATGCAAATCAAAACAACACGGAGATTTCACCTTACAACCATCAGAATAGCCAAGAAGAAAAACTTGAGTGAAAACACATGCTGGAGAGGCTGTGGAGAAAGGGGAACCATCCTCCACTGCTGGTGGGAATGTAAACTTGTACAACCACTCTGGAAATCAATTTGGCACTTTCTTAGACAACTAGGAATAGTGTTTCCTCAAGATCCAGCCATACCACTCCTAGGCATATATCCAAAAGTACACAATAAGTATATTTTCTCAATCATGTTTGTAGCAGTGTTATTTGTAATAGCCAGAAGCTGGAAACAGCCCAGATGCTCCTCAACTGAAGAACGGATGCAGAAATTGTGGTACATCTACACAATGGAATATTATTCAGCGATGAAAAATAAGGAAATCATGAAATTTGCAGGTAAATGGTGGGACCTGGAAAGGATCATCCTGAGTGAGCTGTTCCAGAAGCAGAAAGAAACACATGGTATATACTCACTCATATACACATGTAATATAGGATAAACCTACTAAAATCTGTACATCTTAAGAATCTAATCAAGATAGAGTACCCTGACTAAAATGCTCAATCCCCATTCTGTAAAGCAAAGAGGAAGGACATCAGAAGAAGAAGAAAACAGGAAACAAACTAGAAGCCCTCCACGGAGGGCCTCTGAAAGGCTCTGCCCTGCAGACTATCCAAGCAGATGCTGAGACTTATGGCCAACTGTTGGGCAGTGTGCATGGAATCTTATGTAAGAAGTGGGAAATACTAAGATCTGGAGAAGACAGGAACTCCACAAGGAGAGCAACAGAACCAGAAATTTGATCACAGGGGTCTTCCCAGAGACCATGTTCCAACCAAGTACCAGGCATGGAGATAACCTAGAACCCCTGCTCAGATATAGCCCACGGCAGTTTAGTGTCCAAGTGGGTTACATAGTAATGGGAAGAGGGACTGCCTCTGACATAATCTGATTGGCCTGCTCTTTGATCACCTCCCTCTGAGGGGGGAGCAGCCTTACCAGGCCACAGAGGATGACGATGCAGCCACTCCTGATGAGATCTGATAGACTAAGATCAGAAGGAAGGAGAGGAGGTCCTCCCCTGTCAGTGGACTTGGTTTGGGTCATGCGTGAAGAAGGGGATGGAAGGGTGGGATAGGGAGGGGAAGAGGGAGGGGCTTATGGGGGGAATACAAAGTGAATAAAGTGTAATTAATAAAAATAAATAAGAATTTGACCACAAAAAAAATGAGCACAAGCTTTATAAAAATTCTCATAAAATTTCAGATGGTGAAAGGGGTGTGGTCCTAGAGAAAAAGTATAAAGATAAGATCATCTATATGCATATTTTTTCTTAGACTTTCTTCCTGGAAAATCTTGGAAGTTCCTCCACACATGATAGAAATTTCTCTTAGGATAGTGTGATTTTAATAAATTTTTATGTATTTATGTATTTATTTATTTAGGTTTTTTAAGACAGGGTTTCCCTGTATAGCCCTGGTTGTCCTGGAACTTACTCTGCAGACCAGGCTGGCTTAGAACTTGGGGATATGCCTGTCTCTGCCTCCCAAGTGCTGGAATTAAAGACATGCACCATCACTGCCCAGCTATTTTTAATGTTTTAATTGAAATTTAATTACATCATTTTTCTTCTCTTTTCTTCTTCCAGCTTCTCCCACTTATCCTCCCTTGAACACCTTCCTTACCCCACAACCCTCAAGTTGATAGCCTCATTTTCTTTGATTATATTTGTTACACACATAAATATGTATGGATGTGTTCATACAAACATATATGATTATAACTTGCTGAGTCTGTTTTTGTTGTTTGTGTATATATATTTTCTAGGCTGATCACTCTTCATTGACCAACCAGTAAAGGGGCTTATCTATGGGAAAGGCTAATTTGTGGATATATTGTTTAAGAAGTGTATATATTTGAAATATATACTGTGTATATTTGAAATATTATATGAAGAAATATAGTTTGTGATATAGGTTACTTATGATGTATTCATAATGCTGTGTTTAGTTTTATGTCAACTTGACCAGCTATAGTCTTTTGAGAAAAGGGAATGACAACAGAGATAAATGTTTTCATAAAACTGGGTTGTAGGTAAGTCTAAAAGGCATTTTTTTAACTTTTTTATTTTTTATTAATTACACTTTATTCATTTTGTATCCCCCCATAAGCCCCTCCCTCCTCCCCTCCCGATCCCACCCGCCCTCCCCTTTCTGGATGCATGCCCCTTCCCAAGTCCACTGATAGGTGAGATTCTCCTCTCCTTTCTGATCTTAGTCTATCAGTTCTCATCAAAAGTGGCTGCATTTTCCTCTTCTGTGACCTGGTAAGGCTGCTCCCCCCTCAAGGGGAGGTGATCAAAGAGCACGGTAATCAGATTATGTCAGAGGGAGTCCCTCTTCCCATTACTAGGTAACCCACTTGGACACTGAACTGCCATGGGCTACATTTATGCAGGGGTTCTAGGTTATCTCCATGAATAGTCCTTGGTTGGAGTATGAGTCTCTGGGAAGTTCCCTGTGTTCAAATTTTCTTGTTCTGTTGCTCTCCTTGTGGAGTTCCTTAATTAGCAATTGATATGGGAGAGCCTGTACATTGTAGGTGGAGTCACCCCTGGGTTGTGGTCCTGGGTTCAGTAAAAAAGCATGTTAAACAAGCCATGATGAGCAAGCCAGTAATCAGCACTCCTCCATAGCTTCTGCATCAGTTTCTGCCTCCAGGTTTCTGCCCTGTTTGAGTTCCTATGCTGACTTCCTCCAATGATAGACTACAATGTGAAAGTCTAAGTCAAAGAAACGATTTCCTATGCCCAACCTTCCTTTTGCTCATAGTGGTTCATCACAGAAATAACAAAGAATATGATATAATAAACATGCTAATTTATTTTTTGTTTTATAGTATTTAAAAAATTAAATGTGTGCTCTGTACCCCATTTTTAAACTGGGTTACTTGACCTGTTGCTTTTTAACTTCTTGAGTTCTTTATATATTCTGGGTATTAGTCCTCTGTCAGATATAGGGTTGGTAAAAATCCTTTCCCAGTATGTAGGTTGTCATTTTATTCTGATGACAGTGTCTTTTGCTTTAAAGAAGCTTTTCAGTTTCATGAGGTCCTATTTATTGATTATTGATCTTAGAGCCTGTGCTGTTGGTATTCCATTCAGGAAACTGTCTCCTGTGCCAATGAGTTCAAGGTTCTTCCCCACTTTTATTCTAACAGGTTCATTGTGTCTGGTTTTATGTTGAGGTCTTTGATCCACCTTGACTTTAGTTTTGTGTAGGGTGAGAAATATGGATCTATTTGCAATTTCCTACATTTAGCCATCCAGTTAGACTAGCAGCATTTGTTGAAGACGCTGAAACTTTGACAGTTTTCTCTGAATTGAAACTTCCTTCCAAGAGGGAAGAGGAGACACTTGAAATTCAGGGGGTAAACAAAAGTTCGTATCTCTAGCTAAGCAGAAACTTGCAAGATTCTGGAGGGTTTCTCCCCCAAGAAGAGAACTCTTAAGCTTGACCAATTGCCTGCAAGCTACGCACAGTTGCAGGGTGGCAGCTTCCATAAGTTGTCACCTGTGTTGTGGTGAGCCTTTTGGTAATGCTGCTGCTTTTGAATCATTTCTGCTCCTTGTAAGTAATTCTCACACACATGCCTGAGGTAAGCAGCACCACTAAAAATTCATTGGTTCAAGAAGTTGGACTTCACTGCAGTTGCTACTTTGTTCTGTAATAGGTTCCATTTCTAGGATGAGTAGAGGTGTGTGTGTGTGTGTGTGTGTGTGTGTGTGTGTGCATGTGTGTTTGTGGTGTCTCTTCAGGAAGTGTGTCACATAGCAAAGGGCTCAAATCTAAAGGATCACCCAAAGAAAATTTCTCAATTCACTGTGCTACTCTTTGAGACCCTCCTGTCAAGGCAGAGAGCCAAGAGCACAGACCACAATAAAGAAGTTTTCTGGGTAGATAGAGAAGGTAGGAAGACTCACTCAAAAAAAAAAAGAAAAAAAAAGCTGAGATCTGTAACCCAAAAATTGGGTGACACTTGATAGAATAGAGAAAAATGTGGAGCAAGCTATGGAGAAACAGCAGCTTTAGATACTTTCTACCTCAGAGATTCTTAAAGGATGGCCCAGGAGCTGTGCTGTCTGGAAGAGTTCCTGTCATACATGGGTGACCATCTTCTTTTCTAATACAAAGCCATCACAGAGAGGTCTGAGCCTGCTCTTTTTTTTTTTTTTTCATCTGGTTGGTACTATGGTTTATTCAAACAGAAGCTGCATATTGTACACCCCTTCACCCTCCCCAACACATTTTTTTTCCTTTCCTGGCCAAAGCATTACTGCTGAATTACAAGCAAGAAAGCTAAACTGTTCCCAAGCAATGATGAAGCAAGACCCCTTAAAGAAGCCCTTTTGTTATTCGTATTCCTTTTGTTATCCTTGCTTCCAAACACTCTCTTTGAAGCATTGTCTTAACAGCAGATGTTGTTCTTAACACCTTCCATTAGCAATCACAATATCACAGAGCAGAAACAGTGAGGTGTGGGCACATGCATGGTAGGTAGTGAGGAATCTACAACTGTTCATACTTCAGGAAGTAAACAAACATCCCAGCAGTGTGTTGAGGATATTCTTCAGTTAATAAGGTGCCCGCCTATTATATAAGAGGCTCTGGCTTCTATCTCTAAGAACCACAGAAACCAGATTTTATGGTGCATATCTGAAATCTTAGCACTTGGAAGGTGCAGACGTAGTTCCAGGTCATACTAGGCTGCATGGCGAATTCGAGACCAGCTTATACTACTACAGGAGACAAAGAAAGGAAGAGGAGGCTGAGGAGGAGAAGATTGAGGAGGAGGAAGAGGAGTATGGTCAGTCAGAGGGTCAGAGAGTGCTTTACAGAGCATTCAGAGCATGTACCATAGGAAGTCAGAAGTGGCTCAGCTCATAAAAAACAAAAACAAACAAACAAAAAAAACTTCATTAATTACACAAGTCTTGGCCTGATTCTGCATGACAGCAGCACACTTTAGAATGCTTATTTTCCCCAGAAATAATGCTTTTAGTATAAGGATGGGAAAAGGAATTTATCTTAAGTGAGTGCTTAAAGGCATCAATAGGTGCCTCAAATGAAGAAAAGTTAATTAACACTGGTTTAGAGCTGGGAAAGAAATCTTAGTTTTTTCTCCCTGGTATCTGTCATGGAGGCACATATCTAAACATAGTAAAGGCAACATACAACAAGCCTATATAGCCAATATCAAACTCAATGGAGAGAAACTTAGATCAATCCCACTGATTTCAGGGGCAAGGCAAGGCTGCCCACTCTCTCCATATCTCTTCAACATAGTTCTTGAAGTCCTTACTAGAGCAATAAGAAAAATAAAGGAGATCAAAGAGATACAAACAGGAAAGAAGGAAGTATCACTGTTTGCAGATGATATGATAGCATACATGAGGGACCCCAAAAATTCAATCAGTGAACTCCTTCAGTTGGTAAACACTTTCATCATGATGACTGGATAAAAAATTAATTCAAAAAAATCTGAAGCCCTCCTGTTTACAAAAGACAAACAGGCTGAGAAAGAAATTAGGGAAGCAGCATCCTTCACAATAGCCACAATTAATATAAAGTACCATGGTGTAAGTAAAAGACCTGTATGGAAACAAACAAACAAACAAACAAACAAAAAAAAAAAAAAACTTCAAGACTCTGAAGAAGGTATCAGAAGATGAAAAGATCTTCCATGCTCATGGATCAGTAGGACTAACATAGGGAAGATGGTCATCCTACCAAAAGCAATCTATAGATTCAATGCAGTTTTCATCAAAATATCAACACAATTTTTTACAGACCTTGAAAGAACAATTCTCAATTTCATATGGAAAAAAACAAAAAACCCAGAATAGCTAAAATAATCCTGTACAATAAAAGATCTTCTGAAGGTATCTCCATCCCTGATCCCAGTCTGTACTATAGAGCAAAAGTAATAAAAGCACGGTACAGGCATAGAAACAGACTGGTGGATCAATGTAATTGAATAGAAGACCCAGAAATAAGCACACACAACTATGGAAACTTAAGTTATGACAAAGAAGCCAAAACCAAACAATAGAAAAAAAGATAGCATCTTCAAGAAATGGTGATGGTCTAACTGGATGTCTACATGTAGAAAAATGCAAATATAGCCATACTTATGACCCTATACAAAGTTAAAGTCTAAGTGGATCAAAGATCTCAACATAAAACCAGACACACAAAACCTGTTAGATGGAAAACTGGGGAAGAGCTGGGAACTCATTGGCACAGGAGACAACTTCCTGAACAGAACACCAACAGCACAGGCTCTAAGATCAACAATTATTTAATGGGACCTCATGAAACTGAAAAGCTTCTGTAAAACAAAGGACACAGACATCAGAACAAAACTACAGCCTACAGACTGAGAAAGGATCTCCAACAACCCTACATATGACAGAAGGCTATTATCAAGAATATATAAAGAACTCCAGAAGTTAACCACTTTGGCTAAAGCTGACCAAAAGTTAACCACCAAAAAAACCCCAGTAATCCAATTAAAAATATGGGGTACAGAGCTAAACAGAGAATTCTTAATAGAGGAATATTGAATGGCAGAAGAACACTTAAAGAAATGCTCAATGTCCTTAGTCATTTGGGAAATGCATTTCAAAATGACCCTGTGATTTCACCTCACACCTATTAGAATGGCTAAGATCAAACACTCAAGGGATGATGCATGCAGTAGAGGTTGTGGAGAAAGGGGAACCCTCCTCCATTGCTGGTGTGAATGAAACCTGTACACCACTTTGGAAATCAATGTGGTGCTTTCTAAGAAAATTTGGAACAGTGCTACCTCAAGATCCAGCTATACCACTCCTAGGCATATATCCAAAATAGGTTCTACCATTCAACAAGGACATTTGCTAAACTGTGTCATAGCAGCTTTATATGTAATAGGCAGAATCTGGAAACAACCTAGATGTCCCTTAACGGAGGAATGGATACAAAAACTGTGGTACATTTAAAATTGAAATACTAAATTAATTAAAATTAATTAATTAAAAACAAGGAAATCATGAAATTTGTAGGCAAATTGTTGGAACTAAAAATGGTCATCCTGAGTGAGGTAATCCAGAAGCAGAAAGACACATATGATACACACTCACTTATAAGCAGATATTAGCTATATAATATAGGATGAACATACTAAAAATCTACAGACCTAAGGAAGCTGAACAACAAGGATGACCCTATGAAAATACTTAATCATCATTCAGAAGGGCAAACAGGATAGACATTGGAAGTAGGAGAAGACAAAGAACAGAACAGGAGCCTTCCACAGTGATCTTTGAAAGACTCTACCCACCAGGGTATCAAAGAAGATACTGAGACTCATAGTCAAACTTTGGGCCTAGTGCAGGAAACCTTATGGAAGAAGAGGGAGATAGAAAGAACTTGAAGAACAGGAACTCCATAAGGAGAAGAGACCCAAATAACCTGGGCCCAGGGGGTGTTCCAGGGACCGATAATCCAACCAGATTGTATGGAGAGGACCTAGAACCCCTGTTCAGATGAAGTCCATAGGCTGCTCACTTTCCAAGTGGGTTCCTTAATAAGGTGTACAGGGACTATCTGTGGCGTGAATTCAGTGGCTGGTTCTTTGACCACCTTTGCCTGGGGGCTGAGGCCTTGCCAGGCCACTTAGGAAGATGGTGCAGCCAGTCTTGATGATACCTGATAGGCTAGGGACAGATAGAAGGGGAGGAAGTCCTCCCTTATCAGGGCAATAGCAAAAGGGCATAGGGGAGAAGAGGGAGAGTGGATGGGACTGGGAGTAGATGAGGGAGCGTTTGCAGTGGGGATACAAAGTGAATAAATTTTAATAAATAAATATTTAAAAAACAAACAAATAAACAAAAGATTCTCCTATTTCCTAGAAGACTTTTACAGCATTCCACCTAATTATACTGCTGCTCAGGAAAGTGCTCTACCCTAAAGGTGATTTCAATAGCTGTCTGGAATGTTACTGAGTTAGAAGGCTTTGTTCAAAGCATTGCTCTAGGATTTGCTGTGTGGGTAGATTCCTGTGGGATGCTCACAGTTTGTGGGAATTTTATGTAGAAAGAACTGGGTTAATAAGGTCACCTCTTCTTCTTTTCTTAGCTTCAGCATTGTTCTACAGTGCATAAGTAGAAAGCCTTTTTTATTTCTAGAGGTTGCATTCAATATTTTCACAAAAGAAATCACTGTGACAGCATATACCAGGAAATGAGTCATGTATGTTTTAAAATTCTAAAGACACGTTTCCTTCCATAATCAGAGCAATAATAATAATAACAACAATAAAACATTCATGCACATATAAAACTTGTCTGAAAGATGATATGCAAGTTTATGTAAGAACATAGTCTTTGGCATGCCAGGCAGACATCAAAACCTATGGTGTTGCTTAACCTGAGTCAGCAGCAAGCCTTTAAGGAAAAAAAAAAAAAAAAAAGACATGGGCTCTGCAGTTAGAGGCCTTAATGCAAATTATGATTCTACCATTTTCTAATTGTGTGACCATGGACATTTTCCTCAACTCTGAAATGCAGTAACTAAAAAGACAATAATAAATAACAATATAAATAATAGCTAGACAGCAAGAGTTTTAAGAGTTAAATGAGCTCACATTGTTCCGTCAACTCTCTGGATTGCTATTCTGTTTCTGTTACTAGAGCATCCTTCTGGGAATACATCCCTATGGCCTCTGTTATCGTCCACATTCTGTCCACAAAGCTAGCTCTTGCAGTTTTTCCTGCCCTACAGGACTGCCCCAGGCAAGCTACTGACTGGTGCTTTTGCGAATAATTACAATCTTCAGAAAGCCTGCCTTTCTGAAGACACTTGGAATTTTTGTTTAGAGACCTGATATTATGCTTCTTTTTCTTTTGTAAACACATTAGTAAATATTAGCTAAGATCATCGAACATCCAATTGTTTATTGTTTGAGAGAAGAACAAGAAAGAAATGTTAAGAATGTAGGCAAGGAGTCAGAAACATGTAGTTTGAGAAGGAAGAAATGTGACAAAACTATGGAAAATATCAGAAGGAGAGAGAAAATATCAGCAGGCTATGGGTTTTCAGCAAATTTAAAATAAATAAAATGAGGAAAAATACTCTGTGTCTTTATTATCCAAGTTATTAGGCCCTTAATGTTTCACTGTGTGTCCTTGTTTTGCTGGGGTACACATGGCTTCCTTCATAGCCAGCTAAGCACACATTTAAGACCTTTTAAGTCCCTCATGAAAACTCTACCCCCACCAAAAGTGGTTTCCAGACATTATTATGGTTCTGTTGGGGGATTCTCTATGCTTTTCATCACAGAAAAGACTTCAAGTAGTGAAGTAACCTCAGCTTTAATAATCTAAATGAAGTTTGAGAGAATGTGGGATTTTGCTGAAAGCTTTGAAATGCCTAAGAGCTGATGCAGAGTGTTGCTTTGTAAACAGACCCCTGCTCAGCAAGCAGTGACAGTGGGTACTGAACTGAAAACAAAAATGTCACATTTTTCTTGCTAGTACACCAAACTCTTCTACAAAAAAGAACTTTTCCCTTATATTTGTCTTACCACTGAGACACAAAGATAGCCCCACCCTCAGCAGTACATGCACATGTAAGCGGGTAAAATGATTCAGCTTAGAAATCAATTGAATAACCTACATAACTATTTTTGAATGAAATATCAAAGGACTTTAGTAAGACCCTTTGTGTAAACACACACATAAACAGACACATACACACAGGCACAGATATGTGCACAAACACACAGATATATATAGAGAGAGAGTGAAAGAGAGAGAGGGAAAGAGAGAGAGGGAAAGAGAGAGAGGGATAGAGAGAGGGAAGGAGGGAGAGAGGTGGAAAAGAAGTCATATGTATTTATGTAAACATTTTTTTTAAGTCAACAGAACTTTTGTTTGGTTTTTTTTTATTAATTACACTTTATTCATTTTGTATCCCCCCATAAGCCCCTCCCTCCTCCCCTCCCGATCCCACCCTCCTTCCCCTTTCTGCATGCATGCCACTCCCCAAGTCCACTGATAGGGGAGGTTCTCCTCTCTTTTCTGATCTTAGTCTATCAGTTCTCATCAGAAGTGGCTGCATTGTCCTCTTCTGTGGCCTGGTAAGGCTGCTCCCCCCTCAGGGGGAGGTGATCAAAGAGCAGGCCAATCAGATTATGTCAGAGGCAGTCCCTCTTCCCATTACTATGTAACCCACTTGGACACTAAACTGCCATGGGCTACATCTGTGCAGGGGTTCTAGGTTATCTCCACGAATAGTCCTTGGTTGGAATATGAGTCTCTGGGAAGTTCCCTGTGTTCAAATTATCTTGTTCTGTTGCTCTGCTTGTGGAGTTCCCGTCCCCTCCAGCTTTTACTATTTCCCACTTCTTACATAAAATTCCATTTACTCTGTCCATCAGTTGGCCATCAGGCTCAGCATCTGCTTTGACAGTCTATACTGCAGAGGCTTTCAGAGGCCCTCTGTGGCAGGTTTCAAGGTTGTTTCCTGTTTTCTTCTGGCTTTTAGAGGCCCTCTGTAGCAGGTTCCGAGGTTGTTTCCTATTTTCTTTTTCTTCTGATGTCCATCCTCTTTGCCTTTCAGGATGGGGATTGAACATTTTAGTTAGGGTCCTCTCTTTTGCTTAGTTTGTTTAGATGTACAGATTTTAGTGGGTTTATTCTATATTGTATGTTTATATGAGTGAGTATATACCATGCGTGTCTTTTTGCTTCTGGGATACTTCACTCAGAATGATCCTTTCCAGGTCCCACCATTTACCTGCAAATTTCATGATTTCCTTATTTTTCATTGCTGAGTAATACTCCATTGTATAGATGTACCACAGTTTCTGCATCCATTCTTCAGTTGAGGGGCATCTGGGTTGTTTCCAGCTTCTGGCTATTACAAATAAAGCTGCTACAAACATGGTTGAGCAAATGTCCTTTTTGTGTACTTGAGCCTCTTTTGGGTATATGGCTAGGAGTGGTATGGCTGGATCTTGAGGAAGCACTATTCCTAGTTGTCTGAGAAAACACCAGATTGATTTCCAGAGTGGTTGTACAAGTTTACATTACCACCAGCAGTGGAGAAGGGTTCCCCTTTCTCCACAACCTCTCCAGCATGTGTTGTCCCTTGAGTTTTTCATCTTGGCCATTCTGATGGGTGTAAGGTGAAATCTCAGGGTTGTTTTGATTTGCATTTCCCTAATGGCTAATGAGGTTGAGCATTTCTTTAAGTGCTTCTCTGCCATTCGATATTCCTCTACAGAGAATTCTCTCTTTAGCTCTGTTCCCCATTTTTTAAGTGGATTACTTGGTTTATTGCTTTTCAGCTTGTTTAGTTCTTTATATATATTGAATATGAGTCCTCTGTCAGATAAAGGGTTGGTGATGATTCTTTCCCAATCTGTAGGCAGTTGCTTTGTTTTGATGATGGTGTCCTTTGCTTTACAGAAGCTTTTCAGTTTCATGAGGTCCCATTTATTGATTGTTGCTCTTAGAGCCTGTGCTGTTGGTGTTCTGTTCAGGAAGTTTTCTCCTGTACCAATGAGTTCTAGGGTATTCCGCACTTTTTTTTCTAGCCGATTTAATATGTCTGGTTTTATGTTGAGGTCTTTGATCCACTTGGACTTCAGTTTTGTGCAGGGTGATAAGTATGGATCTATTTTCATATTTCTACATGTAGACATCCAGTTGGACCAGCACCATTTGTTGAAGATGCTATCTTTTTTCCATTGTATGGTTTTGGCATCTTTGTCGAAAATCAGGTGTCCGTAAGTGTGTGGGTTTATTTCTGGGTCTTCTGTTCGATTCCATTGATCCACCATTCTGTTTCTATGCCAGTACCATGCAGTTTTTATAACTGTTGCTCTATAGTACAGCTTGAGATCAGGGATGGAGATACCTCCAGAAGATCTTTTATTGTAGAGGATTGTTTTAGCAATTCTCGGTTTCTTGTTATTCCATACGAAGTTGAGAATTTTTCTTTCCAGGTCTGTAAAGAATTGTGTTGGCAATTTGATGAGAATTGCATTAAATCTGTAGATTGCTTTTGGTAAGATGGCCATTTTTACTATGTTAATCCTGCCAAGCCATGAGCATAGGAGATCTTTCCATCTTCTCATATCTTCCTCTAATTCTTTCTTCAGAGACTTGAAATTTTTTTCATACAAGTCTTTGACTTGCTTGGTTAGGGTTACACCAAGGTACTTTATGTCATTTGTGGCTATTGTGAATGGTGTTGTTTCTCTAATTTCTTTCTCAGCCCTTTTGTCATTTGTATACAGGAGTGCTACTGATTTTTTTGAGTTAATTTTGTATGTGGCCACTTTGCTGAAGGTGTTTATCAGCTGTAGGAGTTCCCTGGTAGAGTTTTTGGGGTCTCGGCATCAGCTTTAATACCCTACTGGCTAGAGTCTTTCAGAGGCCCACTGTGGTAGGATCCTGTCCTGTTCCGTTTTCTCCCTCTTCTAATGTCAATCACATTTGCCTTTCTGAATGAGGATTGAGCATTTTACCCAGGGTCCTCTTTCTTGCTTAGCTTCTTTAGATGTACAGATTTTAGTATTTCTATCCTATATTATATCTACATTTCTAACTACCTTCTTCGAATTTACTCACCAAATGAATATTTCCTCTATCCTAAAGTACCTCCATACTCAAAGAGACCGCAATGACAGCTGAGTACCCACTGTAAATGAGCAAACTGGTTAATTCCAAGCTACTTCTGCCTTGTCCTCCCTATCCCTTCCTACAAAATTCCAATGGAGGTATAACCAACCTAGCTTTCTCCTACCCCTTTCTACTCCATCCATGACTGAGCCTGGTACTTCTCCATATGGCCTTGTCCATCTTAAATTCAAAAACAGTTGTTTCTGTTTTTATCACCTTGCCATACATAGTAGCAAAAATTCCTGGGTCAATTAAAAAAAAAAACATTCATAAACTCATAGGTAAGAGTACAGTCTGAGACACTGCTCTAGAACAGCCATTCTTGGGTTTTACCTGCACTTTTCAGAAAGCTTCTAACATCATGAGAAGAAGATGGAAATTTTTAAAACTGGTTCATAATTAATGCATGGAAAAATTCTGGGAGGTAAAATCCAGTAGTATGTCTTTCAGAGGATTCTGATACAATATGCAGTTAAGAGAGCATTATTACCTATAATTTCATGATGTTTATTTATGAAAGTCTAAATTTTAATAGCTCACTCTCCCATATTGTTCTCCACACTATATTTATTGGTTTGTTTGTTTGTTTGTTTCTGGGAATGGAACCTAAAGTGTCATGTATGCTGGGTTAGTGCGTCTCAGATTCATACTTATTTTAATATATGTCGTAATTCAATTTCACTCAATATTATGTACTACATGGTTTATATTTTAATTAATTAATATTTTGGGGTTGAGAGTGAAACTCAGAGCCTCATGAATATGAAGCAAAGGCTTGACCACTGAGCTATCTCCTCGGCCTTGCTCATGTCTTTTTTAAAAAAGACCTGTGATTTCCTTTCGATTTCCTATAACTTTTTATCTCCTGCACCATTTTTTTGGCCACTGAAATCTTCCCTCATGATTTCTGTCTACAAATTGGAATCATTTCCTGGCCTTTAAGGCAAACTTTGTAAGCTATTAATTTCACACTTTGAAAGTGACCTTCTCTATTACATCCTCAGGATCATGTAAGTACAGGCTTGGTACCAGAGAGAAAAACCTCCTTTACATTTTGTCCTAGGCATCTTCCTTGCCTCACCATGTCCAGGTTCTGTACTCCACAAAAGCCACAGGTTTAAATGAGAAAAAATCCAATTTTCAAACTCTAGGTCAGCCTAATATGATGTCATACCCCTCTAATCTCAGCCCTCTGAACACTAGTCTCAGCTATATAGCAAGAAACTGTCTCAAGAACAAAACATCAAAACACAAAAACCTCTCTGTATCAATGACTCAATTTTCAGTTTCTTTTGTGTCTTTATGTGTTGATTTCTGTTCCACACATAAAAGCAAATAGCCTGTTCCTCAAAGTGAGACATTTCTATAACTTGGTGAATCTAAGCCATTCTGTGATTTCACTTATTACCTGCCAAAAGCATCAAAATGAAATGCCTATATATTCCTTTTCAACCAAGCCGTCAAAAGTTATCTCTCTTCCCCAGATATTGAAAAGAAATTTACCCAGGCGAACATGCTTCAATTTAATAAGGAACATTACCTGTTTCTTATAAATAAAACCAGAAGTGTTTTTTTTTCTTCTGTTTGTTTGCATAAATGAATATTTAACCCTCTCATCCACATGTAGTGACATCACAGGATCTAGTTTGCTTGCTAGGTAAACAAATCCACATGTGACACTCTCATGCACAAATTACATAAATGTTCCTTAATCACTGTACTGTCTTACTTATTTGGATCCTAGTACAAGAGTCATTTAAAAAGACTCCACATGTTTGTTAAAGGCACTCAAATTTCAACAGAAACATTAGGAGGTAAAGAGGTGAGATGGAAATACAGAGGGATCCTGTGGTTACCCCTATTGGTCAATTGACTTCCCAGGTCCACATTTTCTCCTTTTATGTAATGTCTGCAATGTACTGAACTGTAACGACACAAGCTTTCTACTACATAGAGTTAGTTGGATTGTTTCTCCTACTCAGGCTAACACCTTGATCAATTGTGAGAAAACTATAGTTCTGGCACCAGCTATGTAACACAGGTAAGGTGGTGCAATGGCTCCAGAAACAAAGCAGTTTGGGGTTGCCTCATGCCCTAGATAACCTGACTACTCACCACTCTGGAACCTGTTGGTTGCTCCATGCATTTGTGGTTCTGAAAGGTTCTTAACCCTCCTACAGGCCACTCCCATTTATTATCCCTTCAGTAGACAGCTTTATTTCACCATACTGTGAAATTGAAATTTCCTAAAATGTTGACTCTCTGCCTTTACTGTACAATCAGACCAAACAGGGAAACTTTAAATAAATATCAGTGTCAAGCTAGAGCTGGAAGTTGGGCATAAAGATCCCCTAGCTGCCCCAGGTTTATTTCCCACTGTAACACACACACACACACACACACACATACACACACATACACACTCACATACACACACACACACACAGCTCTAGAAGTTCTGATACTCTGATAATGGTCTAAGGTATAAATCTTAGACACCAAGATTTTAAAAGGCTTTCAGATGGTCCCAAAGGCAGCTAAATTCCAGAGCCATTGTTGTAAGGATGAACAACTAACCATAAATTCTTCCTGAGAATGGATAGTGAAACAAACTATCCAAAAAAAGGAAATGTCTGGAAAGAGGTATGAAAGAGTAATGTATGCAAAGAAGGAAGGCCAAACAGCTACAAAGACAATAGCCATGGTACTCATGACTCAGGTGCTAAGCAAATATATCCCGCTAGTAGCATGTGGATTCTGGGCAATTGACTGCCTCCCTAGTTTGGCTTCTGGATTCACCAGAGCCCAGGGGACATGAACACTAATCCTATGCAGAGATGTGCCTGTTTTTCATCTGGCTTTCTGCTATATCTCCCTAAACATCTCCTGGCACAGGGACGTCTAAAGGGGCATACTTTTTTTCTGTGTGCCACACTGGGTTTGGCACATGTCCTCTGGGATGCAGCTGGGCTATTCAAGACAGCAACCAGGCTCCCCTGCAGGTCTCTTGATTTCATAGCAGGTCAACCTTAGTCAGAAACAAATGATTGCATTTCCCAGGCCTGCACTTTAATAATTGCCTCTCCTTTCAAATCAGTTTCCCAGGCAGTTTAAGAGAATCGATCTGGTGAAGGAATTTCTTTGGTTGAGGTACTATATTAAATGCAGTTGCTTGAAAATACAAGTGATAATATGTGAAACTGACAAGCTGTAATCTCCAGGACACTCAAGCATCTTGTATTATATGGCATTTTAATGTTTAGCAGACACTATTCCACATGCCAGCTCTTTAGGGATGTTTTGGGAGCATTCTCCTATGGGGTGGATAAACTGCTGTCTCCTATACACAAAGACACAAAGGCTGTGAGTGTTTAGTGAGTGAGTGGTCTAATGTGTCACAGTTATTGTACTGGTCCTAGATACAATTATATTGGGTGTGTTGTAGTGTCCTTTTTCCTAGTCCTTTGTATGGAGAAGTCAGCCAATTTCCTCGCTGCTTCTGGTGGCCTCCTCTTGCAGCATGGTGTGCTTCCTCCTTGCTGGGAAGACCTGTCCTAGGACTAGCTTTCCAAATGCCTGTATCATAACTACTTGCCTTTCTTCCTCTATTTTTATGCCTCCCTGCTGTGTCTAACTTCTGAAGTGCCAAGTGGCTTCTTTGGCTTCAGAACAATCTCTTTACCTGAGTAACCAGCTCTCCACAGTAAAGCACTCTGAGTTAAACACTCAGAAGGTTTTGTTTACTGGCCAGACTCTATCAGGCAGGATCCAGCAGGAAACAGATGGTTCACTCAACAGGGCCACCAGAGAGCTGAATGAAGACTCTGTTTACATTGATCAGGGCAGGCCAAAAGGGATTGGCTAATGGGGGCATTGTGAGAATCACTGGGGCCTCACCTCTCCTGGGCCAACAAGACTGTGGGAAGGGGGTTACCAGAACTAGAGTAGACCTGCAATTTTGGAAGAGGAATCTCAGAATGCAGCAAAAACACTACAGTCACATCCTTTCAAGCAAGGAAGGTAATAAATGCACCTGTTTCTCCTCTTCCTTACTGTCTCCTCATAGTACCTCTAGATGACTAGCCAAAATCTATCTTTTAGCCTAAGGGCAAGAGTAGAGCCATTCATGAAAGTCAGTTTTCGGGAGCTAAGCACAGGCCGAGAAGAGGGGAAGTCTGTAATGTGTGCCTGAGCTTGCACTTGTCAGGGTCTGATAGTTGAATATCAAGTCCCAGGTTTTTTTGTTTCCCTGAATTGATTAGACAAAATAAATGCAATACAGAAATCTTCTCTTAGGGATTAAGATTCAACTCAGAGTTAGAGCACTTTTCTAGCATGCCCAAGAGCTTGGGTTCTATTCTCAGCAACACAAAATAATGACAATAGTTATTATTATCATTATCCTTATCTTTATCCTTGCTTCTGAAGAAATTGTTACTTTTCTTTGAAAAGCACCAACTTATAGAATGAATAAATATAGGAGCATGAAAAGAAAAGGATGGAAGACTGGAAAAAATTTTAAAACATTTTATTACACAGAATGCATTCAATATTTAGGTTACTCAAGTTTTTAAAATTTTAATGGAAAATTATAACTGAATAAATTTATGTAATACAGTGGGATGTTTTGACATATGTATCTATTCTCAAATGATTAAATCAACTAACATATCCATCACTTCACATACTTATTTGTGTATGTGTGAGAACATTTGAAATTTACTTAGCAATTCTGAAATATTCAATACATTATTATTAATTATAATTATCCTGTTGCACAACAGTTCTCCAATATTTTCCCCTCCTATCTAATTGTAATTTTGAACTCCTTGACCAACATCTCTCATTCTCATCCACCCGTCTCTTCAAACTCCTGGTAACCATCAGTTTCTGTTCTTGGTACCTATCTCTGTGAACTCAACTATCTGCTATTATATACATAAATAAGATCATACAGTGTTTGTCTTTCCACACCTGGATAGTTTAATTTAACATAAGGCTTTGCAAGTCTATCCATTTTTGTGCCAAACCAAAGTGTTTCCTTCTTTTGTGAACCTAATAGTATTTTATGATGTCAGACTTTTAAAATACATGCATTACTTGAGGAGCACTTCAGCTGTTTGCATAGGCTATTGTGAACAATATTTCAATGAACATCAGCAATTCAAACTTTCACTTGTTACCTTACCTTGTGATGCTCAAACGTTCTCTAAGCATGGTGCCTGTATTAGTTAAGATTTCAATGCTATGAAGAGATACCATTGTTAGGACCAATGAAATGATGATGTGCACAACAGATTTTATATGGAAGAGGTTTATTAGATGGAGATAAGGAGAGAGAAATGAAAGGGGAAAGGGAAGAGGGGCCCTGACAGAGACAGAAAGAGGGCAAAAGAGCAAGAGGACAAGAGGGCAAAAGAGTGACAAAGCAGTGGGTTGTTCCTTTTAAGGAGAAACTTAACCAGGTCTGCCAGGTGTAGCTACCTGGCAGGTGACACATGATGACATCACAGGTTGCTAGGCAACCCAAAAGCAGGCTGCCTAAATACTAACATTCCTCTCTTTTTCTATAATTAAAAAATGAGGAGCTTGGGCTGCTTCTCATGTAAGACAAGTTAAGGTATATAAATGTAGGTTCATTGGAAGCAGCTCTTGATTGCCATGAAAGGGGTTGAGAGAGAGAGAGAGAGAGAGAGAGAGAGAGAGAGAGAGAGAGAAATAACAACAAAATGTCCAGATTACATGGTCATGAGGAGGAGGCAAAGCCCCTGCCCTGAAAAGTTCAAGGTAGAGGGTTGTCAGTAAAAAGTTGCCAGCCATGCAAGGCAGCAGGTAGGGACTGAGACATGCTGGGTGAACCTGGAGCTGTTTGTCCTAGGCCTCAAGCACAGCATTCCAGGCTTTTTCTAATAATAAGTGAATATTGGGCATAGATTCGCTTGGGCTACTTCCTATTGACACTTGGGACACTGAAGAGAGGTAAAAAGGCTGAAATGCTGGACTAGTCCAGGAAGAACCAGCTATATAGACGCTGTCAAGGGTCTATGAGAACATCCATGGCTGAGAGAGAATATACAGGTCAGTTTGACAGAAGTCTGTGAGGTCACACTGGGGCACATGTGGCAGCTGCTTTGGCACTGTCATGGAATATAGGAAACACCTGGGTTTGGCAGGACACTGAAACATATATATATATATATATATATATATATATGCAGAAGACAAAGTTAAGTAGGTTATGGAGAAAATTTCTTTAGGTGTACTTTTAAAACATTTGGGAAAGCAAACAGAAGTGGAAGGTTTGGATCAAAGAGACTTGAATATGGGAACTCCATTTAACTGAGGAAACCTCCATTTACTCAATCATTTGTCAGTAATTAAAAAGACTTTGCTTTTGATTTGTCATCTAAGGAAACTGAGACCAAGCATGGTTAGAGAATTGTGTAAGCTTAGAGGCCCTTAAAGTGGGCACTAGGTATAGAAATCTGAAATTCTCCAGAAGAAATCCCAAAGGTGAATCTGGAGGAACAGAGACCAAGGGCACAGTTGCCTGTAGCAGACATGGTTTACCTAGAGCTAGGATTTTCATAGACAAGCAAGAGGGGGAGGGAGAGAAACCATGCCAGTAGAAGGAAAATCTTACCTAAGGAAGAAAATAGTCCTAGATGAAGGGTTTGGATGAGATTGCCAAGAGCAGTAAGAAGTGTTTCTGCCAACCTGAAGTGAGGACACACCAAATGGCTGGTATTGGCTGTATGAATGTAGCACTCGGTAGCCAGAAATTGATACCAACTGGAAGGGAAGACTCACCAATATGCTGGTGTTGGATGTAGGAATGTAGCAATCAAGTAGCCTGGAAAGGGAAGTCTCCAAATGAGGAAAAGGGGAGGAATCCCACTCTCTGAGATACGCAATAGGTGCAGTACTTATATGGAGCACAATTGACTTGAGAGGTGGATTCAGGTGGATTTCCTGCAGATTACAAGAATTACTTTTGAGTTTCACAATGAGGGAAAAAACTTTAGACATGTCAGCATCACAACTGTAATCTGCACTGAAATATACATTGTAGAAAAGGCAGTAGACATACACATTTGTGTTAACAGCACAAGTATTCTTTAAGGTTAGCTCTGAAAAGGCAGAAGCCTTTCATGAAGTAGAAGAGACAAAAGTTCACTTGATCTTTAACTTTAGTGTAAGTACATATTATGGAGATTTAAAATCTTGAGCTTGGAGCCATGATAATGGGTGGCATAGTGGAATGTCTTTCAATTAGAGCTAGATTAATAAATCAGATCTTTATTGATAAAGCTTTGGACAGTCAATATAACGGTAGCATAGCAACAGGAGGAAATATTAAGCATATTTACCTATTTAGGATGCCCTAAATCATCTTAGACCTTGCAACCTTTGTAACTTGCATTTACAAACTTTAGAACACTTTCTTAGACCCTCAAAAAACAGTTTTCTCAGGCCTTTGCATCTAGTTATTTACCATGATACATAAGTGACTGCTAGGAACATTTATTGTCCTTTAGCTAAAGAGATGGTAAAGGTTATATCTGAGGCCTGTTTCTTGAGTCTGGCAACAAAGCATATTGTGTCTAGGCCTGACAATAGCAACTCTAGGGCTGGCAAGGGCGGTGTAAGTCGCTGAATCTAGGAGTCATTTGTCCTCTGCCAGGCCAAGGAGCTGGAAGTCTGAAAGTGTGTATGGTTCTTGTGCTGGCTGAGAGGACAAGCCTGCATGGGAGCATTTTGACTTCCAGAGGCCAGTATGACAGCAGGTGGCTATGGCTTGTTGAAGCAATGTCCCCTTTGGCTGCATTTGAAACAGTTACCTGGCAGAATTAACTTTGGCTATACCCCGACTAGCTGGGGCATTGCAGACCTCTTTTTTTTCTTTGCAGGGATGTCAATAGCCTCAGAGCAGCAGCCAAGATCTGGAGCATAGTTTTTGCTGTAAATGAGCCAACAGAAAAACTCCTCTCTTATTATTTTTACCAACTCCTGTATGGTGACTCAGGGAGCATCTTCAACTGTTTAATTAAGTAAGCAGTGAGGTTGCGTCTACATCTATAGGACTATAAATATATTTTTGAACATGTTAAAGGACTTGATCATCTATGACATGACTGACTGTTAACTTGTGTTTGTTATGCATTAAATATTAGGACTTTAGGTTTTGTCCCTCTTAAGTTGGTGTCTTAAAAGTCATAAATATAGTCTATTAAATTGAAAATATAACAGTTTTCTGTATGATTTCGTAAATAAAATGTTCATAGCTTATAAAAGTCTAAGGACGTATTATAGAGTAATAATATTACCATTTTTAGAAAACAAGACCAAGTATATTTTAACCTTTTGATAGTGAAGATATAGCACAATGATTAAGTTTTAACATAAATAAAGCCACTAAAATTAATAGATATTAATTTAGAGTATTGGGGAAAACTTGTACATATAAACCCCCGAGTTACGAGTTTTAAAACCATCAATATAGTAGAACAATATATAGCAATTTTAAAATTACATTTAAATTTATTATAACAAACTAATTAGGTAGAAAGCCTATTGGTGAATCTGGATCATAGGCAGCTCATGGCAGGAGAAAGAGCATTTATTAATTTAGGAATTGACAAAGACATAGTCAGTTAGACGTACATTTTAAATTAGCTTAATTTGAATAGACCTTTATAACTTTGAAATTTTAGCACTATATAAACATTATTTTGAACCAGAATTGAGTCATATATATTGTAAAATGTAACTTTGAATTTTTATGAAAATCCATATCAATTTAAAATGAGACTTGTTGCTGTCCAAGTCTAAAAGGAGATAAAATTAACAGAAAATTAAGTATGATTAAAATTGTTCAGACCACATGGTCTCCTTAAGTTTATTTAAAGATTAATTTTAAGGTATTTTTTGAAAGTATAAAAAGAAACTACAGAGTATACTTAGTGAGATAGCAGGCAGAGAAAAACAGACAAGACTTTGAGAAAAGAGAAATAGGGAATTGTTTCTTACTTCATGGATCGCTCTTAGTGTTACTGGATATTATTGGATATCAGACATTTGAGTAGAAGCCAGAGGTTTCCCTAAGAGGAGAGCATATGAGGAAGCTGTTCCTTGGAATGAGAAAGGGGAAATGGAAATGAACCATGCAGCTAGTGGTTCATCAAACACATAGCACAGCAGGTCATGGGCTTATCCCTGTTAAGCCCAAGAACCTTGGTGCCTGGTACCAGGGCTTTATCAGCAGTAAGGCTGAGTTCTCATACAGGGAATTTCATCTGCGGGAAAGGAGAGGGACAGATAGGCAGCTTTAGAATGGAGGTAGGAAGGAGTGCATTGGCCTTTTAGGGTCTACAAGAGACTTCAGTTTTGCAGCTCGAAAAACAGTGGGGCAGAAACAAACTAGTAAAAGCAGCTGGCAGTGGGAGAAACCACAGTGTTTTGTTTTTTGCTTGTTTGTTTATTTTATAACCAAGATGACTGACAATTATGTGACTGTCTTTGATGGCCCTAAGTTAAGATGGTGGTGAAACCATGTGCTTGTCCTTAGTGGAGATGGAAGTTAAGCCATGGTTCCACCCTCCTTATCCCAAAATCAACATGGTAGCTAGCCATGTGTGGCCATAGCAGCATAGTGAGACCAGGTACTTACTGGTGGGAAATCTGTTTGGCTTGGTTCAAAACTCTCTGCATGTGTGTAGCATGGCTAATCGGAAGACTGTGCAATTGAAAACCCTCCTCTGCAAGCAAGCCTCTCACTGCAGGCATCTTTGGGAGGTTTAAAACCTTGCCATGGGGCCTGAAGCATTAGTGCAATCTAAAGCCATCTTCATGTGCACAGGATCTCTAGCAATTGCTTACCTAACAACAATGGTCTAGAAGCAGGCTGTGTCTGTGTATGAAGCTGTAGTTACAGTGTCTGGTGTGAGCATTTTAGTTTCCCCAAGCTGATTTCCTTGCAGCATAAGTGTCTGCCTTGTCCATGTGCTGGGAGCATATGACAGGATGCAGCTGCAAGCAGAGGGACAGGTGTGTTCAGTAAGGGCAAGGAAGTTGATAGAAAGTGTAGGTTTTAAGGCAGAGGTGGTTGAGTGGTGGTTAGGGATAAGTAGAACAGAAAAAAAAATCTGTTGCAGTCATTATGGTCCAATTAAAGGGGTCCTGGCATGACCAGACCAGGTGCTACCAAAAGAGCCCAATGAAATGATGATGCACACAAAATATTTTATATGAAAGAGGCTTATTAGACTAAGATGAAGAAAGAGAGAGAGGGAAGGCAAGAGCAAGACATGATAGGTGGAAGCAAAGGTGGCACCCGGACAGAGAAAAGGGAGAGAGCAAGAGAGTAAGAGGGCAAGAGGGCAAGAGGGCAAGAGAGTAACAAAGTGGCGGGTTGATCCTTTTAAGGAGAAACTTAACCAGGCTTGCCAGGTGTGGCTACCTGGCAGCTGACACATGATGACATCATAGGCTACTAGGCAACCCAGAAACAGGCTGCTTAAATACTAACAACCACGACCACAGCAACTCTTATAAAGAACAACCTTTAATTGGAGCTCGCTTACAATATCAGAGGTTTAGTCCATTATTGTCGTGGTGAGAAGTATGGCAGTGTGCAGGCAGACAGTGCTAAGGAAGGAGCTGAGTTCTACATCTTGGTCTGCAGGCAGAAGGAGACTGTACACAATACCAGGCCTAGCTTGAGCATGTGAGACTTCAAAGTCTGCCTCCACAGTGACAGACTTTCTCCAACAAAAACACATCTACTCCAATAAACCTTATAATTGTGACACTGCCTATGGGCCAAGCATTCAGTGAGGTCCATTCCTGTTCAAACCACCACAGTGCCCTTTACATACCGATTGATTTCTAGTGATAACTCTAACTAAGGAGATTTTAGGTAATTCTGACATTCTCATTTTACAATAAATGTTGTTTTTTGTATCTATAGGCAAATAAAGATATATATATATATATATATAAAATGTGTGTGTGTATACACACACACATGTGTGCACAGTGTGTGTGTGTGTGTGTGTGTGTGTGTGTGTGTTTTCATGTGTAGGCTGGAGATTAGGTGTCCTTACCACTCTTTACCTCATTTATTTGTTTTGTTTGTTTGTTTGTTTGTTTTTGACACTGGGTTTCTCCCTGAACTTGGAGCTTATTGATTGGCTAGATTGTCTGGCTACTCCCCAGTATACAGTGTCTAAACCTCCCAGTGCTGGTATTGCAGTTGAGGGTTACCAGTTACCCTGCCCAGGTTTCACAGGGATTATAGGGAGCTCAGTTCCTTATTCTTGCACAGAAAGCACTTTACTCATCTTCCCAGGTCCTCAAGAGTTTAATAATAAAAATAAAATATTCCATTACTTGTAAGTTTAGAAAAGAATGGTTTGGGGAGACATATATACCTCCAGTCCTTCAATCTCATTTGTTTCTGGAGAAGTAGTAGGGTTGAGAGAGCTTGAAACTTTGTGTTCCAGGCTGGCCTGGAACTCACTATGTAGACCAGACTTGTCCTCAAAGTTGTGGTGAACCTCCTGGCTCTGCCTCCAAACCCCTGGTATTATAGGTTTGTGCCACTATACTCTGCTCTCTCTTTTTTATTATAAACATTTTTGAATTTTAATAAACAGGGTACTTCTTTGATTTTAGGCAAGGAAACATGAATCCCAAAGGACAATGTCTTGTCCCAGGTCTCCCAGCAAGTTGGAAAGACAGTTGGAATTAGCCCAAATCTTCAGTCTCCTCTTCATACCAGGAACATCCCCAACCATGATTGACATTTGGAATCAGCTCAAGGCCAAGCCTAGTTCTGCATCTACTAGAACACTACTCCATGTGCCCTCCCCCCCCAAAGCTTCCCTCAAACAAATAACTCTTCAGACAGAAGAGGCATAGAGAGAAAGGGGCAGGCAAAGGCTGAGAGGTGGGCTGTTTGGAAAAGGAGAGACAGACTCAGGTTACAAGCAAGGCTGGCAGGGAGGTTGCTAGAGGACCCTGAGGATCCAGCAATCAACACACAGAAAAATAATTACTAAAAGCGATGACTTTCCATTGTTGTTCCCTTCCTAAATGTATCTGAGTCCCCTCCCCCAAACTAACATCTGTGGAGCCATGATGGACTGAAGGTTTTGCTAGAATCAAAGAGCTTTGTTATATTCTTTGCACTGTGAAACCTTCCTATCCCTACCACACAGCAGGGACCTTTTATAGACACATACTTTGTCTCCAGAGTAATGTACAGATAAAAAGGATTGATTCATGTTTTAGACTAGAGCATATCTGATAATTCCAAAGAAAACATCAGGGAATGCTCCTTGTCATTTGACTGGAACCCATTTCAGTGAGTTCATCATATTCCCATGGGTCTGAAATCCAGTCTACTGATGAGTGCCTTAACAGTGTAGCCCAGCAAGGTATTTTTCTTAAGTGGTAGAAAGCTCAGGAGTGGAGTACAAAGTAACCTAAGAGCAGCAGGAGAAAATGAAAAGTATGGGAAAGGAAGGACAACAGGGGAACTCAACAAGAGCCATTGTCTGGTAAAGCTCTGCTCATAGTACACAGGGCTGAGCACTCAACTAGCTAGAATTTTAACATTTCAGAATAGTCTAGTGACTATAAATTGAAGCAGAAAAAAATAATGCTAAATGAACAAAATGATTGCTATGCCTCTTTCCCATTCCCATTTTTCTGTCTCCCTCATCCTTCCCTCCTCCCAACTTCAGAGTGAATGCCAGCACAGGCTGCATTCTGAAATTTGGAGTCCCTTGCCAAGCTTCAAATGACCTGTTACTCAGCTGTCAGCATCATTCTCTCTAACTGAGGGCCTTGTATTGGTAGAAATGGCCTCTGAAATCTTTTCTGCAATTTTTGCTTCAATACTTCTGATTATTGAGAGAATTGGGAATATCTTTTCAATTATTGATAAGGTGAGGGGGGTAGCAGAAATCAGATGCATTAGACCTTCTGAAGATATTTACACTATTACAAATAGACTTTAGGAATAAGACAAAGGAGGCATTTACAAGTTGGTGGCAGCAAGGGCCTGCTGTATTTGAATGGCAGAAAATCAGAGACTGCAGTTATGGTGAGTCACCTAGAAAACAACTCTAAAACACTGACATTGGTGCTTCACCTCAAGGGTAGGGGACATACCAGGTGCAGGGAATGCCCAGTTGCAGCTCCACTCCTCCATCTCCAGGACATGGTTCAGGATGAGTAGCACTTTTTACTTAGCATGGTCTGGGTCTGACACATGACAGAGCTTCCCACTTACCTGAGTGTGGGTTGCAGATCTGCTACAGCAACCAGACCTTGTATCACTCTCATTACTCTGCCTGGATACTGAAACCAACATTCCACCCTCAGTTCATGAGGCCCAGGGGCCAAGTACAGCCTAGGGCTGGCTGTACACACATGGTTCTTTCTGCTTATCCAAATGTGGGGCCCTCTGGTCCAGAGGAACTTCTTTCTATCCACCAGACCTCGAGTCACTCCTGTTTCCCCAAGGGCAGTGTCTGCAAGAAAGCACCCCAACCCCAATCCACAGTTCTTCTGTTTCTCATGTAGAGAATATCTGGGTAATACAAACTTACAGGGTCCTAGGTCCAAGATGGCAAAGCCAAGCCAAATCTGAGTGCCAGGAGCTCAGAACTTGCTGGGCCAGCAAATGACTGCACCACTGAATTTGAATCCATACTGCCAGTTCCAATTCTTCCTATCGTTGAGGCAGCTGACCCTGTAACATCAATGCCCACTCATAATCTGTCTCATCTGCCTGACACACCCTGGGCACAGCCTGTAGAGAAATCCTCCAACCCATAGTCCTCGAGCCCCTGGAGGCCTGAGTCAGGCAGAGCAACATTTAGCCTAGAGCCAAATGCTTGCTAACTCCTGACTTACCTGACCAACTGGGACAAGGTCAGCAAAGGCAAGTTGAACTCAGGCTCTAACCCACATCTTCTGTCATCTTGAGGAGGCCATTGGGGACCCTAAGCAACATTCAACTTAGAGTCCTCTCTACCTACTCTTGAACTCTCTGATCCTCAGAGACCACCAGGCCTGCTAAGACCAGGGACATCAAATTGGTTAGAGGTGAGCATAAGAACGCAAGCAACAAATCCCAATACCATTTGAAATCACCAGAAAAAAGAAGTCATAGCACAGCAAGCTCTGAACCACAAGAAAAAGATTTTATATCTGAAGATATGAAAATGATAGAGGTCTCAAAGAAGGAAAATAAATCCCTCAAACTAGACAGGAAAATATTATCAAACTGGTGCAAAAATTGAACAAATCCCTTAAGGAAAATTTTAAAAAATACAGAAAACTATACTCAGACAGGAGAAGGAAATGAATAAAACTGTCCAAGACCTAAAAACAGAAACAGAAAAAAAAAAAAAAAACAATCTGAGGAACTCCTGGAGATTGAAAACCTAAGGAAGAAGACAGGAACTTACAGACCAAAGCATCTCCAACAGAATACAAGAAATGGAAGAGAGAATCTCAGGGGTAGAAGATACGAATGAAAACATCTATATATCAGTCAAAGAAAATGTTAAATCTAAAAAGAAACTGACAGAGAACATCCAGGAAATCTGGGAAACTATGAAAAGACCAAACCTAAGAATAATAGCAATTGAAAAAGGAGAGGACTCCCAGCTCTGAGACCCAGAAAGTATTTTCTAAAAAATCACAGAAGAAACTTACCCAACCTAAAGAAAGAGATACCTATAAACATACAGGAAGCTTACAGAACACCAAATAGATTGGACAAGAAAAAAATCATCCTGCCACATAATAACTAAAACACTAAATGTATAGAACAATGAGGGAATACTAAACACTGCAAGGAAAAAGGCCAAGTCACATATAAAGGCAAACCTATCAGAATTACACAGGATTTCTCATCAGAAACTATAAAAGCGAGAAGAATCTAGGCAGATATCTTACAGAAACTAAAAGGCCACAAATGCCAATCCTGACTACTATACCCAGTAAAACTTTCAATCACCACAGAGAAAGCAAACAAGATATTCCATGACAAAAAATAAATTTAAACAATACCTATCGACAAATGCAGCCATTCAAACAATACTAGAAGAAAAATGCCAACTCAAGGAGGCCAACTATACCCAGGGGGAAAAAAAAGATGATAAATAACACCACATCAGCAAAACCAAAAGAAAGGAAATCTCTCTCTCTCTCTCTCTCTCTCTCTCTCTCTCTCTCTCTCTCTCCCAATAAAAGACACAGGTTAACAGAATGGATGGAAAACCAGGACCCATCATTCTGCTGCACACAAGAAACACACTTCAGCAGTGACTATAGATATTACCTCTGATTAAAGGGCTGGAAAAAAAGTTTTCCAAGTAAACAGACCCAAGAAGCAAGCTGGATTATCTGTTCTAGTGCCAGATGAAATAGACTTTCAACCAAAATTAATCAAAGGAGATGAAGAAGGACATTTAATACACATCAAAGGAAAAATCCAAGATGATGTCTCAATTCTAAACATCTATGCCCCAAATGCAAGGGCACCTTCATTGGTAAAAGAAACATTACTAAAGCTTAAATCATACCCCACACATTAAGAGTGAGAGAATTCAACACCCCACTCATTCCAAAGGGCAGATCATCAAGACAGAAACTAGCTGGGGAACTAATAAAAGTAACAGAGATCATGAATCAAATAGACCTAACAGATATCAACAGAAGATTTCATCCAAACTCAAGAGAATATACTTTGTACTTAACAATTCATGGAACCTTCGCCAAAATTGACTATACACTTGGTCAGAAAGCAGATGTAAGATTGAAATAACCCCTGTGTCTTATCAGATCACCATGGATTAAAGCTGGAACTCAACAACTAGAGAAAGCCAAAAAAATTCATGGAAACTGAATAACTTCTTCTTCAACAATCACTGGGTCAGGGATGAAATAAAGAAATTAAAGACTTCCTAGTATTCTATGAAAAATGAAGGCACAACTTAGTCGAACTTATGGGACACAATGAAAGTAGTGCTAAGAGGAAAGTTCATAGCACTAAGTGCTTTCATAAAGAAACTGGAGAGATCCTATTTTAGTAACCTATCAGCACATCTGAAAGCTATAGAACAGAAAGAAGCAAATATTCCAAAGGGGAGAAGATGACAGGAAATAATCAAACTCAGTGTTGAAATCAATAAATTATAAACAAAGAGAACAATGCAAATAATATCAAAGAAACCAAATGGTTCTTTGAGAAAATCAACAAGATAGACAAACCCACAGCCAAATTAACTAAAAGGTAGAGGGATATCATCTAATTTAACAGAATCATGAATAAAAAGGGGGACAAAACAACAGACATTGGAGAAATAAAAAAAAACTCATTAGGTGTTACTTCAAAAGCCTGTTTTCTACAAAATTGGAAAATCTAAAAGAAATGAACAAATTTATTGATAGAGTTCTCATACAAAGTTAAATCAAGAGCAGGTAAAGAGTTTAAACAGTCCCATAACCCCTAAGGAAATAGAAGCAGTCATCAAAAGTCTTCCACATAAAAAAAAAAGAAAAAAAACAGGACCAGATGGTTTTAGGGCTAATACAAATACTCCTCACTACGCCCTTCACAATAGTCACAAATAATATAAACTACGACCTTCACAATAGTCACAAATAATATAAACTATCTTCTTGTAACTCTGACCAAGCAAGTGAAAGACATATATGACAAGAACTTCAAGTCTCTGAAGAAAGAAATTGAAGAAGATATCAGAAGATGAAAATATGTCCAATACTCATGGATCAGTAGAATTAACATAGTAAAAATGGCCATCTTAACAAAAGCAAACTACAGATTGAATGCAATCCCCATAAAAATGCCAACAGAATGCTTACAGACATTGAGAGAAAAAAATCTCAACTTCATATGGAAAACAAAACCTCAGACTAGCTAAAACAATTCTATATAATAAAAGAACTTCTGGAGGGATCTCCATCCCTGACCTCAAGCTATTCTAAAGAGCAATCATAATAAAAACTACATGGTACTGACATAGAAATATACTAGTTGATCAATGGAATCGAATCAAAGAACCAGAAATAAACCCACACACCTAGGGTCACATGATTTTTGACAAAGGAACCAAAACCATATAATGGGAAAAAAATAACATCTTCAATAATGGTGCGGGTGCAACTGGATGTCTACATGTATAAAAATGCAAATAGATCCATATTTGTCTCAAATGCTCAAATCTAAGTGGAACAAAGACCTCAATAAAACACCCCATACATTTAATCTATTAGATGAGAAAGTAGGAAACAGCCTGGAACAAATTGGCACAGGAGACAACTTCCTGAACAGAACACTAATAGCTCAGGCTCTAAGATAAACAATTAATAAATGGGACCTCTTGAAACTGAAGCGATTATGTAAGGCAAAGAACACTTTCAGTAGAATGAAACAACAGTCTACATATTGGGAAAATATCTTCACCAATCCTACATCTGACAGAAGGCTAATAATCAAAAAATATATGGAACTCAATAAATCAAAATCAATAAACAAAATAACATGATTTAAAAATGGGCACAGAACTAAATACAGAATTCTCAACAGAGGAATCTTGAGTGGCTGAGAAGCACTTAAAAATGCTTAGTCATCAGGAAAATGGAAATCAAATGACTCTTGAGATTCCATCGCACACTAGTCAGAACAGCTAAGATCAAAATCTAAAGCTACAGCAGATGCTCGCGAGGGTGTGGAGAAAGGGAAGCACTCCTCCACTGTTGGTGGGAGTGCAAACTTGTATAACTGCTTTGGAAGTTAACCTGGTGCTTTCTCGGAAAAATAGGAATACACATACCTCAAGACCCAGCTGTACCACTCTTGGCTATATACCCAAAACACACTCTATAATACAAAAAGCACATTTGCTCAACTATGTTCATAGCAGATTTATTCATAATAGTCAGAATCTGGAAACAACCCTAGATGTCCCTTAACCTAAGAATGGATAAAGAAACTGTGGCACACTTACACAATGGAAATCTACTCAGCTATTAAAAACAAAGAAATCATGAAATTTCCAGGCAAATGGATGGAACTAGAAAAGATGGTCCTGAGTGAGGTAAACCACACCCAGAAAGACATACATGGTATGTATTCACTTATGAGTGGATTTTAGTCATAGAATACAGGATAAGCATATTATAAGGCACATACCCAAAGAAGAAAAATAAAAAGGAGGATCCAAGGTAAGACGTAGAATTATCACTTGGAAGTTTTGGATTAATGACATTGACAGAGGCAGAGGTTGAAGAGAGGAAACAAGGTAGGAGAAGGGGTGCAGTGATCTTATAGGGTGGAGATCAGACCTGAAGAGAGCAAGGAAAGAGCAGACAGAAACCCTATAGTGAAGAGAGAAACTGAGGGTGGAGTTATCTCTGTGACAGGCTGGAGACCTAAGTTAGGGTAGGTTCCTGGGAAGATATGAGGTGGATTCAAGCAAAGAACTCTAGTACCAGAGGCCATAGAGACCTAAAATGGTACTCTCTAACTAGACTCGTCTCCTAGCAGATGGAGGGGAACAGCAAACCACCCACAAAAACTTTGACCTCAAATAACCCTATCCACAAGATGTGCAGGGATAAAGATAGAGCACAAACTGGTAACAGAGAGTGGGGTATTTTTGTGACATGCCTGACCATGATGCTTATTGGCAGAATATAGACTTTGGGACTTTGGATTAGAGCACTTTAAGTGGGGATTTACTGGCCATACTCCTAGGAGTATAAAACACAGAGATGGTAAGAGCAATGTAGATTATGACAGCTCAGCTCAAGAGGTTTCAGAGGAGAAAATATTAGTGAGTGGACTAGATCCCATTCATGTGATAGTTTGACAAGAAACGTGGCTGCTTTCTGCCTCTGAGGCTAAATTGAAGGGTTTTGCATTAATGGCATTGACAGAAGAGATTTCAAGACAGCCTAGTGTTGGCTCTGTTGTGCGCTTATTATTGGCCACACCTATGCAAATCTATAATAAGAGCAAGTTGAGCAAGAAAAAATACAAACTGTACAGTTTGAGGGCAAAAGAAACACCAAACACCAAGAAGTGTAATGAAACTCAGCCCTGTGCTTGGGGAGATAAACAGTTCAAAGAAAAGCCTTGTGCTAAATGGAATAAAAAGTGTTGTGACCCCAGGGCAAGGCCTTACCTAAGCTTCCAACTTGTGAAAAAGAATTAAAGAAAAAAAAAAAAAAGCTAAAGCAGTGAATTAAGCCATCAAAACCAGAAAGTTGATCCAGATATAAATGAAAAGGGAGAAGCAAGTTCCATCCCAACCAAGCATATTTAGAGTCAAAGATAGAAGAATGGGGTTGTGGAGTATCCTTCCATGACTAAGGACAGCTGTTAAGGTCAGGCATGTGTCAGGGGCACCCCTTCATAAAGGCCCAGAGAGGCCATTGTGTAAGGCTGTGAAGGTGAAGCTTGGATTGCACTGGAGAACTCAAGATGTTGGAGATGCCAGAGCCATGGGATAACTGCCAAGGAGAGCTGCTAACAGCATGTGGAACCAGTCCAAAAGATAAAAGTATACTGTAATCAACAAAGCTGAAAGGAGTTGGAGATCTGAAGAGCTTTTTGACATAAGAAATAGAGATTTAGAGTATGGAGTTTACCCAGCTGTCTTTTGGTCTTGCCTTGGTACAGTATTTTATCACTATGCCCGCTTTCCTTTTTGGAATGGTAATCTATATCCTGTGCCATTGTATGTTGGAAGTATGTGATCTCCTTTTTTGTTAATTTTGATTTTACATGGGGCTACAATTAAGAGATTGCCATGAGTCTCAGAAGAGACTTTGGACTTTTTAACAGTGCTGAAACTGTTATAGACCACAGGGACTTTTGAAATTGGACTGAGGGCATTTATGCATTGTGATATAGGTACAGCCCATGGGGGTCAGGGAATGAAATGTGGTGGTTTGAATGAGAATGGCCACCATAGGCTTTTAGATTTGAATGCTTGGTCACCAGAGGGAGATACTATTTGAAAGGATTAGAAAGTGTGGCCTTGTTAGGGGAAGTATGTCAATGAGAGTAGGCTTTAAGATTTCAAAATCTCATGACAATCACAAAGTTTCTTTCTGCTGCCTGCAGATCAGGATATAGAACTCTCAGTTACTTCTCCAGCATGATGTCTACCTGTACACTGTCATGTTTCCTGCCATGCTGATAATAAATGAGACCTCTGAAACTAAAAGCAAGCTTCAATTAAAGCTTTTTAAAAGAGGAGTTCCCTCAGTCTGGGTGTATCTTCATATCAATAGAATACTGAACAATACAAAAACCAAGAGATGGATTCCAAGTGATAGTAAAAGAGCTGACTGTGGAGTTTCAAATTTCAGGTCTTAGATTTGCCACCCTAATGGGTGACTAAACAAATAACTTACATTATTTTTTTCTTGCTAAACTTTAGTCTTTACTCAAATACTATGGACAATTACCTTAAAAGATTTCATAAAAATTATGCAAAATTCCCTATGTGTAACTGCTCTTCAGCATATATACTTTCTACCAGAGCAAATTATTCTCTGATTCATTGAACGTAATCAGTCAGGGTAGAATTTCATATACTGCAGTAGATTGTGCTCCAGCAACTCTACTCTCTACTTACTGTGACATGTCCTAAACAGAAATCAACCTTATGAAGATAAGATACCATTCAGGAGATCAAGGGTTGTTTATTTGGGGTTTCCAAGGATGACCACAAAAATCCTGACTTCACTAGCATAATGAGATCAGGCAAGTATCTGACCTGTAATGATCCCTGGAGGGTCTTTTTAGCTATCAACTTTATGAAGTAAACAAACAATTACTCTAGAAATTCTTTCACCCTCTCTCTCTGTCTCTCTCACTCACTTGCTTGCTCTCTCCCTCTCTCTCTCATATATAAGTCCATACATGAAACCATAATGGGGATAAGAGTGTAGCTTGGAAATAGAGCATTTTCCTAGCATGGAGAAGGCCCTGGGATCCATTTCTAGAATTGAATAACCTAATACAAAGAGGACTGGTAAATACTGTCTCTGTAGAATGATATCAAGAAATTTGTTGGCAAATACAAACTAAATTTGTTGTTGATTATTAAAGTTTAATGGTGATTTATCTTTTAATTAATCAGCAGTTATTGCTAAACCAGCAGTATACCCAAACCACCACAGGGAGATTAGGATTTGTTTAATTAACCTAGAACACAATACTGTACAATAGTTACTCCATCCTAAACCTCAAAGCCCACATAGTTTCCTCCCATTCAGATTTCCCACATTACATTTTCTTTTAGTCATATCTTAGATATGGTTCATCTCTCCTCATGATTTCAAGTCTTCTCCTCAGCTGATTTCTGCTCTCTGGCTCCCCCCACTTACGTCCTGCTCTTTCCCTCCAGACCAGGATGTCCCACCCTATTCTCTCCATTACACAGAATTGGCTGGTGTGTTTGATTAAAAATACAGAGAACAAATGGTGGCATGTTTACACAAACTTGAGACAGGTAATGCTTACAATACACATCACAATACAATGTCCAGATTGAAACCAGATAGTGGGGTAGAGAAATCATCATTTGAATGAACAAGTGTAAATTGTGTACTTTCCACAAAAACATTATACTAATATTTCCCCCTTTAAGTCCAATAAAAGGTTCATTTTCTTTAATACAATAATAATTATAAAAGTTATGAAAACTATTAGGTAAGATTTACATGTGCAATGTCCAGTTCATGTGCATTTGGCAATTTAGGAGAAAGTATTTGATTGTCTATCCTATATTGACAAGTTTATAGATCTATACTTAAATTAACTTTTATCCTTATTGGTATTACCTATATGAAAACATTTTCTTAAATTCTAAACAACTTAAGTTTAATTGTGGAACTATAACTATTAGGTCTTCAACCCCACCAGAGCCTTGAGAAGGAATAAAATTACTTACTGGTGTAAATAGGAAGTGCATGTTAGGAACTTCCAAAAAAAAGGACACAGACAGTTTGCTGCCTGAAAAGTAACCCGTAACTCTTTCTAAAGTTGGAGCATCAGTTTCAGCTTCTGGCTCAGAATTTTTGATAGACATATATGTGAAACAGGAACTATTTAGGACTTGCTTACCCTCTCTTGGCAGAGCTTGGCAGTCGACAACCAAAAACCATCACAACCACCCATAAAGGAAATTGGACGTTGTTCTCATGATTTTTTTCTGTTAATTTAAGCTTGCCCAGTTTTGGCAGAATTCTGTCAAGAAAAGTGGGCATTTTCTTTTTGCCTTGGTAGCTAGTTAGCCATATTTGATGCCATCTCCATATAAACGTTCTTTGATGCTCATCATGTTCTTTGAGGTAGGTGGGGTGCTGTCAGGAGATGAACTTTCTCAATTGTCAAAGAATATTAAAATAATAAAGACAATTTTATTTGCCATATTCTGTAGGTCTCTGAAGTTTTGAAGACTACCTATCTTTATGTAATTGACCTGTCTACAAAATCATATCTATCTGTTAAACCTAGGATGTATACTTCTGTGATAAATTGGACTAGTGTCTGTCATGAGTATGAGTTAATTAACTAGCAATTAACTTGCATTACCTAATATCCTAAACAGTTTGTAATAGCAGTTTAAAGTATTGAAAGTAACATTGAATTTGTATCAATATGCTAAAATTTATCAATGTATTAAAAATAGACTTATTTTTGCATCATAGTACAAAATCCTATACCAGGTTTAAAATAGCTTTATTTGAGAATAACAAATAAAACCTTAAGTTGAGTAAATTTAATAATCTATCTTTTGCCTTATTATTCCTATAAGATATCCCTGTATTTTCCTTTTTCATTTTTAACCCCTTTTCTCCTTATCTAAGAAAGAAAGACAGAGAAAAGAAAAAGGAAAGAGAGAAATCCCTGAGTATAACCTTGTTTTTTCTCTGAATAAGATCATTAATAATTTATAACCATCTCCCAATAACAATAAACATTCATATCCATTGAAAGCAACCAAAAACCATCATAACCACCCTTAAAGGAAATTGGACGTTGTTCTCATGAATTTTTTCTAGCTAACTTTTTGGACATGCAGAAATCCTTTTAGGGGACCTAAAGGAAACTTGCAAAAATTGTTAAGTAAGCAAGCATTAACATTTGTGGTCCAGTCTTTGAATGTTGAGAAATTTCAAGGTTACTAGAAGGCGTGTTTGGAACAGTCTAAAATGCTAGACCAATTGAGATTAGTAGCTTTCCTCAAAGGAAACTTGGGAGGATGCTTTGATGAGAAACAGCAATTGAAGCGGTTGAGGCAGGAACAAACAGAATGCTTGAACATGCAAGATGCTGAATCTCTCAACATTGACAGATGTGTCAATGTCTCAGCATGCAGGAAAGATGAATTCTTTCAGGTTTGGTCCAGTGTGTTTGGTGTCCACTCCTTTTCCCTGCAAACATATAATTTCTCACAAGCATTATACAATTCTAATATCACAAATGTCTGAGATGTGCAGAAACAAAACTGTAAACCAATTTTACTTATGTCAATTAAAAGAATGGCATAATTAATTTTGAGTTTATTGTAGTCAAGGACTCATTGGCCATGTATTGTTGAAGTTCTGGCTGAAGACATTTTTTATGTCTCAGTCAGTTTCAGAGTTGTTCCCATGTGAAGAGATCAGCACTTTATTTTACCTGTTCTGTTTGGTCTTCTTGATTTTTCTCTTCTTGTGTGTGGCCAAGGTCTTCACGTGGTCTTCCTCTGTCATATCTAATTTTTATTAATTTTGATAGAACCCACAATTTCTCTTCTCCTGTATGAACATATATAAAACCTCTTCCCCAGTGTAACATATTCCCTATTCTCCATTTAGAATTAGGACCTTTATATGCTGCTTAATTCAGCAGCCCTTTCTAAATTCCACTGTGTCTTAGCAGGTGTGCTACTTAATTCATTTAAACATTTTAAAATTCATAAATCATTATTTGATCTACTTTGGGGAAATATTTTATTTCCCTTCTGTTTTATGTCCATCTTTTTAAAATTACTGTTATAAATTTTCATAATTGTTTGACCTTTAGGATTATAAGTCATATCTGTGCCAATAAGTTCTAGGCTCTTCCCTATTTTTTTTTCCAACCGATTTAGAGTATCTGGTTTAATGTTGAGGTCTTTGATTCACTTGGACTTTAGTTTTGTGCAGGGTGATAAATATGGATCTATTTTCATTTTCCTGCATGTAGACATCCAGTTGGACCAGCACCATTTGTTGAAGATGCTGTCTTTTTTCCATTGAATGGATTTGGCTGCTTTGTCAAAAATCAAGTATTCATCGGTGTGTGGGTTTATTTCTGGATCTTCTATTTGGTTCCATTGATCCTCCTTTCTGTTTCTATGCCAATACCATGCAGTTTTTATTACTATTGCTCTGTAGTACAGCTTGAGATCGGGGATGGAGATACCTCCAGATGATCTGTTGTTATACAGGATTGTTTTGGAGATTCTGGGCTTTATTTATTTCTCCATATGAAGCTGAGAATCTTTGTTTCAAGGTCCATAAAGAATTGAGTTGGTATTTTGATGGGAATTGCATTGAATCTGTAGATTGCTTTTGGCAGTATGGCCATTTTCACAATGTTTATCCTACCAATCCATGAGCACAGGAGATCTTTCCATCTTCTGATATCTTCTTCAATTTCTTTCTTCAGAGACTTGAAGTTTTTCTCAAACAGGTCTTTCACTTGCTTGGTTAGTGTCACCCCAAGGTACTTTATGTGGTTAGTGGCTATTGTGAAGGGTGTTGTTTCCCTTATTTCTTTCTCAGCCCTTTTGTCTTTGGTATACAGGAGGGCTTCTGATTTTTTTTTTTTTGAGTTGATTTTGTATCCTGCCACTTTGCTGAAGGTGTTTATCAGCTGGAGGAGTTCTCTGGTTGAATTTTTGGGGTCGCTCATATATACTATCATATCATCTGTGAATAGTGACAACTTCCTGAACAGAACACCAACAGCACAAGCTCTAAGAGCAACAATCAATAAATGGGACCTCATGAAGCTGAAAAGCTTCTGTAAAGCAAAGGACATTGTCATCAAAACAAAACGACTGCATACAGATTGGGAAAGAATCTTCACTAACCCTTTATCTGACAGAGGGCTGATATCCAGTATATATAAAGAACTCAGGAAGCTGAAAAGCAACAAACCAAGTAATCCAATTAAAAAATGGGGAACAGAGCTAAACAGAGAATTCTCTGTAGAGGAATATCGAATGGCAGAGAAACACTTAAAGAAATGCTCAATGTCATTAGCAAATGCAAATGCAAATCAAAACAACCCTGAGATTATACCTTACACCCTTCAGAATGACCAAGAAGAAAAACTTGAGTGACAACACATGCTGGAGAGGTTGTGGAGAAAAGGGAACCCTCCTCCATTGCTGGTGGGAATGTAAACTGCTACAACCACTTTGGAAGTCAATCTGGCGCTTACTCAGACAATTAGGAACAGTGCTTCCTCAAGACCCAGCTATACCACTACTAGGTATATACTCAAAATTTGATCAAGTACACAACAAGGACATTTGCTCAACCATGTTTGTAGCAGCTTTATTTATAATAGCCAGAACCTGGAAACAACCCAGATGTCCATCATCGGAGGAATGGATACAGAAATTGTGGTATTTTTACACAATGGAATACTACTCAGCAATCAAAAAGGAGGAAATCATGAAATTTGCAGGCAAATGGTGGGATCTAGGAAAGATCATTCTGAGTGAAGTATCCCAGAAGGAAAAAGAGAAACATGGTATATACTCGCTTATATAGACCTACAAGACATAATAAACATAATGAAGTCTATACACCTAAAAGAGATAAACAAGAAAGCAGACACGAGGTAAGATGATCAATCCTCACTTAGAAAGACTAATGAGATGTGCATTGGATATATGACAGGAGTCTACCACAGAAGGCATCTGAAAGATCCTACCAAGCAGCGTTTCAAAACAGATACTAAGACTCATAACCAAACCTTCGGCAGAAGGAGAGTTAGTATGACAGGGAAAGGATAGGAGCCCCACAAGGACCAAATATACCTGGGCACAGGATTTTTTTTCTGAAACTGTTTCTCCAACCAAGGACCATGTATGGATATAACCTAGAACCTTTACTCGGACGAAGCTCGTGTTAGCTCAATAACCAATTGGTTTCCCATAGTAAGAGGAACAGGGACTATCTCTGACAGGAAGTCAATGGCAGGCTCTTTGACTCCCCACCCCCCCCAAGGGAGGAGCAGTTCTGCTAGGCCACAGAGGAGGGCTTCGAAGCCAGCCCTGAAGATACCTGATAAAATAGGGCCAGATGAAAGGGAAGGAGGTCCTCCCCAGTCCATGGACTTGGAAATGGGCAGGGAGAAACAGAGGGAGGGAGAGTGGGATTGGGAGGGAATAAGGGAGCGGGATACAGCTGGGATACAGAGTTAATAAAATGTAACTAATAATAACAAACAATAAAAAATAAATTAAAAAAATAAGTTATATCTGTAATAGGTTTTCATGTCATAATGTCTAAAATATTGTTGAATTACAATGGATATACATGCTGGAGCACCATCTGCCCCAATTTGCAAGGGCATCTCCAAAACATTCACCATCTCTAACAAATGTGTAACCTTAGGATCATGCTTGCCAGAATTTAAGGCAAAAACCCATTGGAATTCTGACTATGAATCTATGGCATGGTGCATGAATTTCAGTTCTCCAAACTCTGTAAAATGGAGTATACACTGCATGACCTTGTCCCAAGACAACACTAAATAGGATCTGCATTTCTACTTTAGCATATAGACCTTTGTCTAGTAGTTGAAACTTAAGAATACACATACAATATCAAGTCTGACCAAGTTGGCCTATAGCTTAAGACTTTCTCTTCAGCATCTCAATGGGCTGCCATTTTGCAATATCTTCAAGCCTCTGTGGACTTTTCTCATCTGGAAACACATCTTTTTGTGTTATTGTAAGTACTACATTGGATTGCTCTGAAGGCTCTCTATGTTGATTCAAAGATTTCCCCCAACTTCTGCTCTACAGCATTTAATTTAGTATCTATTTTCTCGGTCTCTTCTTTCTCCAAGTCTGTCTTCTCCTGATCTGTCCCAAAGAGGATATACAAACCTGAAATCATTAGTGAAACAATTATTTGTATGCGAAGGGAAACAAACTCAAATGTTATCCAGAAGCATTGTGTCATTGTGTTTTCCTCCATTTTCAATACAGAAAATTATCTTTTTAAATCTCAAAATTTTTCCCTAAGGACTTTACTTTCTTAGACCACTGAGCTTCCTTTTCAGACCCTACCAGTTCAGATGCTTGAGGATTCTCTTTCTCTGGCTCCTGCCTCCATCACTGGATCCTGACCCCTTCTTCACTCTGAGAAGTTACTGGGTCCACAAATGTTAGCTCCTCAGACTGGCAAGAACCCCTATTCAAAGGGATTCTGTTTTCTGCCTTGGCTAGCAAAGACTTCTTTGGAGAAGCTTCCTTGTTAAATAGTCTCTTTTTTCTCTACCTAAAAACAAACAAACAAAAAACAAAACAAAATAATACCTGTCTGGGATGTGTATGTATTAAATTTTGTTTTTCTTCAGCCTGCTGGAGGCCTTGCTACTCTGCAGGGGGTCTGTCTGCTTAAGAACAGTGAGCTTCTAGTTTAGGAACTGCCTTTGCCTTGTTTTTAAGGAATAGAACTAAAAATCTGCTCCTTAGTTTTATTTTATAAGTAAGTTTTTTTTGTTTTCTAACTTTTTTATTTATTTTTATTAATTACACTTTATTCACTTTGTATCCCCCTATAAGCCACTCCCTCCTCCCCTTATAATCACACCTACCCTCCACCTTCTTCATTCATGCCACTACCTAAGTCCACTGATAGGAGAGGTCCTCCTCTCCTTCCTGCTGATCTTATTTTATCAGATCTCATCAGGAGTGGCTGCATTGTCCTCTTCTGTGGCCTGGTAAGGCTGCTCCCCCCTCAGGGGGAGGTGATCAAAGAGCAGGCCAATCAGATTATGTCAGAGGCAGTCCCTCTTCCTATTACTATATAACCCACATGAACACTAAACTGCCATGGGCTACATCTGTGCAGGGGTTCTAGGTTATCTCCATGCCTGGTACTTGGTTGGAGTATGAGTCTCTGGGAAGACCCCTGTGTTCCACTTTCTGGTTCTGTAGCTCTCCTTGTGGAGTTCCTGTCTTCTCCAGATCTTACTATTTCCCACTTCTTACATATGATTCCATGCACACTGCCCAACAGTTGGCCATAAGTCTCAGCATCTGCTTTGCTAGTCTGCAGGTCAGAGCCTTTCAGAGGCCCTCCGTGGAGGGTTTCTAGTTTGTTTCCTGTTTTCTTCTTCTTCTGATGTCCTTCCTCTTTGCCTTTCGGGATGGGGATTGAGCATTTTGGTCAGGGTCCTCTCTCTTGATTAGTTTCTTTAGATGTACAGATTTTAGTAGGTTTATCCTATATTTCATGTGTATATGAGTGAGTATATACCGTGTGTTTCTTTCTGCTTCTGGGACAGCTCACTCAGGATGATCCTTTCTAGGTCCCACCATTTACCTGCAAATTTCATGATTTCCTTATTTTTCATTGCTGAGTAATATTCCATTGTGTAGGTGTACCACAATTTCTGCATCCGTTCTTCAGTTGAGGAGCATCTGGGCTGTTTCCAGCTTCTGGCTATTACAAATAAAGCTGCTACAAACATGAATGAGCAAATGTCCTTACTGTGTACTTGAGCCTCTTTTGGATATATGCCTAGGAGTGGTATAGCTGGATCTTGAGGAAACACTATTCCTAGTTGTCTGAGAAAGCGCCAAATTGATTTCCAGAGTGGTTGTACAAGTTTACATTCCCACCAGCAGTGGAGGAGGGTTCCCTTTCTCCACAGTCTCTCCAGCATGTGTTGTCCCTTGAGTTTTTCATCTTGGCCATTCTGATGGGTGTAAGGTGAAATCTCTGTGTCGTTTTCATTTGTATTTCCTTGGTGGCTAATGACGTTGAACATTTCTTTAAGTGTTTCTCTGCCATTCTATATTCCTTTACAAAGAATTCTCTGTTTAGCTCTGTTCCCTATTTTTTAATTGGAGTACTTGGTTTGCTGCTTTTCAGCTTCTTTAGTTCTTTATATATACTGGATAGTAGCCCTCTGTCAGAAAAAGGGTTGGTGAAGATTCTTTCCCAATCTGTACGAAGTCGTTTTGTTTTGATGACAATGTCCTTTGTTTTACAGAAGCTTTTCAATTTCATGAGGTCCCATTTATTGATTGTTGCTCTTAGAGCGTGTGCTGTTGGTGTTCTGTTCAGGAAGTTGTCTCCTGTAAAAATGAGTTCTAGGGTCTTCTGCACTTTTTCTTCTAACTGATTTAATGTGTCTAGTTTTATGTTGAGTTCTGTGATCCACTTGGACTTTAGTTTTGTGCAGGGAGGTAAGTATGGATCTATTCGCATTTTTCTACATGTAGACATCCAGTTAGACCAGCACCATTTTTTGAAGATGCTATCTTTTTTCCATTGAATGGTTTTGGCATCTTTGTCAAAGATCAGGTGTCCATAGTGTGTGGGTTTATTTCTGGGTCTTCTGTTCGGTTCCATTGATTCACCATTCTGTTTCTATGCCAGCAACATGCAGATTTATTACTGTTGCCCTATACTACAGCTTGAGATCAGGGATGGAGATACCTCCAGAAGATCTTTTATTGTAGAGGATTGTTTTAGCAATTCTGGGTTTCTTGTTATTCCATATGAAGTTGAGAATTTTTCTTTCTAGGTCTGTGAAGAATTGTGTTGGTAATTTGGTGGGAATTGCCTTGAATCTGTAGATTGCTTTTGTTAAGATGGCCATTTTTACTATGTTAATCCTGCCAAGCCATGAGCATGGGAGATCTTTCCATCTTCTCATATCTTCCTCTAATTCTTTCTTCAGAGACTTGAAATTTTTTTCATACAAGTCTTTGACTTGGATGGTTAGGGTTACACCAAGGTACTTTATGTCATCTGTGGCTATTGTGAAGGATGTTGTTTCCCTAATTTCTTCCTCAGCCCTTTTGTCTTTTGTATACAGGAGTGCTACAGATTTTTGGAGTTAATTTTGTATCTGGCCACTTTGCTGAAGGTGTTTATCAGCTGTAGGAGTTCCCTGGTAAGATTTTTGGGGTCACTCAGGTATACTATCACATCATATGCAAATAGTGATGATTTGACTTCTTTTCCAATTTGTATCCGCTTGATCTCCTTCAACTGTCCTATTGGTCTAGCAAGTAAGTTCTTTCTAGATCACTATACATTCTGCCACACTTTGGTATGCCATATGTTGTTGATTATTAATATTGATATTATTAACATTAATACTCTTGATTTATCTTTTAATTAAGCAATGGTTATTCCTAACCCAGCTATATACCCAAGTCACCACACAGAGACTAAAATGTATTTAATTAATTTGAAACACAATGCTGTGCAAAGTTACTCTATTCTAAACCTCCAAGCCCCTACAGTTTACTCTCATTCAGATTTCCCACATTATACTTGCTTTTATTCATATCTTAGGTATGGTTCATCTCTCCTCATGATTTCAAGTCCTCTCCTCTGCAGATCTCTGCTGTCTGACTCCCTCACTTCCTTCTCCTCCCCTTCAGACCAGGATATTCCACCCTATTCTCTCTATTACATAGCTTTGGATAATTGTTTAATTAAAAATACAAAAAAAACCCCAAAAAATAAAAAATAAAAACGACTACATGTTTACACAAACTTAAGAAAGATGATGCTTAGAATAAACATCACAATACAATGTCCGGATTGAAAGCAAATAATGGGATAGAAAAACAACATTTAAATAACATTTTAATAAACAAGGGCAAATTATATACATTCCACAAATCATCATACCAACATATATTAACTGGCAAAACAAAATGAGGTAAATTCACATATTTTTGACTAATATTTGATTCCTACTTTATTGGAATTGTAGCTGTTTCTGTTGTAGAAATCAAGATGTAGGCAAATATAGAAACAATGTTGAGTGACACTTCTGCTTCAGCTCCTTCTCTTAAGAAAAGAATTCTGTTTACTGGTCAAATACACACCCTGGGAGCATCGAGAGACAATTCTATTTAACGCCAGACAGTGAACCTTATAACAAGTTATCTTAATCCTGGCCTGAGAACACTTCAGTTTCCCCCTCAGCTTTGGCTTCAGATGTCTGACATACCATGTTCAGAACTTCATATCTAATAAAAGAGTGTGCAGCCTAGTGGGGGGTGTTAAAATTTGTAAACCTCTTGATATCGAAAGTCCAATAATTCAGACATGCTCAAAATAGGTCTGATGTTAAAAATCTCTTAAATAGGTTACATATATAAAAGTATTCTGCAGAGATTAATAGTTTTTAGGTTTGTGCTGTCCAATGTGGCAGACATTAACCATGTGTGTATATCAAGCACTTGAAATGTGATCAGTGCAACCAAGGAACTAAAATTCTTTCTTTTATTTCATTTTAATTATTTTGTTATCCTTATTTATTCAATGGTGGAGCAGTGGAGGTACATGTGGGGGTTTTCAGAAGACAACTTAATGGAGTCACGTATCTCTTTTTGCCACATTGCTCCCATGGATTGGAACTCAGGGCACCAGGTTCAACAGCAAGTGTCTTTATCTCCTGATCAGTCTTAGAGGCCTACTTTATATAATTTCAGTTAACCTAATTGTAGATAGCCACATGCAGCTAGTTGCTCTCATGACAGTGCAGCTGCTAGGACAATCAATGGTCTTACTTCTTTATTTCTACCACATGCCCATGTACTTTCTTTACTGCCCTGCTTTTAAAATGCCAGGGACATAAAATGATGACATCTGCTAATAGGAGACTTGAGACCAAAACTTAAATGTACCTCTTCTATTTACAGTTACATCTTGTACAAATACCTTTATCCTTGTTATTCAACAAAGTTACAGTGGAATGCATTTTTTAATTCTAGGGTGGTATATGTGTCAGAGGCTAAGTGCTTTATAAGCATGAAGCCTATCAGTCCAAAACAGCTTAGTTATGTAGGTACTTCTGTCCACTTCACTTTACAAATGGGGAAATAAAACTTTAAAGAGATTAGTAGCTTGCTTCAAACAGCACATGGTGGTGGATACCTGTAATCCCAGCATTCTGATAGCTGATGAAGGAGGATTGCTGCACATTCTAGTCTAGCCAGGGCCACATAGCAAGACTCAGTCTCAAACAAAACCAAGCAAGCAAGCAAACAAACAAAACCAATTTGTTTTGCATATCATAGTTAGGAATTAACAAAGCTGAGATTCAAATTTAGGGCTTCAGAATATGTCCAGGTTAGGCTTCCCAGTTTTCAACTTTTATAGAACCATCTAGTTGCCTTTAACAAATCTCCTCTTCTGAATTTCTCCATTTGCCTCCGTATGAATGTATTAGCATTGAATAGTTAAGGACTACTGCTGTACCCTACAGGTTGCTAGGAGACGGAGGCAAGATTAGTAAGCAGCACTTCAGGTATGGCAGGGGTCCAAATCCTCAGCTATAAAAAAATAGAGCCAAGAGGAAACTGAAAAGGTCAGTCCCTTTGCCTCTACCTACATGCATGCAGGAAGAAGAAACTACCTTAAAGTGGATACAATTTGCTTTGCCTGAAGTCATACTTAGTATTGTGCATTGAATCTCATGAAGATTTTCTATCTAAATTCTCCATTACTATTTCCCATTTCTTTCTGCTTTTACACTGTGTTTGGGCACCTGTTCTAATAACCCATACCTATTCAACTCCAGATTTGATGTTCT
>NW_026596452.1:633739-641367 GCF_907164565.1 Psammomys obesus
TCAACTCCAGATTTGATGTTCTGGGCAATTTTAGACATAATCTGCTCACAAATCTACAATAATCAAAGCTAAACCTCTGAAATCCAGGGCCATGTCAGGAGCCAACTCATCCAAGCATAAAAAGGATGTCAATTTTGTTATGGAAGTTGGAAAGCTCTGCATACTTTAATTGAAACAATGTATCAGGTATCTTACAACACTTATTTTCATGGAAGTATTGAACTTCAACAAGAAGACATAGAAAAGTTAAAGGAAGAGGTGGTTACTTGTTTTGATATGAAAACCAATCTTAACTAATGACCCTAGATTCCTCAGTAACAGGCAAAGGTGATCGACCATTCAACCACCTTCCTCATCCTTTCTCTAATCATTGCTGCACCATTAAGTATACAGTGCTCATTTACTAGGACTGCTCAACTTTGGGTTTAGATTCTGACAGGAAATGTAGGGAAAATAATTTAGAGCAATGTAACTTAGAAATAAGCAATTTCTAAGTTTGACATAATTCTTCATCGGGGAGGAGTCCTGCCATCTCTGATGTTAATGTAAAATCAAATGGTTAGCATTCCAAAATGTCCCTATCATGGTAGCTTTTTTAAAGCTTGTGGAAATAATTGCAGATGTGACCTGCTACAGATGAAATTTAGAGTAGAAAAAGTAATCTAAATAAAAAATTGAAGTCTGAGGCAGAGATGTCTGCTGAACTACATTTGCACTTGATCAAATTGGAATTCTCTGTCTTGTAATGACAGCAATATAACACAATGTTCCTTTTCTAACTGTTTATTGGATGCTATCACCAAGGTAGGACAAACAGCAGTGAATGAAAACTCACAGTAAACAAGTGTTCCAACAGTAGTCTGAAGGACATATAAACCATGGGATAGCACTGAAAAAAAAAAAAGGCAAACAACAATTTGGAAACATTAGTGATGGACAAAAGAACAATTATGCCTGGTTCTACTTACTTCTGCTTTCATGGATTGTGGTAAATACATACTGTAGGATTTGGTAGAAAACGATTTGTTTAGCTCAGTTAATAAATATGCAATATTTAATGAGCGAAATTTTCTTTCTTATGAAACCCACATACAAATTCAAATATACTCAATTCATTAACAATTTGGAATTTTATTTGGTTCTGGTAATAATATAGTGACAATGTCACAGGGGAAATTAGCTTTTTATCATAGCATGTGGGTAGTAAAGGGGAGATTTTTAGAAGTTAAAGTTGAACTTATGACAGGAGTCTACCACAAAAGGCATCTGAAAGACTCTACCTAGCAGTGTTTCAAAGCAGACACTAAGACTCATAACCAAACCCTCGGCAGAGTGCAGGGAATCATATGAAAGAAGGGAAGTTAGTATGATATGGAAAGGATAGGAGCTCTACAAGGACCAAATATATCTGGGCACAGGGTCTTTTCAGAGACTGACATTCAACCAAGGACCATCTATGGATATAACCTAGAACTTCTGATCAGATGTGGCCTGTGGTAGCTCAGTAACCAAGTAGTTTTCCAAAGTAAGGGGAACACGGACTATTTCTAACAGGATCTCAAGGGCAGGCTGTTTGACACCCCCCCCTCAGGGGAGGAGCAGTCTGTTAGGCCACAGAGGAGGACTTTGCAGCCAGCCCTGAAGATACCTGATAAAACAGGATCAGATGAAAGGGGAGGAGGTCCTCCCCTATCAGGGGACTTGGAAAGGGGCAGGGAGGAGACCAGGGAGGGAGTGTGGGGTTGGGGAGGGAATGAGGGAACGGGATACAGTTGGGACACAGAGTTAACAAAATGTAACTAAAAAGAAAAATAAAAAAAAAAATCAAAAAAAGAAGTTAAAGTTGCACAAAGATGTTATGAACTGCAATAAAATGAAATTCTGAGTTATCTTTTCTTCTTAAATCATAAATTGTCTTGATACATTAGTAATATATCAATTGCAGTTGCAGTGGAACTGACACTTTCACTAAAAATGAAGTACTATTTCTTTCTCTTAAAATAATTTCTTTTCTTTTTTAAATTTTTTATTGATTACACTTTATTCATTTTGTATCCCCCCATAAGCCCCTCCCTCCTTTCCTCCCGATCCCACCCTCCCTCCCCTTTCTGCATGCATGCCACTCCCCAAGTCCACTGATAGGGGAGATTCTCCTCTCCTTTCTGATCTTAGTCTATCAGTTCTCATCAGAAGTGGCTGCATTGCCGTCTAAAGTGGCCTGGTATGGCTGCTCCCCCCTCAAGGGGAGGTGATCAAAGAGCAGGACAATCAGATTATGTCAGAGGCAGTCCCTCTTCCCATTACTATGTAACCCACTTGGACACTGAACTGCCATGGGCTACATCTGTGCAGGAGTTCTAGGTTATCTACACGAATAGTCCTTGGTTGGAGTATGAGTCTCTGGGAAGTTCCCTGTGTTCAAATCATCTTGTTCTGTTGCTCTCCTTGTGGAGTTCCCGTCCCCTCCAGCTCTTACTATTTCCCACTTCTTACATAAAATTCCATTCACTCTGCCCATCAGTTGTCCATCAGGCTCAGCATCTGCTTTGACAGTCTATACAGCAGAGACTTTCAGAGGCCCTCTGTGGCAGGTTTCAAGGTTGTTTCCTGTTTTCTTTTTCTTCTGATGACCATCCTCTTTGCCTTTCAGGATGGGGATTGAACATTTTAGTTAGGGTCCTATCTTTTGCTTAGTTTGTTTAGGTGTACAGATTTTAGTGGGTTTATTCTATGTTGTATGTTTATATGAGTGAGTATATACCATGCGTGTCTTTTTGCTTCTGGGACAACTCACTCAGGATGATTCTTTCCAGGTCCCACCATTTACCTGCAAATTGCATGATTTCCTTAATTTTCATTGCTGAGTAATACTCCATTGTATAGATGTACCACAGTTTCTGCATCCATTCTTCAGTTGAGGGGCATCTGGGTTGTTTCCAGCTTCTGGCTATTACAAATAAAGCTGCTACAAACATGGTTGAGCAAATGTCCTTTTTGTGTACTTGAGCCTCTTTTGGGTATATGCCTAGGAGTGGTGTGGCTGGATCTTGAGGAAGCGCTATTCCTAATTGTCTGAGAAAGCGCCAGATTGATTTCCAGAGTGGTTGTACAAGTTTACATTCCCACCAGCAGTGGAGAAGGGTTCCCCTTTCTCCACAACTTCTCCAGCATGTGTTGTCCCTTGAGTTTTTCATCTTGGCCATTCTGATGGGTGTAAGGTGAGATCTCAGGGTTGTTTTGATTTTCATTTCCCTAATGGCTAATGAGGTTGAGCATTTCTTTAAATGCTTCTCTGCCATTCGATATTCCTCTACAGAGAATTCTCTCTTTAGTTCTGTTCCCCATTTTTTAAGTGAATTACTTGGTTTGCTGCTTTTCAGCTTGTTTAGTTCTTTATATATATTGGATATGAGTCCTCTTTCAGATAAAGGGTTAGTGAAGATTCTTTCCCAATCTGTAGGCAGTCGCTTTGTTTTGCTTTTCAGTTTCATGAGTTCCCATTTATTGATTGTTGCTCTTAGAGCCTGTGCTGTTGGTGTTCTGTTCAGGAAGTTTTCTCCTGTACCAATGAGTTCTAGGTTATTCCCCACTTTTTTTCTAGCCGATTTAATGTGTCTGGTTTTATGTTGAGGTCTTTGATCCACTTGGACTTTAGTTTTGTGCAGGGTGATAAGTATGGATCTAGTTTTATTTTTCTACATGTAGACATCCAGTTGGACCAGCACCATTTGTTGAAGATGTTATCTTTTTTCCATTGTATGGTTTTGGCATCTTTGTCAAAAATCAGGTGTCCGTAAGTGTGTGGGTTTATTTCTGGGTCTTCTGTTCGATTCCATTGATCCACCATTCTGTTTCTATGCCAGTACCATGCAGTTTTTATACTTGTTGCTCTATAGTACAGCTTGAGATCAGGGATGGAGATACTTCCAGAAGATCTTTTATTGTAGAGGATTGTTTTAGCAATTCTTGGTTTCTTGTTATTCCATATGAAGTTGAGAATTTTTCTTTCCAGGTCTGTAAAGAATTGTGTTGGCAATTTGATGGGAATTGCATTAAATCTGTAGATTGCTTTTGGTAAGATGGCCATTTTTACTATGTTAATCCTGCCAAGCCATGAGCATGGGAGATCTTTCCATCTTCTCATATCTTCCTCTAATTCTTTCTTCAGAGACTTGAAATTTTTTTCATACAAGTCTTTGACTTGCTTGGTTAGGGTTACAACAAGGTACTTTATGTCATTTGTGGCTATTGTGAATGGTGTTGTTTCTCTAATTTCTTTCTCAGCCCTTTTGTCATTTGTATACAGGAGTGCTACTGATTTTTTTGAGTTAATTTCATATGTGGCCACTTTGCTGAAGGTGTTTATTAGCTGTAGGAGTTCCCTGGTAAAGTTTTTGGGGTCACTCATGTATACTATCAGATCATCTGCAAATAGTGATAATTTGACTTCTTCCTTTCCCATCTGTATCCCCTTGATCTCCTTCAAATATCTTATTGCTCTAGCAAGGACTTCCAGCACTATGTTAAGAGATATGGAGAGAGTGGGCAGCCTTGTCTTGTCCCTGATTTCAGTGGGATTGCTTTAAGTTTCTCTCTGTTCAGTTTGATGTTGGCTATAGGCTTGCTGTATATCGCCTTTACTATGTTTAGATATGTGCCTTGTATCCCTGATCTCTCCAGTACTTTAAACATGAATGGATGTTGGATTTTTTTCAAATGCTTTTTCAGCATCTAGGGAGATTATCATGTGGTTTTTTTTCTTTCAGTTTGTTAATATGGTAGATCACATTGATGGATTTCCGTATATTGAACCACCCCTGCATACCTGGGATGAAGTCTACTTGGACATAATGGGTAATATCTTTGATGTGTTCTTGGATTCGGTTTGCAAGTATTTTGTTAAGTATTTTTGCATCAATGTTCATAAGGGAGATTGGCCTGAAATTCTTTTTCCTTGTTGAGTCTTTGTGAGGTTTAGGTACCAAGGTGACTGTGGCTTCATAGAATGAGTTTGGTAATGTTCCTTCTGTTTCTATTTTGTGGAATAGTTTGAAGAGAATTGGAGTTAGCTCTTCTTTGAAGGTCTGGTAGAATTCTGTGCTGAAGCCATCTGGTCCTGGGCTTTTTTTGGATGGGAGACTTTTGATGACTGGTTCTATTTCTTTGGGGGATATAGGACTATTTAATTGATTTACCTGGTCCTGATTCAGCTTTGGTAAGTCAAATCGATCAAGAAATTTGTCCATTTCATTTAGGTTTTCATATTTTGTTGAGTATAGACTTTTAAAGTAAGTCCTAATGATTGTTTGGATTTCCTCAGTTTCTGTAGTTATGTCCCCCATTTCATTTCTGATTTTGTTGATTTGGGTGGTGTCTCTCTGCCTTTTAGTTAACTTGGCTAAGTGTTTGTCGACCTTGTTCATTTTCTCAAAGAACCAGCTCTTGGTTTCATTGATTCTTTGAATTGCTTTATTTGATTCTAATTGATTGATTTCAGCCCTGAGTTTGATTATTTCCAGACGTCTACTCCTTTTTGGTGTGTCTGCTTCTTCTTTTTCTAGGGTTTTTAAGTGGGCCATTAAGTTGCTTGAATGAGCTGTCTCGAATTTCTTCTTGAAGGCACTTAGTGCTATGAACTTTCCTCTTAGCACTGCTTTCATTGTGTCCCACAAGTTTGGGTATGTTGTGTCTTCATTTTCATTGAGTTCTAGAAAGGCTTTAATTTCTTTCTTTATTTCTTCCCTGACCCAGCTGTCATTTAGTAACAAGTTGTTCCGTTTCCATGTGTGTGTAGGCTTTTTGCTATTTCTGTTGTTGTTGAAGACCAGCTTTATTCCATGGTGATCAGACAAGATACAAGGGATTATTTCAATCTTTTTGTATCTGTTGAGGCTTGCTTTCTGACCAACTATGTGGTCTATTTTGGAGAAGGTTCCATGAGGTTCTGAGAAGAAGGTAAATTCTTTTGTGTTTGGGTGTAAAGTTCTGTAAATGTCTGTGAGGTCCATTTGATTCATGACCTCTGTCAGAGATATTGTTTCTTTGTTTAATTTCTGTTTTGTTGACCTGTCCTTTGTTGATAGTGGGGTGTTGAAGTTTCCCACTATTAATGTGTGGGGATCTATATGTGGTTTAGATTTTATCAATGTTTCTTTTACAAATGTGGGTGCTCTTGTATTTGGGGCATTTCAGGATTGTGATGTCTTCCTGGTGGAATTTTTCCTTGATGGGTATGAAGTGTCCTTCCTCATTTCTTTTTATTAACTTTGGTTGAAAGTCTATTTTATCAGATATTAGAATGGCTACTCCTTCTTGTTTCTTGGGTCCATTTAAAAGGGGTGCAGTGATAAATAGCCTGGGTTTATATTCAGGCCTGTGAGCTGCCTACTTATTGGATGCCTACATAGCATTTTTAGCTGTACTTTTCCCTACCAATTATGAAGCATTATATTTTGCTATAGATAATAGCTGCCTGATAGATATTGATTTGTATGTAATATAATATGTTAAAATATTTAAAATTTAAATTACAAAGTGTATTATTGCTATACTAGCAATTAAAAAATAATGCCAAAAATTTATATAGCATAAAATTCTTGAATATCTAATACCTAATGGAAATCTCCAGTAGGATTATGGCTACCTGGAATTCAAATTTCTAGTATGAAGTCTATATTTACATCAAACTTCCTCCTCCTTCTCTGTTCTTTAATTCAGTCCAGGCCATCACCAATCATCTACTTGACAAACCTGTAAATATGTTGTGATCTTAAGTTCCTCCTTCTTATGGTCTCAGCAGTTCTCTCAGTAAGCCTGATCAGTTCTACCTCCTCCATACCATTCAGCTGTGTTCCCTTCTTTCCACCTTTATTATGACCTTCTTCTGTTGAGCCAACAGCAGCTCACGCCTACACACTTTAGAACTTTTGTTTCCAGTAATAGAGTTGGAATCTGGGGCTTTGAGCATGCTAGGCAGGTGTTCTTTGCTAAGCTACAGTCTTAGACTCTTGCAAAACCACTTAATGGGTCTCTCTGTCTCCAAGGTTGTTCTCACCAAGTTTATGGTTGCATTTTTTTGATGTTTGTAGCATTTTTTTAATTAAATTTTTATTTTTTATGTTAATTACAATTTATTCACTTTGTATCCCAGTTGTAGACCCCTCCCTGATTCCCTCCCAACCCTTCCCTCCCTACCTCCTCTCCTCCCATGGCCCTCTCCAAGTCTACTGATAAGGAGGTCCTCCTCTCCTTCTATCGGACCCTAGCTTATCAGGTCTCATCAGGATAGGTTGCATTGTCCTCTGTTTCCTGGTACAGCTGCTTCCCCCTCAGGAGTGGTCAAAGAGCCAGCCACTGAATTCATGTTAGAGACAGTCCCTGTTCCCCTTACTTGGGTACACACTTGGATACTGAGCTGCCATGGGCTACATCTGAGCAGGGGTTCTAGGTTATATCAATGAATGGTCCTGAGTATTGTTCTCAGAATAGACCCTGTGCCCAGAAATTTTGGTTTTGTTGCTCTCCTTGCATATATCTTCATGGTCCACCAACACAAAGCATCACCTCCTCATATCTCCAGTCTATTTATTTATTTATTTATTTATTTATTTATTTATTTATTTATTTAT
>NW_026596452.1:641377-655525 GCF_907164565.1 Psammomys obesus
TATTTATTTATTTATTTATTTATTTATTTATTTATTTATTTATTTATTTATCTATCTATCTATCTATCTATTTATTTATTTATATTAATTACAGTTTAATCACTTTATATCCCAAATGTATACCATCCCTCATCCCAATACCACCCTCCTTCCTTCATCTCATTTCATGCCCCTCCCCCAGTCCACTGATGGGGAGATTCTCCTCCCCTTCCATATGATCTTAGTCTATTAGGTCTCATCAGGAGTGTCTGCATTGTCTTCCTCTGTGGCCTGGTAAGGCTGCACTCTGGTCGGGGGAGGTGATCAAAGAGCAAGCCACTGAGTTCAAATCAGAGACAGTCTGTTCCCATTACTGGGGAACCCACTCTCTCCTGTACTTTTTGATGCTTCCCTCTCTGTCAGTCATGCTGAGCTTATCTTTCTTGCTTTTCACTCCTAAATCCTATTCATTAATCTTAAAAAAAAAACAACCAATTTATTTTAAATTATACATAGGTGTGTGCTGAGGTAGGGTAAGAGGTATACACGTGAATGCAGCTGCCCACAGATGCCAGAAGAGTTCTGGATTCACTGAAACTGGAATTACAGGTGGTTATAAGTCACTTGCCATGGATGTTAGAAACCAAATTGGGGTCCTCTGTGAAACTTGGCACTCACTTTTATCTGTTTCTCCATCTCTCTATTCTTTATGGTGTTAGAGCCCTGGAAATCCTCTTTCTCTACCCTCCCAGGATGTATTCTCATGGATAGCATTTATTTCAGTGCACTGTAGTTGATAATTTCCTAACTCACAAAGTACAGATGATTTCCAATTTATGAGTGTTTGACTTATAATTTGAAGACTTTATGATGATGCAAAACCCCACATTTCCAATAGAAAATATACATGGAGTGTTTAATTTGGATATGATTCTAGCTTTAATCTTGTCTTTTGTCATGGTGCAATGACATAGCTCTCAGTCAGCCACCTGGTGACAAGAGGAGATAGGTAAGGTGAAGTTGTTCACTTAGAATATTTTCCATTGTGTTATATACTTACAATATTTCAGTGTATACATATGTTATATATGTATACATCATCCAAGACACTTTGCTAAGAAAAAAAAAAAACCTAGAATATTTAGTCTGGTAAAAGAAAAAAAAAAAGATCTATTATAATGTCTCTATTTGAAAGATATGCCGGAACAAACAAAAGTACATATGTGTGTGTGTGTGTGTGTGTGTGTGTGTGTGTGTGTGCATGTATGTATATAACATTATCAGTATGTAACCTAGTTGTAAGCCAAAGATCAACTATAGATGAAAAGCATTGTTTGGGAAAAATGGCTCTTTTAAAACATTATATTTACAAGAGCTACTACTTTCAGAGTCATTGCATTTCATCAAGGAAGTTAGATTTGCAACAAATATTTGCTAATGAATAAAAGAATATTCAAAAAAAACCTCAGTTCAATCATGAGTTTGTTTCCTTCAGATACCAATATTGGATTGCTTTCTCAAGTAAGGTCAAAGATTGTGATAATACTGCACATTAAGACCGTCTCTCCTTTCTGATCTTAGTCTATCAGTTCTCATCAAAAGTGGCTGCATTGTCCTCTACTGTGGCCTGGTAAGGATGCTCCCCCCTCAGGGGGAGTTGATCAAAGAGAAGGCCAATCAGATTATGTCAGAGACAGTCCCTCTTCCCATTACTATGTAACCCACTTGGACACTGAACTGCCATGGGCTACATCTGTGCAGGAGTTCTAGGTTATCTCCACGAATAGTCCTTGGTTGGAGTATGAGTCTCGGGGAAGACTCCTGTGTTCAAATTTTCTGGTTCTGTTGCACTCTGCCCAAGTTTACTTATTATTCTCAAGATCTCCTTCCTTAGCTTGCTGGGTAGAGTCTTTCAACAGCTCTCTCTGGTAGGCTTCTTTCCTGTTCCTCCCTCTTGTCCTGTTTTCTCCCTATTCTGATGTCCATCCTCTTTGCCTTTCTGAATGGGGATTGAGCATTTTAACCAGAGTCCTCCTCCTTGATTAGTTCTTTCGGTGTACAGATTTTAGTAGGTGTATTTTATATTATATGTCTATATGAGTGAGTATATACCATGTGTTTCTTTCTGCTTTTGGGGTACCTCACTCAGGATGATCTTTTCCAGTTCCCACCATTTACATGCAAATTTCATGATTTCCTTGTTTTTAATTGCTGAATAATATTCCATTGTGTAAACGTACCACAATATCTTTATTCATTCCTCAGTTGAAGGGCATCTGGGTTGTTTCCAGCTTCTGGCTATTACAAGTAAAGCTGCTACAAATATGGTTGAGCAAATGTCCTTGTTGTATACTTGAGCATATTTTGGATATATGCCTAAGAGTGGTATAGCTGGATTTTTAGGTAATACTATTCCTAATTGTCTGAGAAAGTAACCAGATTGATTTCCAAAATGGTTGTACAAGTTTACATTTCCACCAGCAGTGAAGATTTTTTTAACAGACTATTCTAAGGTTTTTGCTTAGCAAAGTGTCTTAGATGATGGAAATAATACCTTCTTTTAGAGATAAGACCATAATTTGTTTGTGGTCCCATTATAAGAAAGGCAATATCTTTCCTTTGGAGCAAAGGTCAATTATCAACAGTGACCATTTATAAAGATTTAAATTCTCTGAACTGAATATGCTTCTCCTGTAGTATAGTCTCTTTTTAATGTTGTGAGTACTTAAACTCTGAGAGATAGCAAACATTCTTATGTTCTGGCTACTGCAGTGGCTATAAGGAATGAACTATTCTTCACATTTAATGTACTAGGCTAATAGTTAACTTATAAGTGGACTAAATTAACAGACCTTTCACAGTCATTGAATCTGCTATCTTGGAGGAACCTAATTTATAGACACATTTGGAGATAGAGTTACCCAGTTGCCTAATAAAGGTTAAGGCTATCAGATGTTTAAGGGTAGTGGTCTTAGGTTGGGAGTATGGATTTTTTTTATGTGCAAAATAAGTTCCTCATTAACCTCACAGTTCACTTATTTTTCAAAGGCTTTAAGTTAACTAAGTAGCATGGGCCAAGATGGGACCATCTCCATAGTTCAGCCAACTGTCACCCCCACAGAATTCGTACTGCTTTTAAGCAGGTATTTAAAATGAATGAAACCTAAAATTTGGTTGTTTTTATAAAATGTTCTGATTAATAAATTTTGAGAAATAATTCACCGTTTATGTAGCACATATTACATTAACGTAAATAAACCCTACCACTATGGGCCTCTATGGGCCATCAGAACAAATAAAAAATTGCTCAGGTCTTGTGAGCCATTTGCACACAGCACAGTGACAAAAGAAAATTAAGGATTAAAATATGGTCACCATGCAAGACAAAGTGGATTGAGATCACTAGATGTTATTAGGCAGTTATATTGCAATATGACAAGAACTGCTACAGTAGGGGAAAAACTCTTTATAAGATTATTTGTTCTCCCTTTAATATTCTTTGGAAAGTCTTTCATGCCTGCTTCCTTTTTACTCATTTTCTTTAATTATAGGCTGCACTTGTATTTATATGAACTCAATTTCATTCATGTTAATTGTTCGTGCTTTCAAAATAATCATAGAACAGAAACCTAAATAATAGTACTATCTAACTTTAGTTGAGCATTTAACTATATGAAGCATGTAAGCCATACACATTATTATGTTTGTTTGGGGTGCTATAACAAAATAGCATATAATGGGGGCTAATAAACAACAGAAATTTACTACTGAAAGTACTGAAGGCCAGAAATCTGGGATTAGGACAGCATCATATCAGGGCTCTGGTGAGTGATTTTTTTTCTGGGTTACTGACAGCTTCTACTTTTTATATTTACGTGGCAGGAAAAAAAAGCAAGGGAGCTCTCTTGGGTTTCTTTTTATAAAGCCATGAATTCTGTTTTATGGCTTAATTATCTGACAAAGAACAGACCACTATTTACCAACATATTGGGAGGTAGGATTTCAATATGACACAAATATCCAGCCCATTAAAAATATCTCATTTAATTTTCACAATTATTTTACAATAATTGCCACATTTTAGACATGGAAATATGAGGGTGATTGGAGAATTGGAGTGAGGAGGGGATAAATAATTGTTGTTTAACTGAATATAAAGTTTTAATATTGAAAACTAGCATTCTGGAGACTGATTAACCAATAATGTGAACATACCAAATTCTTCTGAACTGTACATTTTTATTTTGAGACAGGGTCTAATATAACTCAAGGTGGCCTTCAAATTATATACCTGAAAATGACCTTGAGTTACTGATCCTCCTGCCTCTAGCTCCCCAGCCTTGGTATTACAGATATGCACACCATGCCTAGCATGCTGACTTGGACATTTAAAAGTGGTTAAGACCATAACTTTTATGTTACATATATTTTATCACAAATTTCCAATGCATACAAAATATAAAAAGGCTAGGGTTTGAAATGTTGCTCAATTAGTGGAATACTTGCCTACTATGCATGAGGCCCTGGTTTAGATCTCTAACACTACAGAAACCAGCTGTAGTGGCAGAGGATAAGAAAATCAAGGTCAGTCATCCTTGGCTACACAGCAAATTTGAGACCTATTCAAAGAATAAAAAAATGAATAAAACTAAAAGCATATGTGCTAATTGAAACGACACTTGCATTTAGCATGCATTATACTACTGTTGGAATGGTAGCTGCATTTAGAGGCAGGTTAAACCTTGTCTAGTATGTTATTTTTCTATTTCCAACAATAAGAAGAAAAGAATGGGACAGAAAATTAAAGGGAGGATACAGCAACATGTTGGATCCAAAGCCACCTCTGTTCTTGTTCTCCAGCTTCCACTGTTTTCTCCACATTATCCTGTCCAAACCTGCCAATTTAGGTGGGTGAGCTCATCATGTTCTAACCCCTACTAGTCTACAGTATCCCAGAAGAAATAAAATCATAGTGCTTACTTTTAACAACATACAAACCTGCTTAACATGCCAACATTGTCTCAGGATGGCCAGGTGCCAGAGTCCACCAGCAGCGTTGACCAGTTTGTGAGTGGAGAGTGAGGAATAAAAGAATATTTAAAAAAAAAAACAAAAGAAAACAACAACAACAAAAAAAAGAAAACAAGACACTAAACATGGGATATGTCCAAGAGGGCAACCAGTAGAACTGACACTTGGTTTATTCCACAGTCCCTTTTTATAGTCAGAACAAAGTACTTTGACACAATGAAGTTCATAGAGAAGTCAAATTTGTTTACCTCAATCACCTGTCTGTGTGATCCTCACACAATCAAAGAAAGTGAACTTGGCAACACATCCTGTCTATCCCTGTCTCCAGAAGAAGGCCAGGGTGAAAACATGTACTTCACTGAGAACTCAACAATAAAGCATCCTAACAAACAAGCAGCTCTCCACAGGTCTCCTTTTTCTATATTTTAAAAATTGACCATAACTTAAGAGCCATGGAACAGAAGATTGTGCCTATCTTAGGTTGTTTCTCTTGAAAGAAACATCCTTAGCCATCATTGGTTCACAAATTCCATCATTCATGCCTTCTCTTAGGTTGAATATTCTTCAGAGAGATATTACCTTTCTTTGACTACCAACCTATGCTATGGTAGCCACTAGAGTTTAATCTTATGTAGATCAGCTTAATTATCTCTGGTAGGAGATATGCTGCTAATAAGAGTAATAAGCCAAGTCCTATAACATTCCATAAAAGTGACTTAGAAGATGACCCCTTATCAAAATACCAAGCCTCAGAAACATTCATAGGAACCACAATAAAAGGCTAGCTAACAACCAGAACCTGTAGTTTACATTGATGGCAAGAAACATTAAAGTTTGAATCTTGTATAAAAATGTTAACATTTCCAAACAACAAAGCATAAAGAGAATTTACATAGGCAATTATAGGGCCTCCCAAGAGTTTCTGTGCTGAGTTTCCAAATATAGGTCTGCTGAAAACCAGAATCAGACCAAAATCCCAGTCTTTTTTTCCCATTTTTCCTGATTTTGTTGAGAATTGTCCTGATTACCAGACCAAACCATTCCAGTCATATTGTATCTAAGAGGTTTCTCTGCACAACATTTTCTACCAGGAGCAGAATGAAACAAAGGTAGGTCAGGAGCATAAGCCCAATACAGCTCTCTCTTCACCATCAGGACAGAATTCACTATGGTCATCAGCAGGAACATATGGAATACCTGTTTTATGATTTATATTCATTTGTTCATGAAAACACTGAAAAGCTTGACTAATATATGCAATATCATTATCAGTCTTTATAATGGAAGAAATACCAATTGTAGCAACATTTTTTAACTTTCATTAATTACAAGTTATTCACGTTGTATCCCCCATAAACCCCTCTCTCCTCCCCTCCTAATCCCACCTTCCCTTCCAAGTCTTCATGCATGCCCCTCCCCAAGTCCACTGAAAGGGGAGGTACTCCTCTCCTTCCTTCTGATCCTAGTCTATCAGATCTCATCAGGAGTGGCTGCATTGTCATCTTCTGTGGCCTGGTAAGGTTGCTCTCCCCTCAGGGGGAGATTATCAAAGAGCAGGCCAATCAGTTTATGTCACAGGCAGTCCCTGTCCCCATTACTATGGAACCCACTTGGAAACTGAACTACCATGGGCTAAATCTGTGCAGGGGTTCTAGGTTATCTCCATGCATGGTTCTTGTTGGAGTATGAGTCTCTGGAAAGACCCCTGTGTTCAAATTTTTTGGTTCTGTTGCTCTCATTGTGGAGCGCCTGTCCTCTCAGATCTTACTATTTCCCATTTCTTTCTTAAGATTCCATGCACTCTGCCCAACAGTAGGCCATAAATCTCAGCATCTGCTTTGATAGTCTGCAAGGCAGAGCCTTTCAGAGGGCCTCAGTGGCAAGTTCCTAACTTCCTAAGTTCCATTCTTAGTATCAAAGTATAAAAAAAGAGACAATTGAAATGCTAGGTTTTCTACCCCCAGATACTGCTCCAAGGGGTAACCAGTTATCCCTAACAAAACCGACCAAACCACGGGACACACAGTTTACAGCAGCTGATCACTAAATTTACAACAAGAAACCCAGAAGGAGGGCAGCTGTCTCCAGGACTTCCCCTGGTGAGAGGAGAGCCCTCTTGACTAATCAGGACCACAGTTACCACCCAGGTCTCTATGCCTGAGGTGAGCTGTAGCAACGCCTGAAAAACACCGGCCATCCAGTGACTCTACCCAAAAAGCTGAGAAGGCTTCCTTCAGGAAAAACCATCTTCCTGCCAAAGGGATTCTCTCCACTACAAGAGTCCAAGAACAACCAGAAACTAACTTCAAACAACTAAGATAGCCCAATGGGTAGAGGACAGCGTAAAAGTTCAACCAACAAAAGCCAGAGCAATATGGCATCTCCAGAACCCAGTTATCCAGGGGCAAATAGCCTTAGACACCCCAGCATAATTGAAATTCAAGGAGATGACCTAACATCTATGCTCATGAAGAAGATAACAGAGGAAACAAATAAAATACAAAAAGAAATAGAGGAAGTTGCAGCCAAACAGTTTGTGGCCTTTAGAGAGGAAATGCTTAAATCACTGAATGAAATAAAAGAAATAGTGGATTGTTCAAACAAACAGCTGAAGGAATTGACGGAAAAACATGAAAATACAGCCAGACAGGTGAAGGAGACCAACAAAATAGCTCAAGACTTGACCATAGAATTGGAAAAAAAAAACACAAATGGAAGAAATTGTGGAGAGAAAGAACTTAGGGAAGAAAGCAGGGAACTACAGAGGTTAGCATAACCAATAGGCTACAAGAAATGGAAGAAAGAATCTCAGGTGTGGAAGATACAAAGGAAGAAATAGATGTATATGTCAAAGAAAATGTTAAATCTAAAAAATTCCTGACACAGACCGTCCAAGAAATTTAAGACAACATAAAAAGACAAAACCTAAAAATAATAGGAATAGAGGAAAAAAAAAAGATTCCCTGCACAAAGGCCCAGAAAATATTTTCTTTTCTTTTTTTTTTTTTTTTCACATTTAACTCAGTAGTTTATTTTTTTTTTTCTGGACAATTCCTTTTTTTTTAATTAATTACACTTTATTCATTTTGTATCCCCCCATAAGCCCCTCCCTCCTCCCCTGCCGATCCCACTCTCCCTCCCCTTTCTGCATGCATGCCACTCCCCAAGTCCACTGATAGGGGAGGTTCTCCTCTTCTTTCTGATCTTAGTGTATCAGTTCTCATCAAAAGTGGCTGCATTGTCCTCTACTGTGGCCTGGAGTATTACTCAGCAATGAAAAATAAGGAAATCATGAAATTTGCAGGTAAATGGTGGGACCTGGAAAGGATCATCCTTAGTGAGTTGTCCCAGAAGCAAAAAGACACTCACGGTATATACACACTCATATAAACATACAATATAAAATAAACCCACTAAAATCTGTACATCTAAACAAACTAAGCAAAAGAGAGGACCCTAACTAAAATGTTCAATCCCCATCCTGAAAGGCAAAGAGGATGGACATCAGAAGAAAACGAAAATAGGAAACAACCTCGGAACCTGCTACAGAGCGCCTCTGAAAGCCAGAAGAAAACAGGAAACAACCTTGAAACCTGCCACAGAGGGCCTCTGAAAGCCTCTGCTGTATAGACTGTCAAAGCAGATGCTGAGCCTGATGGCCAACTGATGGGCAGAGTGAATGGAATTTTATGTAAGAGTGGGAAATAGTAAGAGCTGGAGGGGACGGGAACTCCACAAACAGAGCAACAGAACAAGATAATTTGAACACAGGGAACTTCCCAGAGACTCATACTCCAACCAAGGACTATTCGTAGAGATGACCTGGAACCCCTGCACAGGTGTAGCCCATGGCAGTTCAGTGTCCAAGTGGGTTACATAGTAATGGGAAGAGGGACTGCCTCTGACATAATCTGATTGGCCTCCTCATTGATCACTTCCCCCTGAGGGGGGAGCAGCCTTACAAGAAAATATTTTCAACAAAAACATTGAAGAAAATTTCCCCAACTTAAAGGAGAAGCAAATAAGAATACAAGAGGCCTATAGAATACCCAAAAAATTAGACCAGAAAAGAAAATCCTCTGCCACATAATAATCAAAACCATAAGTATACAGAACAACAACAACAAAAAAAAATACTAAAAGCTGAAAGAGAAAAAGACCAAGTAACATATAATGGCAAACCCATTAGAATCACACGTGACTTTTCAACAGAGACTATGAAAGCCAGAAGGGCCTGGACGGATATCATGCAGACCCTAAGAGAACACAGATGTCAGCCCAGGCTACTATACCCAGCAAAACTCAGTCCTCATAGATGGAGAAAAAACAAGATATTCAATGACAAAAACAAATTTCAACAATACCTACAAACAAATCCAGCATTACAGAAGACACTAGAAGGGAAAATACAACCCAAGAAAACTAGCTACATTCAAGAAAACACAGGAAATAAATAACCCCACTACAGTAAAACAAAAAGCAACCAAGCACACAACCATATGAACACAGCCAACATCAAATTCAAAGGATCTAACAGCCACTGGTCATTAATCTCTCTCAATATTAATGGACTTAATTCTCCAATAAAAAGACACAGAATAACAGAATGGATGCATAAACAAAACCCAGCAATCTGTTGTATACGAGAAACACACCTAAGTCACAAAGATAGACATTACCTGAGGGTAAAGGGATGGAAGACGGCTTTCCAAGCAAATGGATCCAAGAAGCAAGCAGGAGTAGCCATTCTAATATCTGATAAAATAGACTTTCAACCAAAGTTAATAAAAAGAGAGGGGGGAGGACACTTCATACTCATCAAGGGAAAATTCCACCAAGAAGACATCACAATCCTGATCATCTATGCCACAAATACAAGGGCACCCATATTTGTGAAAGAAACATTGATAAAACTTAAACCACACATAGATCCTTACACACTAATAGTGGGAGACTTCAACACCTCACTCTTAACAAAGGACAGGTCAACTAAACAGAAATTAAACAAAGAAACAATATCTCTGACAGAGGTCATGAATCAAATGGACCTCACAGACATTTACAGAACAGTACACCCAAACACAAAAGAATTTACCTTCTTCTCAGCACCTCATGGAACCTTCTCCAAAATAGACCACATAGTTGGTCAGAAAACAAGCCTCAACAGATACAAGAAGATTGAAATAATCCCTTGTATCCTGTCTGATCACCATGGAATAAAGCTGGTCCTCAATAACAACAGAAATAGCAAAAAGCCTACACACACATGGAAACGGAACAACTTGCTACTAAAAGACAGCGGGGTCAGGGAAGAAATAAAGAAAGAAATTAAAGCCTTTCTAGAACTCAATGAAAATGAAGACACAACATACCCTAACTTGTGGGACACAATGAAAGCAGTGCTAAGAGGAATGTTCATAGCACTGAGTGCCTTCAAGAAGAAATTCGAGACAGCTCATTCAAGCAACTTAATGGCCCACTTAAAAACCCTAGAAAAAGAAGAAGCAGACACACCAAAAAGGAGTAGACGGCTGGAAATAATCAAACTCAGGGCTGAAATCAATCAATTATAATCAAATAAAACAATTCAAAGAATCAATGAAACCAAGAGCTGGTTCTTTGAGAAAATCAACAAGGTCAACAAACCCTTAGCCAAGCTAACTAAAAGGCAGAGAGACACCACCCAAATCAACAAAATCAGAAATGAAAAGGAGGACATAACTACAGACACTGAGGAAATCCAAACAATCATTAGGACTTACTTTAAAAGTCTATACTCAACAAAATTTGAAAACCTAAATGAAATGGACAATTTTCTTGATTGATTTGACTTACCAAAGCTGAATCAGGACCAGGTAAATCAATTAAATAGTCCTATAACCCCCAAAGAAATAGAAGCAGTCATCAAAAGTCTCCCAACCAAAAAGAGCCCAGGACGAGATGGCTTCAGCACGGAATTCTACCATACCTTCAAAGAAGTGCTAACACCAATTCTCTTCAAACTATTCCACAAAATAGAAACAGAAGGAACATTACTAAACTCATTCTATGAAGCCACAGTCACCTTGGTACCTAAACCTCACAAAGACTCAACAAAGAAAGAGAATTTCAGGCCAATCTCCCTTATGAACATTGATGCAAAAATACTCAACAAAATACTCGCAAACCGAATACAAGAACACATCAAAGATATCATCCACCATGACACAAGTAGGCTTCATTCAAGGTATGCAGGGGTGATTCAATATACGGAAATCCATTAATGTGATCCACCATATTAACAAACTGAAAGAAAAAAAAAAAACACATGATAATCTCCCTAGATGCTGAAAAAGCATTTGACAAAATCCAACATCCATTCATGTTTAAAGTATTGGAGAGATCAGGGATACAAAGCACATATCTAAACATAGTAAAGGCGATATACAGCAAGCCTATAGCCAACATCAAACTGAACGGAGAGAAACGTAAAGCAATACCACTGAAATCAGGGACAAGACAAGGCTGCCCACTCTCTCCATATCTCTTCAACATAGTGCTGGAAGTCCTTGCTAGAGCAATAAGACAGTTGAAGGAGATCAAGGGGATACAGATTGTAAAGGAAGAAGTCAAATTATCACTATTTGCAGATGATATGATAGTATACATGAGTGACCCCAAAAACTCTACCAGGGAACTCCTACAGCTGATAAACACCTTCAGCAAAGTGGCTGGATACAAAATTAACTCAAAAAAATCAGTAGCACTCCTGTATACAAAAGACAAAAGGGCTGAGAAAGAAATTAGGGAAACATCACCCTTCACAATAGCCACAAATGACATAAAGTAACTTGGCGTAACCCTAACCAAGCAAGTCAAAGACTTGTATGAAATAAATTTCAAGTCTCTGAAGAAAGAATTAGAAGAAGATATGAGAAGATGGAAAGATCTCCCATGCTCATGGCTTGGCAGGATTAACATAGTAAAAATGGCCATCTTACCAAAAGCAATCTATAGATTCAATGCAATTCCCATCAAATTACCAACACAATTCTTTACAGACCTGGAAAGAAAAATTCTCAACTTCGTATGGAATAACAAGAAACCGAGAATTGCTAAAACAATCCTCTATAATAAAATATCTATCGGAGGTATCTCCATCCCTGATCTTAAGCTGTACTATAGAGCAACAGTTTTAAAAACTGTATGGTAATGGCATAGAAACAGAATGATGGATCAATGGAACTTAACAGAGGACCCAGAAATAAACCCACACACTTACGGACACCTGATTTTTGACAAAGATGCCAAAACCATACAATGGAAAAAAGATAGCATCTTCAACAAATGGTGCTGGTCCAACTGGATGTCTACATGTAGAAAAATGAAAATAGATCCATACTTATCACCCTGCACAAAACTGAAGTCCAAGTGGATCACAGACCTCAACATAAAACCAGACACATTAAATCGGCTAGAAAAAAAAGTGGGGAATAACCTAGAACTCATTGGTACAGGAGACAACTTCCTGAACAGAACACCAATAGCACAGGCTCTAAGAGCAACAATCAATAAATGGGACCTCATGAAACTGAAAAGCTTCTGTAAAACAAAGGACATCGTCATCCACACAAAATGAATGCCTACAGATTGGGAAAGAATCTTCACCAACGCTATATCTGACAGAGGGTTAATATCCAGTATATATAAAGAACTGAATATATAAAGAACCTGAAAAGCAGCAAACCAAGTAATCCAATTAAAAAACGGAGAACAGAGCTAAACAGGATCTTTGAGAAAATCAATATAATAGACAAATCCTTTTCCAAACTAGCTAAAAGATAAAAAGATAATATCCAAATTAACAAAATCAGAAACAAAATGGAGGACATAACAACCGACACCCAGGACATCCAAAGAATAAGTATGTCATACTTTAGAAACCTGTACTCCACAGAAATGGAAATTTTTATTTTATAGGATGCTTTTTTTTTTCAATAGATACCACTTACCAAAGTTAAATCAATATCAGATAAACAATTAAAATATACGTATAGAAATAGAACTAAGGAAATAGAAGTAGTTTTTAAAACTCTTCCAACTATATAAAGCCCAGAGCCAGATAATTTTTAGCCCAGAATTCTACCAGACTTTTGAAAAATAGTTAATGCCAGTGTTCCTCAAATTATTCCATAAAACAGAAACAGATGAACATAACCAAATTTACTTTATGAGGCCATAGTAACCCTGATACTCAAATCACACAATGATTCAACACAGAGAATTACTGGTCAAGTTCCCTTATGAATATAGATGCATATATTCTCAATAGAATACCAGTTAGGCTTCATCCCAGAGAGGAGGGGATGGTTCAACATACAAAACTTAATCACTATAATCCACCATATGAATGAAGATGAAAGAACCACATGAACATCTCATTAGAAGCTAAAAATTTCTTTAGCAAAATCTAACATCCCTTCATGGCAAAAGTCTTAGAAACCTCAGGGTTACAAACGACATACCTCAACATAAAAAAAAAAAAAATTGGCAATTTACAGCAAGCCTTTAGGCAATCTAAAAATAAATGTAGAGAAACTCAAAGCAATTCCACAAAATCCAGGGGCAAAACAAGGTTGTCCACTCTCTATTTGTCTATTCAATATAGTACTTGAAGTTCTAGCTAGAGCAATAAGACAATTGAAGCAGAGTAAAAATGAAAACTGGAAAGGAAGTTGTCAAAGTAATGCTATTTACAGATGATATGACAGTATTCATAAACCACCCCCAAAATTCTAGCAGGGTACTCCTATAACTGAAAAACACCTTCAGAAAAGTGACTGGATACAATATTAATTCAAAAACTTCTATATACAAATGAAAAATTGACTGAGAAAGAAATCAGTAAAACAGCACCCTTCACAACATCTACAAATAACATAAAATATATTGGGGTAGGAAGGAGAGGAGGGTTTCTCCTATCAGCGGACTTGGGGAGGGGCATGTGTGAAAAAGGGGGAGGAAAGGTAGGATTAGGAGGGAGGAGGGAAGGGTTTATGGGGGGATATAAGGTGAATAAAGTGTAATTAATAAAATTAAAAAAAATAAAATATGTGTGTGTGTGTGTGTGTGTGTGTGTGTGTGTGTGTGTGTGTGTGT
>NW_026596452.1:655535-664238 GCF_907164565.1 Psammomys obesus
TGTGTGTGTGTGTGTGTGTGTGTGTGTGTGTGTGTGTGTGTGTGTGTGTGAGTGTGTGTGTGTGTATCTTTGGGTAACTTTAACCAAGCAAGTAAAAAACTTGTATGATAAAAACTTCAAGTCTTTGGAGAAAGAAATTAAACAAGATATTAGAAGATCAGAAGATGTCCCACTCTTATGGATCAGCAGAGTTAACATAGTAAGAATGACCATTCGAAAGCAATCTACAGATTCAATGCAATCCTTATCAAAATTCCAACACATTTTTTTTTTACAGATCTTGAAAGGACATATTAAAAAGAAGAAAACCTAGAAGAGCTAAAACATTCCTTAACAATAAAAGAACTTCTGGAGCTATAACAATCCCTGATGTTAAACTGTACTACCAAGCTATAGTATTAAAAACCACATGGTACTGGCATAAAAAGACATGTTGATCACATACCTATGGACACTCAATTTTTGATAAAGAAGCTAAAATGATACAATGAGGGAAAAAGAATCTTCAACAAATGGTGTTGGTTTAACTGAATACAAATAGATCTATATTTATCATGCTGCATACAACTCAAGTCTAAATGGATTAAAGACCTCAGCATAAAAGCAGATACACAGAACCTAATACAAGAGAAAGTGGAAAATAATATGGAATGCAGTGGCACAGAAGATAACTTCCTGAACAGAACATGCATAGAACAGGCACTAAGACCTCTAATTAACAAGTGGGACTTCCAGAAACTGTAAAGCTCCTGTAGGCAAAGGGTACTGTCAATAGAACAAAATAGCAGCCTACAGAATGGAGAAAAAATTTCACTACCACCACATCAAAAAAAGGGCTAATATCTAAAATATACTAAGAATTCAAGAAACTAGACATCAACAATCTAAATAATCCAATTTTTAAAATGGAGTACAGATTTAAACAGAGACTTCTCAGCAGAGGAATCTTGAATGGCTGAGAAGCACTTAAATAAATGTGCAACATCCTAAGTCACCAGGGAAATGAAAATCAAAACCACTCTTATGATTTTATCTTAGAGCTGTCAGAATGGCTAAGAATAAAAACAAACAAAAACAAAAAACAAAAACCAGACACATTAAATTGGTTAGAAGAAAAAGTGGGGAAGAGCCTTGAACTCATTGGTACAGGAGACAACTTCCTGAACAGAACACCAACAGCACAGGCTCTAAGAGCAGCAATCAATAAATGGGACCTCATGAAACTGAAAAGCTTCTGTAAAGCAAAGGACACTGTCCTCAGAAAAATGACAGCGTACAGATTGGCAAAGGATCTTCACCAACCCTATATCTGACAGAGGGCTCTATCCAGTATATATAAAAAACTAAATAAGTTAAAAAGCAACAAATCAAGTAATCCAATTAAAAAATGGGGAACAGAGCTAAACAGAGAATTCTCGATAGAGGAATATCAAATGGCAGAGAAAAACTTAAAGAAATGCTCAATGTCATTACTCATCAGGGAAATGAAAATCAAAATGACCCTGAGTTTTCACGTTACACCCATCAGAATGGCTGAGATAAAAAACTCAAGTGACAACACATGCTGGAGAGGTTGTGGAGAAAGGGGAACTCTCCTCCACTGCTGGTGGGAATGTAAATTTGTACAACCACTCTGGAAAGCAATCTGGCACTTAATCAGACAACTAGGAATAGCGCTTCCTCAAGATCCAGCTATACCACTCCTAGGCATATATCCAAAAGAGGCTCAAGTACACAATAAGGACATTTGCTCAACCATGTTTGTAGCAACATTATTTATAATAGCCAGAAGCTGGAAACAACCCAAATGCCCCTCAGCTGAGGAGTGGATAAAGAAATTGTAGTACATCTACACAATGGAATATTACTCAGCAATAAAAAACAAAGAAATCATGAAATTTGCAGGTAAATGGTGGGATCTGGAAAAAGATCATCCTGAGTGAGCTATCCCAGAAGCAGAAAGATGCACACGGTATATACTCACTCATAGACATATAATATAGGATAAAGCTACTAAAACCTGTACACCTACAGAAATAATCAATAATCTGGCTAAAATGCTCAATCCCCATCCTGAAAGGCAAAGAGGATGGACATCAGAAGAAGGAGAAAACAGGTAACAAGTCAGGAGCCTGCCACAGAGGGTCTCTGAAAGGCTCTGCCCTGCAGAAATCTCAAAGCAGATGCTCAGACTTATGGCCAAACATTGGGCAGAGTGCAGGGAATCTTATGAAAGAAGTAGGAAATAGTAAGATCTGAAGAGGACAGGAGCTCCACAAGGAGAGCAACAGAACCAAAAAGTCTGAGCACAGGGGTCTTTCCTGAGACTCATACTCCAACCAAGTACCATGCCTGGAGATCCCTGCACAGATGTACCCCATGGCAGTTCAGTGTCCAAGAGAGTTCCATAGTATTGGGAACAGGGAATATCTCTGACATGAACTGATTGGCCTCCTCTTTGATCACTTCTCCTGAGGGCCTTGCAGCCTTACCAGGCCACAGATGAATACAATACAACCACTGCTGATGAGACATAATAGACTAGAATCAGGGCGGGGCAAGATGGCGGCGCCGGGAGGACTCTCATTCTGAGGAGCAGCACAGCAGGATTGGCACAGTGACCAGCAATCAGAACTCGTGGCCATAAAACACAAGTGGTTGTGTTTCTCAGGTGAGAGGATACCCCACGGTGGGGGATTCAATCAGCTTTAACTCACCCAGCTAAACCGCGGGAGAGATCCCGGTTCCACCAGGCTCTTGGTCATCAGCCCAGGGCTACACGACAGCGCGATCTGGTCACTGTCCCAGACTGAACTGTGGGCCCACAACACCATAGACTGGATTTCCCAGTCGAGAGATAACACCACGGAGCAGGAAACAATTGGGACCGACCCCAGGTTACCCAGACATCCCCTGGAAAAGACTCGGGTTCCGCGGGTACCCCAAGAGCCAGAGCGCAGACCCAGAGCCGGGAACCCAGGCTCCTGCACGGAGCCCTGTCTGCCCGCGTGATTCGCCGCCTCAGATAGAACTGTGGGCACCAGGGCACCAGGGCACCAGGGCACCAGACTGCGTGTCTCTGGCAGGAGGAAACCGCCAGCGGAGGGGGTCAGCAGCTCTAACGCTTAGGACACCCAGCACCAAAACACTTCCTGGACTCACGCAGACTCTAGTGCAGGCAGGAGCGCTGTGCTCTGCCGCCATTGTTGAGTTCCCCTGGGTCACTGGGACACACAGCTGCATCCTCGGACCTGCAGGAGCCGAAGAGCCATTACAGCAGCCCTCAGATACTGTGCCAGGGATCGGCCAGTTGTCCCTGGATGGACTGTCAAAACTGTGGGAATCCCTGATCCTTCACGGGGGCTGCACCCACAGCATCTGGACCAGAGTGGTGCCTGCATCCCCCATCCCAGACAGAGACACACAGCTTCTGGTCCAGAGTGAGGCTCCCAGCCTCCAGAACAGAACAGTGACCCCAGGCGCCAACTCAACCTAGGTGCACATTCTCCAGGTCCAGAGCGGAGCAATCAGCCTTTGGCCAAGAGACTTGCTGAGTGCACCTCCCACTTTCCCAGACAGAACTGTGTGCCCCAGGATAACAGACTGAGTTTCCCTGTTGGGAGAAAACCCCACAGCTAGGGAATCAGCAGTTTCTTCAAGAGGACTGTACATGGAAATTTAGTGAGCAGCAGCACACTAAATTTATAACAAGAAACCCAGCAGTGGGGCAGCTGTCTTGAGAAATTCTACGGGTATGAGGAGATACCCCCCCCTGCCTAACATAGACCACAGCTACTACTCAGGGCTATAAACCTGAGGTGAGCAGTGGCAACTCCGGAGAAACACTGGCCATACAGTGACCATAACCAAAAAGCAGAGAAGGACTCCTTCAGGAAAAATCATCTTCCGGCCAAGGGGATACTCCCTAACTCAGGACTCCAGGAAGCACAGAAACTAACAGCCAACACCTAAATCAGCCCAATGGGTAGAGGTCAGCGTAAAGGCTCAACCAACAAAAGACAGAGCAATATGGCATCTCCAGAACCCAGCCATCCAGGGGCGAACAGCCCTGAACAATGTAGCATAATAGAAAATCAAGAAGATGACCTTACATCTATGGTGATGAAGAGAATAATAGAGGAAACAGATAAAATACGTAAAGAATTAGAGGAAGATAAAACCAAACAGATCATGGCTATCCATAAAGAAATGGAGGAAGATAAAGACAAGCAGATTAGGGCCATCCGTGAAGAAATACAGGAAGATGCAGCCAAACAGCTTGTGGCCTTCAGAGAAGAAATAATTAAATCACTGAAAGAAATCAAAGAGACAGAGTTGAAGGAACTAAAAGAAAAAGAGGAAAATACAAGCAGGCAGGTGAAGGAAGTAAACAAAACAACTCAAGACCTGAAGATAGAACTAGAAAAATTAAAGAAAACACAAATGGAGGAAATAATGGAGAGGAAGAATTTAGGGAAGAAAACAGGAACTACAGAGGTAAGCATAACCAACAGAATACAAGAAACGGAAGAAAGAATCTCAGGTGTAGAAGATACAATGGAAGAAATCGATGTATCTGTCAAAGAAAATGTTAAATCCAAGAAATTCCTGACACAGACCTTCCAAGAAATCCAAGACAATATGAAAAGACAAAACCTAAGAATAATAGGAGTAGAGGAAAAAGAAGACTCCATTCCCCAAGGCCCAGAAAATATTTTCAACAAAATCATTGAAGAAAATTTCCCCAAGTTAAAGGAGAAGCCAATAAGGATACATGAGGCCTACAGAACACCCAACAAATTTGACCAGAAAAGAAAATCCTCCTGCCACATAATAATCAAAACAGTAAGTATACAGAACAAAGAAAAAATACTAAAAGCTGCAAGGGAAAAAGGCCAAGTAACATATAACAGCAAACCCATTAGAATCACACCTGACTTTTCAACAGAAACTATGAAAGCCAGAAGGGACTGGACAGATATCATGCAGACCCTAAGAGAACACAGATGTCAGCCCAGGCTACTATACCCTGCAAAACTCTCAGTCCTCATAGACAGAGGAAACAAGATATTCAATGACAAAAACAAATTTCAACAATACCTACACACAAATCCAGCATTACAAAAGATACTGGAAGGGAAAATACAACCCAAGAAAATTAGCTTCTGTCAAGAAAACACAGGAAAAAATTAACCTTACTACAGCAAAACAAAAAGCAACCAAGCACACAACCTTATGAACACAGCCAACATCAAAATCAAAGGATCTAACAGCCACTGGTCATTAATTTCGCTCAACATCAATGGACTCAACTCTCCAGTAAAAAGACACAGATTAACAGAATGGATACGTAAACAAAACCCAGCAATCTGTTGCATACAAGAAACACACCTAAGACACAAAGATAGACATTACCTGAGGGTAAAAGGTTGGAAGACGACTTTCCAAGCAAATGGACCCAAGAAACAAGCAGGAGTACCCATTCTAATATCTGAAAAAATAGACTTTCAACCAAAATTAATAAAAAGAGATGAGGAAGGACACTTCATACTCATCAAGGGAAAATTCCACCAGGAAGACATCACAAACCTGAACATCTATGCCCCAAATACAAGAGCACCCACATTTGTAAAAGAAACATTGATAAAATTTAAACCACATATAGATCCCCACACATTAATAGTGGGCGACTTCAACACCCCACTCTCAACAAAGGACAGGTCAACAAAACAGAAATTAAACAAAGAAACAATATCTCTGACAGAGATCATGAATCAAATGGACCTCACAGACATTTACAGAACTTTACACCCAAAAACAAAAGAATTTACCTTCTTCTCAGCACCTCATGGAACCTTCTCCAAAATAGACCATATAGTTGGTCACAAACCAAGCCTCAACAGATACAAGAAGACTGAAATAATCCCTTGTATCCTGTCTGATCACCATGGAATAAAGCTGGACTTCAACAACAACAGAAATAGCAAAAAGTCTACACACACACGGAAACTGAACAACTTGTTACTAAATGACAGCTGGGTCAGGGAAGAAATAAAGAAAGAAATTAAAGCCTTTCTAGAACTCAATGAAAATGAAGACACAACATACCCTAACTTGTGGGACACAATGAAAGCAGTGCTAAGAGGAAAGTTCATAGCACTAAGTGCCTTCAAGAAGAAATTCGAGACAGCTCATTCAAGCAACTTAATGGCCCACTTAAAAACCCTAGAAAAAGAAGAAGCAGACACACCAAAAAGGAGTAGACGTCTGGAAATGATCAAACTCAGGGCTGAAATCAATCAATTAGAAACAAATAAAACAATTCAAAGAATCAATGAAACCAAGAGCTGGTTCTTTGAGAAAATCAACAAGATGTACAATCCCTTAGCCAAGCTAACTAAAAGGCAGACAGACACCACCCAAATCAACAAAATCAGAAATGAAAAGGGGGACATAACTACAGACACTGAGGAAATCCAAACAATTATTAGGACTTACTTCAAAAGTCTATATGCCACAAAATTTGAAAATCTAAATGAAATGAACAATTTTCTTGATCGATTTGACTCACCAAAACTGAATCAGGACAAGGTAAATCAATTAAATAGTCCTATAACCCCCAAAGAAATAGAAGCAGTCATCAAAAGTCTCCCATCCAAAAAAAGCCCAGGACCAGATGGCTTCAGCGCAGAATTCTACCATACCTTCAAAGAAGAGCTAACTCCAATTCTCTTCAAACTATTCCACAAAATAGAAACAGAAGGAACATTACCAAACTCATTCTATGAAGCCACAACCACCTTGGTACCTAAACCTCACAAAGACTCAACAAAGAAACAGAATTTCAGGCCAAACTCCCTTATGAACATTGATGCAAAAATACTTAACAAAATACTTGCAAACCGGATCCAAGAACACATCAAAGATATTCTCCACTATGACCAAGTAGGCTTCATCCCAGTTATGCAGGGGTGGTTCAATATACGGAAATCCATCAATGTGATCCACCATATTAACAAACTGAAAGAAAAAAAACCACATGATAATCTCCCTAGATGCTGAAAAAGCATTTGACAAAATCCAACATCCATTCATGTTTAAAGTACTGGAGAGATCAGGGATACAAGGCACATATCTAAACATAGTAAAGGCGATATACAGCATGCCTATAGCCAACATCAAACTGAACGGAGAGAAACTTAAAGCAATCCCACTGAAATCAGGGACAAGACAAGGCTGCCCACTCTCTCCATGTCTCTTCAACATAGTGCCGGAAGTCCTTGCTAGAGCAATAAGACAGTCGAAGGAGATCAAGGGGATACAGATGGGAAAGGAAGAAGTCAAATTATCACTATTTGCAGATGATATGATAGTATATATGACTGACCCCAAAAACTCTACCAGGGAACTCCTACATCTGATAAACACCTTCAGCCAAGTGGCCACATACAAAATTAACTCAAAAAAATCAGTAGCACTCCTGTATACAAAAGACAAAAGGGCTGAGAAAGAAATTAGAGAAACAACACCCTTCACAATAGCCACAAATGACATAAAGTACCTTGTTGTAACCCTAACCAAGCAAGTCAAAGACTTGTATGAAATAAATTTCAAGTCTCTGAAGAAAGAATTAGAGGAAGATATGAGAAGATGGAAAGATCTCCCATGCTCATGGCTTGGCAGGATTAACATAGTAAAAATGGCCATCTTACCAAAAGCAATCTACAGATTTAATGCAATTCCCATCAAACTGCCAACACAATTCTTTACAGACCTGGAAAGAAAAATTCTCAACTTCGTATGGAATAACAAGAAACCGAGAATTGCTAAAACAATCCTCTACAATAAAAGATCTTCTGGAAGTATCTCCATCCCTGATCTCAAGCTGTACTATAGAGCAACAGTTATAAAAACTGCATGGTACTGGCATAGAAACAGAATGGTGGATCAATGGAATCGAACAGAAGACCCAGAAATAAACCCACACACTTACGGACACCTGATTTTGACAAAGATGCCAAAACCATACAATGGAAAAAAGATAGCATCTTGAACAAATGGTGCTGGTCCAACTCGATGTCTATATGTAGAAAAATGAAAATAGATCCATACTTATCACCCTGCACAAAACTGAAGTCCAAGTGGATCAAAGACCTCAACATAAAACCAGACACATTAAATCGGCTAGAAAAAAAAAGTGGGGAATACACTAGAACTCATTGGTACAGGAGAAAACTTCCTGAACAGAACACCAACAGCACAGGCTCTAAGAGCAAAAATCAATAAATGGGACCTCATGAAATTGAAAAGCTTCTGTAAAGCAAAGGACACTGTCATTAAAACAAAGCGACTGCCTACAGATTGGGAAAGAATCATCACCAACCCTTTATCTGACAGAGGACTCATATGCAATATATATAAAGAAGTAAACAAGCTGAAAAGCAATAAACCAAGTAATCCACTTAAAAAATGGGGAACAGAGCTAAAGAGAGAATTCTCTGTAGAGGAATATCGAATGGCAGAGAAGCACTTAAAGAAATGCTCAACCTCATTAGCCATTAGGGAAATGCAAATCAAAACAACCCTGACATTTCACCTTACACCCATGAGAATGGCCAAGATGAAAAACTCAAGGGACAACACATGCTGGAGAGGTTGTGGAGAAAGGGGAACCCTTCTCCACTGCTGGTGGGAATGTAAACT
>NW_026596452.1:664638-698718 GCF_907164565.1 Psammomys obesus
TGCAGTATAGACTGTCAAAGCAGATGCTGAGCCTGATGGCCAACTGATGGGCAGAGTGAATGGACTTTTATGTAAGAAGTGGGAAATAGTAAAAGCTGGAGGGGACGGGAACTCCACAAGGAGAGCAACAGAACAAGATAATTTGAACACAGGGAACTTCCCAGAAAATCATACTCCAACCAAGGACTATTCGTGGAAATGACCTGGAACCCCTGCACAGGTGTAGCCCATGGCAGTTCAGTGTCCAATGGTTTACATAGTAATGGGAAGAGGGACTGCCTCTGACATAATCTGATTAGCCTGCTCGTTGATCACTTCCCCCTGAGGGGGGAGCAGCCTTACCAGGCCACAGTAGAGGACAATGCAGCCACTTTTGATGAGAACTGATAGACTAAGATCAGAAAGAAGAGGAGAACCTCCCCTATCAGTGGACTTGGGGAGGGGCATGCATGCAGAAAGGGGAGGGAGGGTGGGATCTGCAGGGGAGGAGGGAGGGGCTTATGGGGGGATACAAAATGAATAAAGTGTAATTAATAAAAAATTAAAAAAATAGACTAGAATCAGAAGGAAGAAAAAGAAGACATCCCCTATCAGTGGACTTGGGGAGGGGCATGCGTGTAGATAAGGGAGGAAGGGAGGGGTTGGGAGGGGAGTAGGGAGGGAGCTACAGGGGGGATACAAAGTGAATAATGTGTAATTAATAAAAAATTTAAAACATGAACCTGCACTTCATCTTTCATAATAAAACAAAACCAAACCAAAACAAAAAAAGCCACAGTATTGAGCAATGGAGAGGATAGGGTGGGACATCCTGGTTTGGAGTGGAGGAGAGAAAGGAAATGGGAGGAGAGGAAGAAGGAGGAGGGAGGAGAGGAGAGGCTGGAGGAAGAGAGGAAGTAGTATGTGGGAGAGGAGGAGCAGAAGCTTGGAGAGAGGTCTTAGAATGACATGTAGAAATGAACCAGACCTAAGATATCACTAAAAGCAAGTATAATGTGTCAATCTGAATAGTAGGAAACTATGCACACTTGGAAGTTTAGCATGGAGTAATTATTGCACAGCATTGTGTTCTAGGTTAAATAAATAAATCCTAGTCTCTGTGTGGTGATTTGGTTATACAGCTATTTAGGACTAACCACAACTTTACTAAAAGATATATCAATAGTAAATATTAATCACCAATACAACATACTCCAAAGAGTATATTAACAGTAAAGAATATTGAGAATCACTTTCTGACAAGGTCAGCTGTCTGGAAGAAGCAGAAACCACTGATAGCTAGAAAGAATAACAGACTAATCAAGCTGCCTGGGAGTAGTTAAGACCACCTGAGACACCAGGAAAGGACACCTTCAAGACTGCCGAGCTGCCTGCAGGCTATGCAGTGTTCTACATGTTTCCAGATTTTTTGAGCTGCCTTTGAGTCATTTGTGCTCCTGTAAGTATCCCCTCATCCCTAGTCCTGCAAGTGACCCCAATAAAACTCATTAGTTCTGCACATTGAACTTTGATAGTATCTATATTTCAGTCTGTTGTATAAGATCCCTATCTGTGGTAAAAGAGATGTGTGTTGTGTCTTTAAACAAGTTGGTCATACAATAAACGCTCATACAAGTGTTCTTCCACTCGAAGAGAAAAGGAAAATGGCTTGATTCATGACCATGATCGTTAGATACCTGTGAGTGAATACTCCCAAAGGTCAGGAAAATGAAAGATTCGAAGCCTGTTCTGAATGCCTTGTGGTGGGGTATTGAGAACTCCTTGAGGCAGGCAGGTCTGATAGAATCAGTTATCCAGAGAAGACAGGTAGGTTTCAGCCAGTATAGGAAATTTGAGTTATTCAGTGTTATATTCACCAACCAAGGGGACTTCCTGGGCAGCTATTAGCTAAAGATGTTGCTGAGAAAGGCACTTTCACTGCCCAGCAACAGAGGGGACTGGGCCCATACCATCTATACAGAGAATTGCAGGGAAAAATTGCTGAAAGTATCACTGGGGAAATCAGCTAGAAGAGGTTATTTGTGCACATCTTAGTCTAACATTTATTAGCCCACATTGTATTTTACACATGTCACACAGCAATTATTGGTCTTCCCTTTAACAAATTATTACCTAGGCTTGACATATACAAAAAGCCTTTGCATTTTGTGGTGAAAGTCTGAGACCTCTCAGGAAGGTGGCCATCAATGACTAAAGACCCAGCTAATTCTGGCATTACAACCAAGGAGCCACAGTAACTGCCACAGAAGAGAGTAAAGTGATATCATAAAAACATAGAAAGAAAAAGAGGTATTAGAGGGGGGAGTTTCTTTGATAATTACATTTGAGCTGAATTCTGAGTGAAAGGCAGGTTGGGATTTCCATAGGTCTTGTATGTCTCCCCAAGTTTGAAGGTCTTTAACTTTGACATACTTTTGTTATTCATTTTTCAACTAACCTGGGCCCAGAGGAACTTCCTGAGACTGAAGCACCAACAAAAGACCATGTATGGACTGGACCTAGGCCCCATACACATATGTACCCTATGGACATTTAGTCTTCATGTGGGTCTCCTAGTAAAAGGAGCTGGGGCTGTTTCTGACAAGGACTATGTTACATGTTTTTCTTTTTATTTAATTTTATTTATTTTTTAAATGAGTTATTTATTTTATTTTTCTATTTTCAATTTATTTTTTATTAATTACAGTTTATTCACTTTGTATCTCCTCTGTAGCCCCCTCCCTCATAGCCTCTAAATCCAACCCACCCTCCCTCATCTCCTTCCATGCCCCTCCCGAAGTCCACTGATAGCGGAGATCCTCCTGCCATTCCCTTTGACTCTAACCTATCAGGTCTCATCAGGACTGGCTGCATAGTCTTCCTCTATGGCCTGGTAAAGCTGCTAACCCCTCAGGGTAAGGTGATTAAAGCGCCAGCCACTGAGTTCAAATCAGAGACAGTCTCTGTTCCCATTACTAGGGAACTGTGCAGGAGTTCTAGGGCTTCTAGGTTATCTCCATGAATGGTCCTTGGTTGGAGTATCAGTCTCAGAAAAGACCCCTTTGCCCAGATTTTTCGGATCTGTTGCTCTCCATGTGGAGCTCCTTTCCCTCCAGGCCTTCCAATCTACCCCTTCTTTTATAAGATTCCCTGCACTTGGACCAAGTTTGGTTTCTTTAGGTATACAGATTTTAGTAGGTTTATCCTATATTATATGTCTAATATCCACTTAGTGAGTATATATCATGTGTGTCTTTCTGCTTCTGGGATAATTCACTCAGGATGATCTTTTCCAGTTGCTACCATTTGCCTGCAAATTTCATGATTTCCCTGTTTTTAGTTGCTCAGTAGTATTCCATTGTGTAAATGTACCACAATTTCTCTATCCATTCCTCAGATGAAGGACATCTAAGTTGTTTCCAGATTCTGGATATTACAAATAAAGCTACTATGAACATGGTTGTGCAAATATCCTTGTATACTTGAGCATGTTTTGGATATATGCCCAGGAGTGCTATAGCTGGATCTTGAGGAAGCACTAATCCTAAATGTCTGAGATTGATTTGCAAAGTGTTTGTCCAAGTTTGCATTCCCACCAGCAATGGAGGAGCGTTCCCCTTTCTCCATATCCTCTCTGGTCTGTGCTGTCACTTGAGTTTTTTATCTTAGCCATTCTAATGTGTGTAAAGTGAAATCTCAGGGTCATTTTGATTTGCATTTCCCTGGTGACTAAGGATGTTGAGCATTTCTTTAAGTATTTCTTTGCCATTTGATATTCCTCTATTAAAAATTCTGTTTGGCTATATACCCCATTTATATATAAAATTTAATTTATCTATTTATCTATCTATTTATTTATTATTATTTATTTATTTATTTTAGGTCCCTATCTAACTCCATCCCTCCACTCCTCCAAAACCTACCCTCTCATCCTCTTACCCTATCCCTTCTCCCCTATTCCTTAGATAAAGGGAGTCCCCCACCTATCTACCCACCCCAGCTCATTAAGCAGGATCAAGAATGAGCAGGACCTCTTCCCCTGCGGGTTACCTGACACAAGATGATCTTTTCTAGATCCATCCATTTGCCTGCAAATTTCCTGATTTCCTTGATTTTAATAGATGAGCAGTAATCCATTGTGAAAATGTACCACAATTTCTTTATCCGTTTTTTGATTGAGGGAAATGTAGGTTGTTTCCAGTTTCTGACTTTTAAGAATAAAGCCACTATGAACATAGTTGAGCAGGCGTCCTGTTGAATAGTGGAGCATCTTTTTGGTATATGCCCAGGAGCAGTATAGTGGGTCTTAAGGATTACTTGAATTTTTTATCTTGGCCATTCTGACAACTGTAAGATGGAATCTCAGAGTCTGTTTGATTTGCATTTCTTTGATGCATTTCTCTGATGTTGAGCATTTCTTTAATGTTCCTTGCCATTCAAGATTCTTCTGTTGAGAATTCTCTCTTTAGATGTGTACCCCATTTTTAAATTGTATTATTTGATTTGTTGTGTTTAATTTCTCAAGTTCTCTATATATTTTGGATATTATCCTTTCGGCAGATATAGGATTAGTAAAGATTTTTTCCAATCTGTTGATTTTTATTTTGTACTCTTGACAGTATCCTTTGCCTTACAGAAGCTTTTCAGTTTTAAGAGGTCCCATTAATTAATTGTTGAGTTAAGAGCACGAGCTGTTGATGGTCTGTTGAGAAAGTTATCTCCTGTGCCAATGAGTTCAAGATTCTTCCCCACTTTCTCTTCTGCTATATTTAGTGTTTCTGGATTTTATTAAATATTTTTTTTATTTATTATAGTTTATTCACTTTGTAGCCCAACTCTAACCCTACCCTCCTTCCTTCATCTCCTCCCTTTTCCTTTTCCCAGTCTCCTGAGAGTGGAGGACCTCTTCAACTTCCATCTGAACCTAGCCTATCAGGTCTTATCAGAACTGGCTGCATTCTCTTCCTCTGTGGCCTGGGAAGGCTGTCCCACACCTCAGGGGAAGTGGTGAAAGCCAGCCACTGAGTTCATGTCAGAGACATCCTCTCTTCCCCTTGCTATGGAACCTACTTGGAGACTGAGCTGCCATTGGGATACATGGGCAGGAGGTCTAGATTATCTCCATGTGTGGCATTGGTTGGAGTATCAGTCTCAGAGAAGAACTCTTCATCCTGATATTTTAGTTCTGTTGCTCTCCTTGTGGAGCTATTATTTCCTTCCAGGTCTTTCTGTCTCCCAGTTCTTTCATAGGAGTCCCTGCAATCTGCCCAAATTTTGGCTATGAGTCTCAGTATCTACTTCAATACCCTGCTGGGTAAAATCTTTCAGAGGTTTTCTGTGGTAGGCTCCTGTTCTGTTTTCTGTTTTCTTCCTCTTCTGATGCCTTTCCAAATGAGGATTGAGCATCTTCCCCAGGGACATCCGTCTTGTTTGTTTCTTTAGGTGTACAGATTTTACTATGATTATCTTGTATTATATGTCTTATATACACTTATTAGTGAGTATATTCCGTGTGTGTCTTTCTGCTTCCGGGATACCTCACTCAGGATGATATATTCTAGTTCTCAACATTTGTCTGCAAATTCCATGATTTCTTTGTTTTAAATTGCTGCATAGTATTCCATTGTGTAAATGTACCACAGTTTCTGTATCCTTTCCTCAGTTGATGGATTCTTGTTTGTTTCCATATATTGGCTATTATGAATAAAGCTGCTATGAACATGGTTGAGCAAATTTCCTTGTTGTGTACTTGAGCATATTTTGTATATATGCCTAGGTGTGGCATAGCTGAATCTTTAGAAGTACTGTTCCTAATTGTCTGAGAAAGCACCAGATTGATTTCCAAAGTGGTTGTACAAGTTTGCATTCCCACCAGCAACAGAGGAGGGTTCTGCTTGCTCCACAACCTCTCCAGCATATGTTGTCATTTGAATTTTTGATCTTAACCATTCTGATGGGTGTAAGGTGAAATTTCAGGGTCGTTTTGATTTGCATCTCTCTGCTGGCTATGAATGTTGAGCATCTCTTTAGGTGTTTCTCTGCCATTTTATATTTCTCTACAGAGAATTATCTGTTTAGCTCTGTATCCCCTTTATTAAATTGGATTGCTTGATTTATTGCTTTTTAATTTCTTTAGTTCTCTATATATTCTGGATATCAGCCCTCTGTCAGATATAGGGTTGGTGAAGATACTTTCCCAGTCTGTAGTCTGTTGGTTTGTTCTGATGACAGTGTCCTTTGCTTTACAGACGCTTTTCAGTTTCATGAGGTCCCATTTATTGATTGTTGCCTGTGCTTTTGGTGTTATGCTCAGGAAGTTGTCTCCTGTGCCAATGAGTTCCAGGCTCTTTCCCACTTTTTCTTCTTACTGATTTAGTGTGTCTGGTTTTAGGTTGAGGTCTTTGATCTACTTGGACTTTAGTTTTGTGCAGGGCGATAAATATGGATCTATTTTCATTTTTCTGAATGTAGACATCCAGTTGGACCAGCACCATTTGTTGAAGATGCTGTCTTTTTTCCATTGAATGGTATTGGCTTCTTTGTCGAAAATCAAGTATTCATAGGTGTTTGGGTTTATTTCTGTGTCTTCTATTCAGTTCCATTGATGCACATTTCTGCTTCTATGCCAGTATCATGCCATTTTTATTACTATTTTTCTGTAGTACAGCTTGAGATCAGGGATGGAGATAGTATCTCCAGATGATTTCATGTTGTACAGGATCGTTTTGGAAACTCTGGATTTTTTTTTTTTCTCCATATGAAGTTGAGAATTTTTCTTTCAAGGTTTGTAAAGAATTGTATTAGTACTTTGATGGGAATTGCATTAAATCTGTAGATTGCTTTTGGCAGGATGGCCATTTTTTACTATGTTAATCCTACCAATCCATGACCATGGGAGATCTTTCCATTTTTTGATATCTTCTTCAATTTCTTTCTTCAGAGACTTGAAATTTTTTTTTCAAACAGGTCTTTTACCTGCTTGGTTAAAGTCACCCCAAGATACTTTATGTTATTAGTGGCTATTGTGAAGGGTGTTGTTTTTCTGATTTCTTTCTCAGACCTTTTGTCTTGGGTATACAAGAGGGCATCTGATTTTTTGAGTTAATTTTGTATCCAGCCACTTTGATGAAGGTGTTTATTAGCTGAAGGAGTTCTCTGGTTGAATTTTTGGAGCCACTCATGTATACTATCATATCATGTGCGAATAGTGAAACTTTGACCTCTTCCTTTCTGATTTGTATCCTTTTGATCTCCTTTACTTGTCTTATTGCTCCAGCTAGGACTTCAAGTACTATGTTGAAGAGATATGGAGAGAGTGGGCATCCTTGCCTTGTCCATGATTTCAGTGGGGTTGATTTAAGTTTCTCTCCATTGAGTTTGATGTTGGCTATTGGCTTGCTGTATACTGCCTTTACTATGTTTAGGTATGTGCCTTGTATTCCTGACCTCTCCAGGACTTTAAACATGAATGGAGGTAGGACTTTGTTAAATGCTTTTTGGCAACTAAGGAGATGATCATGTGGTTTTTCTACTTCAGTTTGTTTATATGGTGGATTACATTGATGGATATCTGAATATTTAACCATTCTTTCGTGCCTGGGATGAAGCCTACTTTATGTGTTCTAGAATTCAGTTTGCAAGTATTTTATTGAATATTTTCACATAAATGTTCATAAGAGAGATAGGTCAGAAGTTCTCTTTTTTTGTTGGGTCTTTGTGTGGTTTAGGTATCAGGGTGACCCTGGCTTCATAGAATGAGTTTGGTAAAGTTCCTTCTGTTTCTATTCTGTGGAATAGTTTGAAGAGAACTGGAGTTGACACTTTTCCAAAAGTCTGATAGAATTCTGCACTGAAACCATCTGGTCCAGGGCTTTTTTGGGAAGGAAGACTGTTGATTACTGTTTCAATTTCCTTGAGGGATATAGGGCTCTTCAATCTTTCTACCTGTTCTTGACTTAATTTTGGTAGATGGAATTTATCAAGAAAAGTGTCCACTTCATTTAGATTTTCAAATTTTGTGGCACATAGGCTTTTGGAGTACGATATAATTATTGTTTGGATTTCCTCAGTGTCTGTAGTTATGTCCTCCTTTTCATTTCTGATTTTGCTGATTTGGATAGTTTCTCTCTGCCTTTTATTTAGTTTGGCTAAGGGTTTGTCTATCTTGTTAATTTTCTCAAAGAACCAGCTCTTGGTTTCATTGATTCTTTGAATAGTTTTATTTGTTTCTAATTGATTGATTTCATCCCTAATTTTGATTATTTTCAGCTGTCTGCTCTTCTTGGCTGTATCTGTTTCTTTTTTTTTCCCTAGTGCTTTCAGTTGGGCCATTAAGTTGCTTGTATGAGATGTTACAAATTTCTTCTTGAAGGTACTTAGTGCTATGAACTTTCCTCTGAGCCATGCTTTCATTGTATCCCATAAATTATGGTATGTTGTACCTTCATTTTCATTGAATTCTTGTAAGTCTTTAACTTCTTTCTTTTTTTATCCTCAACCCAAGCTGTCATTGAATAGCAAGTTGTTCAGTTTCCATTTGCATGTAGGTTTTTGCTATTTCCATTGTTGTTGAGGTCCAGCTTTAGTCCATGGTGGTCAGATAGAATATAAGGGATTATTTCAATATTCTTGTATCTGTTGAGGCTTGCTTTGTGACCAACTATATGGTCTATTTTGGAGAAGGTTCCATGAGCTGAAAAGTAGGTATACTCTTTTGAGTTTGGGTGAAAAGTTCTGTAGACGTCTATGAGGTCCATTTGATTTAGGGCCTTTGTAATTGCCATTATTTCCCTATTTGGTTTCTGTTTAGATGATCTGTCTGTTATGATTTTGAAACCAAACCTGCTTCTGAGTTGCCTAGTAACCTATGGTGTCATCATGTGTTGCCCCCACCCAGGTGGCCACACTTGGAAGGCGTGGTTACCTTGCCCCTTAAAGGGACCAGCCACCCCTGTGTTCTCTCTTGATCCTTTCTCTCTTGTTCTCTCTTCTCTTGGTCCCTTCTCTTTTGCTCCCCTTTTCTTGGCTCTCTCCCCTTTCTCTATCAGTTGCTCCTCTCTCTTTCTTCCCCATCATGTCCTGCTCTCTCTTCTCCCCCTCTCTTTATATCCACCTAATAAACCACTTTCATAGAAGATCTGTTGTATGTGTAATCATCATTATTTAATATGTCACATAACCTTACACTGTCCTTTTATGAGAGTGGAGTGTTAAAGTCTCCAACTATTAAGGTGTTGGGAATGATGAGAGATATAAATTTTAATAATGTTTCCTTTAAAAATGTAGGCGCTCTTTTATTTGGGGCATAGATGTTCAGAATTTTGATGTCTTCTTGTGGATTTTTCCTTTGATGAGAATGTAGTGCCCCCGCTCATCTTTTTTTGATTAATTTTTGTTGAAAGTTCATTTTATTAGATATTAGGATAGCTACCTCAGCTTGTTTTCTGGGACCATTTGCTTGAAAAACATTTCTCCAGCCTTTTCCTCTGAGGTAGTGTTTATCTTTGTTGCAAAGGTGCGTTTCTTGGATGCAGTAGAATGTTGGATCCTCTTTCTGCACCCATTCTGTTAGTCTGTGTCTTTTTATTGGAGAGTTGAGTCCATTGATGCTGATAGATAATAGTGACCAATGAAGGTTAGTTTATTTTATTGTGGAGTTGGTGGTCTTACCGTGATTTATTGCTTATTTTCTTTTAATTTTTGTAGAGACATCTGTATCCTATGTTTTCTTGGGTATAGTTGTTTTCATTGGATTGGAGCTTTCCTTCTAGTATCTTTTGTAGGGCTGGGTTGCTGTGTAGAAATTGCTTAAATTGAGATTTGTCATGGAATATTTTGATTTCTCCATCTATGTTGATTGAAAGATTTTCTGGGTATATTAGTTTGGGTTGGCATCTGTGATCCCTTAAAGTCTGCATGACCTCTGCCCTGGCCCTTCTGGCTTTCATAGTTTCTGATAAGAAGTCTGTTGTGATTCTGATAGGTCTACCTTGATATGTTACTTGGCCTTTTTCCCTTGCTGCTTTTAATATCTTTTCTTTGATCTATATATTTAGTGTTTTGACAATGATGTGACATGAGAATTTTCTTTTCTGTTCTAGGCTGTTTGTTGTTCTGTAGGCCTCTTCTATGTTTATGGACATCTCTTTCTTAAAGTCGGGGAATTTTTCTTTTATGATTTTCTTGAAGATATTTTCTGGACCTTGGAGACCGAAATCTTCTTTTTCATCAATTCCTATTCATCTTAGATTTTCTTTTCATGGCATCCTTGATTTCTTGGATGTTTCTTGTATTTTGTTGGTGATGCTTACTTTGTGGTTTCTGATCTTTTCTCTAAGTTCTCTAGATCCAGGGTTTTCTCTGTGATTTTTTTATTGATTCTAATTTTATTTTTATGTCTTGCACCATTTCCTTCATCTGTTTGAATGTGGTTTCCTGTCTCTGTATGAGGTTTCCTTTCTCTTTATTTTTTTGGTTTGTTTCTTCTCTATATGCTACTAATTTTGCCTCTATTTGTCCCTCTATTTGTTTGGCTATATTTACCTGTGTTTCCTTGAGAGCTTTGTTCAGTTCCTCTTTCTTAGCCTCCACCTGAGAGGTCAATTCTTTGATATATTTGTTCATTTCCTCTTTAACTGTCTGGATTTCCTTGGCTATTTCTCTGAGAGATTTGTTTGTTTCCTTTTTATGTGATTTTAATAACTGGATAAGCATATCTTTAAGGTCATTTTCCTATTTCCAATGAATTGGTGTGTCCATTGATTTTGGGAGTTGCTGGTGAAGCTATGATTTCCTGATTTTTTTTTGAGTGTGATCTTTTGCTTACCTCTGGTCATTTGCTTAACCGTAACCTTCACTGTTTGTTCTTGGGTTCTGCTGTTCAGATTGGTACTGTCTTTCTCTGGCTTCTGGAGAATTCTTCAGAGAGATGAGAGAGGTCCAATGGTTTCAGCGTGTGTGTTGGTGCTTCAGCTGTACCTGTGGGAGAAAAGTCCGCAGGAACAGAAGGAAAAATGTGGGATAGCATGTGCATGTGTGTGTGTTAGTTTGCCTTGAGGGACAGGGTGCTAGAGAATATAGAGGCCTTCAATGTGAGGGAGAGGCGCCTTGTGGTCACTGAAGGGGTCACAGGCGCTGAAGTTATTGTATGCACTGGTGATGATGGCATGCAAAAATTCTTTGAGTATGTCAGTGGCCTACAGGCTACTGGTAATTGTCTCTAACTGAGCTTCAGGAGTTATTTGCCTAAACTCTGCTGGTAGCTCCACAGAGCCAGGGCTTCCTTGTCCCAAGAAACCCTCCGTTTCCCACTGTGGATGTGTAGGTGGGAGATTTCTGATATCTGGCTGCTAGCTTAGAAGCACCCTGGATCTGAGGCTCTGCAGGCACTTGGGGCTCACTCATTCTCTAGCAGGTCAGATTGAAATGCACAGGGGTTCCTCCTGTTCTCTACTGGCAGGTTTGGGTCTGCTGAGCCAAATGTGCACTCAGACAGCTCAGTGGTGTTGCAGCCCCTTTACCCAGGAACCATGTTGTGACTGTAGAACTGGGGTGTCTAGGTGCCTGCTGGGAAGTCTTGTGTAGCCACTACTGTGGCTAGGCACTTGGTGCCCCTGGACAGTTTTGCTGGTCCTCCAGACTTTGGTAGCTGCACAGCCACTGAGGGACTGAGCAGCTCTTACAGTCAGGCTCTGTGTTGTTGGTAAGATCAGCTGCTCACAGGCATGGGACCCAGGCAGGATTATACCGCAGATCTCAGCTGTGGGAAGTGGGTGAGGCTGGCTGCTGATGCTGCAGTGTTAGTATTCCCGCCTCTGCTGTCTCGGTTCTCAGGCAGCAAGATCTGTGCCACTGGCACTGTGGCTTGGCTCCTCCGAGGGGGAAGGAGGCCCGAAGAAGGAAAATGCTCCTTTCTGTTCACAAAGAAGTCTGCGTCTGACCTGAATCAAAAAGTTCTCTGCTCCTGTGGTGTCCCCCCTCCTTCAGGGAGTCACAATGTCGATTTTCTGATTTCAGTTGCCCCTCTGCTCGCCAATTTCTGAGTTTCAAATCCTGTGCCTTTCATAAATGGTGCTCGCTGATCATCACCATCTTGGGGATTTTTTTTTTTAATTTAACATTTTATTTGACAAATGCATTGATTTCTTCCATTGTGAGATTCTTTCTTCCATCTCTTGTAGTCTGCTAGTTATGCTTACCTCTATAGTTACTCTTTTTTTCCCTAAGCCCTCCCTTTCCAGAATTTCCTCCGTTTGTGTTTTCTTTAAGTTTTCCAATTCTATCTTCAGATCTTGAACCATTTTTTTTATTTCCTTAACCTGTCTGACTATTTTCCTGCTTTTCCTTCAATTCCTTCACCTGTTTGTTTGAACATTCCTTTTTCTTTTATTCCTTTCAGTGATTTAATTTTTTTTTTCCTCTCTGAAGGCCACACACTGTTTTGCTGCATCTTCCTGTATTTTTTTATGGATGGCCATACTCTTTTGTGCTTCATCTTTCTCTGTTTCCTTACATGTTTTATCTGTTTCCTCTATTATCTTCTTCATAAGCATAGACGTAAAGTCACATTCTTGAATCTCACTTATGTTAGAGTGTGCAGGGCTACTTGCCCCTGAATACCTGGGTCCTGGACATGACATATAGCTATTGATTTTGTTTTTATGCTGGCTTCTACCCATCTTGCTGTCTCAGATGTTGGCTATTAGTTTCTGGTGCCTGCTGGAATCCTGAGTGTTCTAGAGAATCCCTTGGACAGGAAGATGGTTGTTCCTGAAGGAGGCCTCAGTTTTTTGTGTATGGTAACTGAATGGCCTGTGCTTCTCAAGAATTGTTATAGTTCACCTCGTGTGTATGGACCTGTGTGTTAATTGTGGTCATTGGTAGTCTGGGAGGCTCCCCTCTCACCAGGAGAAGTCCTGGGAGACAGCTGCCCTATCACAGGGTTTCTTTCTCTGAATTTAATGAGCTGTTGGTGCTCATACAGTCTGTTTGTTTGCTAGAAGCAGCATCCTTGAAGAACCAGGGAGCCCTGAGTTTTTGTTAGTTTAGCTAGGGAGACATGTTGCTCTTTGGAGCAGAGTTTAGGAGCTGATCTCATCATTCCCAGGCTTCTGCAAGTGTGAGGTTAGAACTCTGTTACCCAGTACCTAAATAGTAGTCAGTGGCAGGTGAGGGAAGCACTCATGGGTGTGGCAGGAGGCTAGAGCCTAGAGCCTGTGGGAACCCAGAGACTTTTCTTGGGATTAGCTGGTGTCATCAGCTAGGACCTGATGTTTCCCCCACTGTGGGGTCTCCCGGACAGGGAGACCTAGTCTGTGGTGTTTGGGGTCCACAGTTCAGTCTAGGATGATGAGTATAGCATGCAGGTGCAGGCGAGTGGCTCTGCACTGGTGCCTGAGTGCTTCCAGGAACCTGGAAACTTTTCCAGAGAACTTTTAAGAGGGAGAGGGGTATTGACTGGGTGCCTTGAGGTCAGACCTGATGTTTCCTTCACAGTGGGGTTTTTTCTCAACAGTGAAACCCAGTCTCTGGTGCTTTAGGACTCACAGTTCTATCTGGGAAGTTGAGTTGAGCGTGCAGTCATGTCTCTAAGCTGAAGGCTGAGTTCCTGCTGGAGACTGTGACCTTTTCCAGGGATTGTCTCTGTGACCTGTGGTCGGTCTTTCCCGATTTTTTCCTTCACTTTGGGGTTTTCACTCCATTGGAAAATCCAGTCTGGTATTGTAGGGCCAACAGTTCAGTCTGGGATGGTCATCATAACATTCAGGATTGTGGCTCTGGGCTGGAGTCTGAGTGCCTGATGTGACCTTGGAACTCTTCAAGGATTTAGCTGGGTAACCAGAGAATGGACCTGATTGCTTCCCACACTGTGATGTTTCCTTTCACCTAGAAAAAACAACTGCTGGTGTTTTAGGGCCCAGAGTTCGATCTCTTGATCGCTGAGCAGTCACTGCTGTCCTGCTTGTCAGACACAATGTCCTCTCTGCTTAGCCATCTTGGATCCCTCAGCTGTATATGTTTTTGATCACATGATTCAAATGATGAGATGGAAAGCAAAGCCAGACAATCACCTGGAATCTCTAAGCGTTGGCTAGCTTGGAGTATGCACTGTGGCAACAGAAACCACAAGATTGTGCCTCAGCAAGGTAGAAGGTCAAAAACTGACTTTGTCCCCTGACGTCCGTATACTTGCTGTAGCACAGGCATGCCTGCACTCACCAGCACATACACACACAGAAACACTTTGTGTGCATCTATAGACACACACACACACACACACACACACACACACACACACACACACACGTTGTTTCTGAGACAGAATTTTTCTTTATATCTCTGGCTGTCCTGGAACTCACTATGTAGACTAAGATAGCCTTGAACTCACAGAGATCCACCTGCCTCTGACTCCTAAGTGTTGATATTAAATGCATGCATTTAAAACGATATTTTAATTTATTCTTAAAGAATTGAACAACAAGCACCCTATAACACTTATTGTTTGGCAGGCAGTGTGGTCACAGTTCCACATTGTGTGCTGTGCAGTTCACCAATGTCTTCAGTTGGTGAACCCCAGTTGCCCACAGTGACAACTTAATTGATAACATCCTGTATTAGCTGGTTTCACCTCACTGACTTGTCTCCACAGTGCCTTCTCAGTGTTTCCTGGGACTATTGTCCAGAAAGACAATCTATATACAAATCCTTTTCCCAGGATCAACTTCTTGGAAAACAGACTTGGTCAGCTGCCAATTTACAAGCTGCTTTTCTGACAATGTGCTAAGTATTTGACATGTTTGATTTCAACTACCTTTCAATAAAACTTTACAAGGTATTTGCTGTAAGTTCCCATGCCTTATACATAAGAAATAATGACTCCAAGAACTAACTGGGCCAAGATCACACAGAAAGTTCTAATTGTAGAGTCAGGATTCTAAAGAAGACAATCTGACTCTAATACTGTGTCCTCAATGTCAACTTAACTTTCTCTTTTAGAAGCCTAGTCCCCCCCCACCGTCAATCAAATAGTTAAACTAAATCAAACTGATTTCATCAGGTGTCATTAGGTCATCTGTTCATCAATATTTTCAAAATAAGATTTGCCTTCAGGTTCCTTAAGTTTAAGAGCAATTCTGGCCAGGCATGGTGGCACATGCCTTTAATCCTAGCTCTTGTGGAAATCTTTTTTTTTTTTTTTTGGTTTTTTTAATCTTTTATTAATTACAATTTATTCATTTTGTATCCCCCCATAAGCCCCTCCCTCCTCCCCTCCCGATCCCACCCTCCCTCCCCTTCTTGCGGAAATCTTAAGTTTCACAAAATCCAAAGAATCCAAATAAATGAATAAAGTTTGACTGCATTTTGAAATTTCTGAAAGTAGAATCATCTATCACTTATGAGTGTAAATCACACGTCATTTTGGAAGATGGGGTCAATGAAAGGTGGTTAAAAAGAAATGGAATTAAATTTCCTGAAAGACAGAAAATAAAGAATAAGCAGTGGGAGCTAAAACTCCAAAAGTCAATTGAGTTCTGTATTGTAACTTCCAGAGTTTTAAGTGTTGATATGTGTTTTCTTCATGTACAACAAAAGCCAAATCAATTAATGCCACCTAAGGTGAAGTTTTATAAATCTGCAGAGAAAGCAGGATGACAGCTTGATTGGCATATTGAAAGAGAGGAGGAGAATGAATGCAAAACTTATTAAACCAAATTTACTATTGCCTTTTTAACCTCAGAAATGAGCAAAAGTGGGGGAAGAAAAATAAATACTTTTAACTTTCAAATAAATGACTAAGAACTATGCATCCTATCCTGACTTCTGGACATAAAACGGTATTTTTCAAATGATGTAAAATTTCATTTGTACAAGAACAAGGATTAATTATGGGAAGAGAATAACCATAAAGAAGAACTGATCAATTTCTAATGCACCCAAGGTATCCATTAATACACAAGTACCATGAGGACTTTCCTGGACCCAACAAAAGCATGGAAAACTTCTTTCAAATGGTCACAAAGTGAGAGTGCAGGCTGAAGGCTGCTGATTTTTTTCTATGTGTTATTTCCTATTTGGAATCCTGATCCGTGGAAGAGGTGTTGTGTGTCTGTTTCCCTTGAATTGAAATGTTCCCTCCTCATAGGAGCAGAGACGCTCTGTTTGAGCTTATATAACTAGTAAGCAATTGTTTGGAGAGAGAAGAGAAAATTCAGTGAAGCACCATGAAAGATGTGTTTTTTATAATCCATCATCCCCTGTGCTAGGATAGACTTTTCATTGATGTTGCTGCATGAAACTAATTCATTTTCCTGTACATAATCTCAACAAACCCAATAATTCACCAAGCTGGACATGGATGAAATCATTACCACGCTAGAATATACGGACTATTTTCTTGAGTGTGTTGCTGTTCTCTTTATCTGGGGTAAACAGAAGTAGAATCCACAGGAAAAAATCATAGAAGCCCAGATTTTCTCTCAATCATATTATTCTTTGTTTTGTGGGTTGTTCTGCTTTTGTCTCCTAAGTGTTGGAACCACTATATATACCACTATACCTGGATTCCAAAATATATTTTATTGCATTTACTTATTCATGTTTCATAATTTTATAGTCTTGTGGTACAGAGAATGGAATCCATGACCTTGTGCATGCTAGTATAACATTCTACAACTGGGCTATATTCCTGCCCCCCTGAAATATATTTGAAAGCCTCTTCCACAAGGCATTGTCACATTTCCTCAATTATTCTACTTGGATTTTGTTCTCATGTCCTGCCTACTCATTACATACCACTCAGCACTACTAGGTGATAATTTTGCTTCCAAAGGAATTTTCACCATATTAATGTACTATTAAGTAAGCATAATGGAAATTCATCACTCTCTAGTAAATTACTAATATAATCTTATTTCCATCTGTGAATTCCTTTAAAAACATGGTTAAATTTTTCAGTAATAGTAAGTTAATGACACATTGAAAATGAAACAGGAACCATTTATCTGAAAAAGCAACAGCATTATTATTATCATATGCTTTAAAATGTCATCATTTTAAAAAACATAACTACAGAATGACTCTAACTTATACAGAGACTTACTTTTTAAAGCACATGTTACATTTTCTTACTGTTACCTGTATTTAAACAGTTGTGGTTGGATTTTTGAAGGCAGGAATCACTATATCATTACTGTGTTTGTCTTTTGATCAAATTTGGCCTATAGGGCATTGACCTTCTAAAGTCAAAACCAACAGATCCCACATCAATGACTTGATAGTGTTAGATTTAATCTCTACTCTTTTGCCCCAGATTCATGTTGTAGAGGTTATATGAACTTACGATAAAAGGGAGTATGATGAAAATAACTGGGTTAGCTGAACAAAACCACATGGAAATGGAAGAGAGCAAAGCACAGCTGCTAACCAGCATCTTCCTTTCTGGTGAGACCTCTGCAGGTTGTGAGCACAATGTAGAATGTGTTAGTTATTAACTATTGATTATCTAAGAAAATGAAATGTGTGGGTTATCTAGAAAAGTGTTTTTAAAAGTCTTTTTCATTTAGTATTACTGTCTGATTACATTTTCATTGGCTACTATTAAAGATCATCTTATTTCATTCTAGATACAGTCTAAAGTGAAGGTCAAAGACTTCTTGGGTATGCTATGAAGGGAAAAATCCACAGGTGAAGTACTTGTTACAAGAATATTCACCAATAAAAAAAACAAATTAATTACAAGCATTAGTATTTATACAACACAATATCATTTAGAAATTTACTTTATATTAGGTAGTCCCATACTTTGGGAGGTAGAAAAAGTATAATTACCCCCCACAGTTTATAGAAAAAGATAGTAAGAAAAATCAACAGTGATAGAGAAAGAGACAGATAGAAAAAGGCAAAGAAGAAAATATCCTTAATTACTAAACGTGAAATCTAAAATGATCCCAAATTAAAAACTTTTGAGCATCAACTGGAAGATTCCATATGATGAACTTATTTATGCAAAAATATTTTTAATATACTATATAAAATTGCTTTTATATGTGCACAAGTTATATGTGATACATGTCAATTTCATGTTTAGACTTGGATTCTATCCAAAACAAAATTTCATTATATATGTGCAAATATTACAAAATTTAAAAATCAAAAATCCAAAATGTATCTTGCTTAAAACTTCTCAGATAAGGGATACCGAGTTTGTAATGTCAGTTTATTTTTCAATTGTTATGTAGATATTTAAATTTCACATTAATGCAAATTTCAGTTGCATCTTTCCTCATTGCCACAGATAACTTTTCTCACTGTTGCTGATACAGATACTGCAAGTTAATTTCACACATTTTATTTATGAAACAACTTTAACTAAGAGTGTCATTAAACCAGAGATTTGGGACATGTATACATCCCCTGGTTGTTAGCAATCTTAAAGAGTTCAGACCATTCCCAGTTTATTGTCTCCTTTACATGCTATGCTGATCATTGATAATAGTTTGAAAGAGGTGTGCTGGTCACTGAAATATGAATTTACCTGTGTTAATTTGTCCATTCTTTCTTCCACTGACCCAATACGTATTAAAATGTATAGCTTGGTGATACACACCTGTAACTTAGGACTTGGGAGGCTGAGGAAAGAGGATGACAAATTCAAGTGCAGCCCCAGCTACATAATGAGTTCCAGGCCTGTTTGGAGTACACATTGAGACCTCAATACTCTATTTAATGTATTGAGCACATTTCTATTATGACAAGAATTATCTGAGCCATGGGAAATTGAGAGTGGATTTGAAGTGCTTCAGAGTTGCAACAATCTAAATAAAATCCCCAAGTGATAAAACCGTTTATAAAGTACTTATGGGTAGCATGAATGCTAAGAATTTAGTTTCTCTTTAGACAAACTGTTTTGTTGGTAGCAGCAATTGTTTCTATAAATTTTAAAGACTTTTCAATTAATATGTGAAAAAAATCTTTTAATTTAAAAGACTCATATTTATCAAATTCCAGCTTCAGTACAGTAAAAACTGACCAGATAATTCAGTTTATATGAGATGTTCTGCTCTTCCCTGAGGTGTTCTGATTTTAATTCTGGGTTGGTGAGTTTGACTTTTATATAACTTCCCTATCCCCTAACCCAGTGGTTCTCATCTGTGGGGATCTTTTGGAAAATCTCTTTCTCCAGAAATATTTATATTATGGTTAATAAAAGTAGCAAAATTACAGTTATGATGAACAACAAAAATAATTTTATGGTTGGGGGTCACCACAACATAAGGAACTGTATTAAAGGGTTGCAGCATTAGGAAGGTTGAGAACCACCGCCTTAACTCTATACATTCAAAGAATTACTTAAACCATTCTTAGAATGGTTTCCAAGGAGGAGCCCTTTACTCATGGGTCTTGAGGTCTAGTCATGTCCTTTTACTGGATGGGAGGCCCTGCCTAGTAGAAGTAAAGAATTAGTCTTAATGCTTTAAGTACTATCATTTGGTTGATCAAGAATAACCCTTTTCTGTTCACAATGAGTTTTCCATCCTTTCTCTGTCTCTCTCTGTCTTTTGCTGTGCTGATGGTGGAGATGGAATAATCTGGGGCCTTTCCTCTACCAGCGAACTCTGAGTCCTCAGCCCTCCATCTGTTTTCTGAAAGTATGAGCTGTTTGCAGCAGGATCCGTCTGTCATTTTCTGACACATGTTTCTAAGCTTTAGATGACAAAAACTTCATAGTCTATGATCTCTTCCTTTTTCAGCTTTACATATAAGATATTTTTATAATTTTTATATCAATCACAGGATATTTACTTTGTATCCCAGTCATAGCCCCCTATCTCATTCCCTCCAAATCCCACCCTCCTTCCCTCATCTCCTCCCTGTCCCTTTCCAAGTTCACTGATAGGGGAGGTCCTCCTCCCCTTCCTTCTGACTCTAGCTTATCAGGTACCTTCAGGACTAGCTGTAATGTCCTCCTCTGTGGCCTAGCAAGGCTTCTCCTCCCTTGGAGGGGGGTGTCAAAGAGCCAGCCATTGAGTTCATGTCAGAAATAGTCGTTCTCCTTACTACGGAACCCACTTAAATACTGAGCTACCATGGGCTACATCTGAGTAGGGGTTCTAGGTTATAGCCATACATGGTCCTTGGTTGGAAATACAGTCTCATAAAAAAAAAAAACCCGATATTTCATATTACACCCATCGAAATGGTTAAAATAAAAAACTCAAGTGACAAAGTATGCTGGAGAGATTGTGGGGAAAGGAGAACCCTCCTCCATTGCTGGTGGGAATGTAAACTTGTACAACCACTTTGGAAATCAATCTGGCACTTTCTCAGACAATTAGGAACACTGCTTCCTCAAGATCCAGCTATACCACTCACTCCTAGGCATATATCCAAAAGAGGCTCAAGTACACAACAAATACATTTGCTCAACCATGTTTTTAACAGCTTTATTCGTAACAACCAGAACCTGGAAACAACCGAGATGTCCATCAATGGAGGAATGGATACAGGAATTGTGGTACCTTTACACAGTGGAATACTACTCAGCATATAAGATATTTGTAACAAATGCTCATTTTACTGATTTAAGTAAAAAGGAATTTTGAAATTTTAAAAGTGTAAGTGCTTTTCTATTTCAAATATTGCTTGAAATTGGCTGAAGATGATTTGCTTTCATTAGTGAGTAATAAACATAAGGCCCCTAGGAAAGGTTCTTTCTACCCTCCAAAGAGGCACATGCAAAATGCAGCTTTAAAGCCTCCTCCCCATTTTACAGGCTTCCCTTGGCCATACTTTAACCACAAAATCTTGCTTTTGTTAATAGCCCATTGCCAAATTCATAAATAGCAGCTAATTTACTAAACCCATATTTTCCAAAACTAATTTTTCTCCTGGGTCTAAGTCATTTCTCTTTTCTCTAATACACAATGTTCACTGATAGAATGAACCCATTGTGAAGGTTTTTTTAGTGAGGCTTCTGCATAAGTTCCCCATGCTAAGTTTTGAGCATTAAACACATACTAACACACACACACAGCTGCAACATCTGCAAAACTGTCCATGTATACCATCCTATCACAGTGCTCAAAAACACAGAAGAAAATGAGTTACATAAAAACATGCAGCAGTGAATGTGTCTGTTGGGAATGCTTCCTTGTGTTTTACATTATCACAGCTAAACATTAAGTCAGCCCCTTCACTTTATTTTAATGTATTTAAGTAATAACCATGAAGGCATAGGGCATTTTTTAGGAATTAATGAGCAGCAAGATGAGTTAATGGTCTAAAGTCAAGCCAAGGACCGTTAACTCAGGCTGGCTATTAATTCCCCAGGAAATGGCTAGCATTGAGCTTGGTATTATGATGTATAAGCCCTTTATATATGAAGAAAAGAATTACATATATTCCCCCCGCTGTGACTTCATTTCACAGAATGCTGTGGGAGCCAAGTCACACTGCTGTTTCCACATCAAGCCCTTTCCACTAAATTAAAAGCAATTACCAAAATGAAGGCTTTGGTCTATGACGAGACACATGTAAAAGCCTGCGTATTGCTCTTATCTTCCTTGTCTCCACCAGCAGCAAATTAAAGGAAGGGAGTAATGGAAGCGTCTTCCTAGGACATTATGAATGAGATCCAACACACATACAAGAGAGTGCATGACTAGTGAGATCCAATTTTCAAACACATGCATGCAGATCAAAGTTTAGAACATTTCCAGTACCTCAAAGCCTTTCGCATTTCCTTTTCAGGGAAGCATCCAAACAAAGGATATCACAATTCTGCCCGAGTTGCCATAGTGGGTTTTTTTGTGTGTGTTTTTGTTGTTGTTGTTGTTGTTTACCTTTGCCCAAATGTCCTATGAATGGAATCACACAGTACTATTTTTCTCCCCACTCAACACTATGCCTGTAAGAAATGCAGTAAAGATTTTTAAAACTTAAGTCAAGCCTGAAAGCATGAATTTCTATATCTGTTCTCAGTAAGAAAGCAAACATGGGTCCTAACACAGCAAAGGATGATAACACTGTGTGCTTGCAACATAAATAATTCCACCAGTGGCTTGGGATGTAGCTCAGTGGTAGAACATGTGTTTATCATGTACAAGGCTGTGGAGTCCATCACTAACATGAAAAATCAAACAAAATACTCTATATGTGGTAAATTTGGTATACAATGCTAGGAACGTATCTCATTGGTAGAGTGCTTACCTATCATGGGTAAGGTTCCCAATAACTCAAGAATATTTTAATTGTTCATAAATAAGCATTTATAAAATTGTAGTTGGAGTACCTAAGTCTTTCCTCCTATCCCATCTTGATAGCATAATAGCATCCCACCAATTGCTTTTATTGTAGGTTCTTTATCTCTTTTTATTCTGGTAATACTTCATAAATGTAGGTGTTTTTTTTCTCAGTGTAACCATGGGAAACTTAGAAAGCTAGATAATTTGCCCAGGCTCCTTGGCCTAGGGTGCCAAGATTAAGACCCAGTCATCTTTCTGATTCCAAAACTCAAGTTCTTTTATCATACCTATAGGTAGGTGAGAAGCAGGAGCCCAAGATGACTGGGGAGAAGAGTGACTGCAAGTCTGTTTAGATGTCAGCATGAATCCCTCCCTTTACCAAGCCTTAGTCCTTTTCTAGTAAAGCTGCATTTTGTCAACATTTGCTTGAGTGACCTGTGTCTTAACCTCATGATCACGTTCTCAATCATTTTTGTAATGGCAAAGTCTGACATTTATTAATACTTTTGTATGTATCTCATTTAATCCCCATAAACTCCCTCTGATCATATTGATGGTCTTATTTTTTTCAGATGAGAAAACAGAGATAAAAGTCATTAAGTAGTTTGCTCAAAGGCACACAACGAAAAGGACAGGTGTTTGAATCTGAATGTTGGTTCTGAGTTACACTCTCCTTATGAATACAGTGCTATACTAACTAGAGCTAGGCTGATTGCCCTTCTGAAAGAACACTTGTCTTTGCCTTGTACTTTGTTGTTTGTGAAATTAACTGGCTCACATATCCACATCTTCAGATATGAATTCATTTCGTGGAATATGGTCCAAGACAGATAACAGCAACCTTACCTCTGAAACATGCTTGGGGAACACTGTGAGCAAAGATTTGATTTATTTTTTTTTAAATATACGAAGTCTTTTTTTAAATAATTTATTTAATTTTATGTGCATTAGTGTGAAGGTGTCAGATTCCTTGGAACTGGTGATACAGACAGTTGTGAGCTGCTATGTGGGTGCTGGGAATTGAACCTGGGTCCTGTGGAAGAACAGACAGTGCTCTTAGCCACTGAGCCATCTTTCCAGCCCTAAATATACGAAGTCTTACAATGGTATAATAAGTAAATCACATATGTTGGTTAATATTCTGGTTATCTATTTCTGTGAAATTTGTTAGTCAAAACTAACAAAATCAATAAACATGCTATTGTGTTCTTAATACTGTGGGTTGGTAACTCAGGCAGGAGACTATGGGAGTATCTTATCTCCTTGACAAGGTCTGCTGTCTCAGTGGCGATCACTCCATTGGCGGGAAGTGGCTAAGAAACAGAATAATCTATATTCTAGAAGGTTCTAAACTTAAATGTCTGACATCCTGTCCGGGATGACTTGGAAATGGAAAGAATCAGGTTGTAAAATGAATAAATTAATTAATTTAAAAAATAAAAATAAGTAAATAAATAAGAAATTCCCTTCTCAAAAAAAAAAAAAAAGATTTCTAAGGTACCTATGGTAGTACTCAAAATTGATCCAAAGCAACATGATTGTAGAAGGGGAAGATAGCTGCAAATTCAAAGCCAGCCTGAGCTATACGGTGAAATGTTACCACACACAAACACACACACACACACACACACACACACACACACACACACACAAAAAAAACTATTGCTCTATAGTACAACTTGAGATCAAGGATGGAGATTCCTCCAAAAGATCTTTTATTGTAGAGGATTATTTTTAGCTATTCTGGGTTTCTTGTTGTTCCACAAGAAGTTGAGAATTTTTCTTTCAAGGTCTGTAAAGAATTGTATTTGCAATTTGATGGGAGTTGCACTGAATCTGTAGATTGCTTTTGGTAAAATGACCATTTTTTTTTACTATGTTAATCCTACTGAGAAATGAAGTGGATGGTGTTTATTAATGTTGGCAAATAAACAAAAGAGATTTATAGACAACTTGGTGGTAATCTGTAACTGACCTCATACTGATGTAAAACTCTTTACACTTCTATGTCACAAATGATAAAACTTGCTGCATATAAAAGGACTTTTCCCAGTAGTGTGCTTATTTTGATTTTGACAAAATAAAATATGATAAGATGAAGTAAAAACTATCATATCAAAGTTGGACATAGCAACCAAACAGGAGAAAAAGGTTCCAAGACTAGGTACAACAGACAAAGATCCACTTGTTCTCACAGCCAGGAGTCACATAAAAATATAAAACTAATAGCTATAATATATATGCAGAGGATCTGTTTCAGAGCCACATAGGCCCTGTGTTTGTTGTTTTAGTCTCTGTGAGTTCATATGTATTTTGCTCAATTGATTTAGAAGATCTTGTTTTCCTGATATCCTCCATTCCCTTTGGCTCTTACATTCTTTTTGCTTCTTCTTCTTCAGGATTCCTTAAACTCTGAGAGGAGTGGTTGATGGAGACCTCCGTTAAGATGTAACAGGGTGACAGAATGCAGCAAGTGGGTATTCTGTTGTAGTGCTAGGGGTGATACTAGGGTATTGGGTCTCAGGAAATACAGAGAAAGGAGAAGGTTTGCATGCAAGATACCTGGTTTATGGGCAAGTGTGATCTGTGTTTTAACAGGGGATTCCTGCTGGAGTTGGGGGATGAGCTGGGGACATGAGTGGAAGGAAGGAAGTTAGGTTGGTTATGGTCTTTGAGTTCCACAGAAAATACTGGCAGGAGAGTGGGAAGGCTGCTGCTGCTGTTCTGTTGGAATGCTAGGAACAAGACAGGGGGATTGGGTCAGGGGGAACACACAGAAGGAGAAGGTCTGTGGGCCAAACTACATGGTTTTCTGGCAGGCATTTGTTTGTTTTATTTTATTGAAGGATTGTAAGTATCTCAGTATATCATGATATGGTCCTGATGAGACTTTTGCCAGCACCTCACTGAAAACTTTGACCAGGATGGGCTAGAGTCATTGCCTCTATTCTAATTTTTGTCTGTCTTTAACCTTCTTTCCAGTGACTAACCATAGTAGCAATTCTTGTCACATGCTGAGCTATGTTTCACGATTCCATTCCCTTTTTCCTATGATATCTGATACGTGAATTACTGAGACTTAATTTTTTTGTATTTACTAGTACACAAAGCTAACAATCCATGTCCCAACAGCCACATGATGGAGGGCTCTGTAGATATCAATTCCCCCTCCCTAATGGAAGGATACATGAAAAAAAATTTTTGCCCTTTAGAAAAATTAAACCCATTTCCTGCCTACACAAGGGAATTTATTGATTAGTCTATGTTCACTAGAAACACAAATTTTAGGCTGAGTTCTTTCTAATAAATTATCCACTCAAAGGCTAAGAATTCTCTAAATTTGTACTATACCAAAGGCATCATCTTTTGTTGGTCTATTAGTGATTATAAAAAGCCCCATTACTTTGAATAATGAATTTTTAGCAGTTAGGTAACTGCCCACACGGTGGGTGGGGTGGGCACCACAAAGCTGAATCAAACATAAAAAAATTTTCTCCTAGAAACTTCCAGAAACACAAAAATGAGAGTTGCTTTTAGAGATCTACTAACACAAAAGATAACTGAAGTGCAATAAATTATGGAAAATATAAACATGGGCCATTAAGAAAAAGGACTCTCATCTTCATCAGATTCACTGTGCCTGCTAGCAAGAGACCATCAGGAGTGGACACGATGACTGTCAATGTTTCCACAGAAGGGGGTTGGAGAGGGCCTTCATATCCTTACCTAAGATTCCAAACCATCTTTTTGTGCCTTCCAGCAATTTGGGTGTTATTATACCCTAGTTGTATATGGCAGTGGTCTCAGGAGATGCTGGAGTATATAGACCATTGGTAGGTAACTGAGGATTGTGGAACTCTATCTGTGTGACCATGAGGAAGCCACCATCCAGAGGTGAACTATTGCTGTGCATCAGGTGTAGGTAAACCTTTAGCCATGCCCTTTAAATAATTCCAATAAAGTTATAGATTTTCCAGAGTGAACTTTGGTGGACTCATACTTTGACTTGTCATTGAGATCTTATAAAGAAAATGATAGACATGAGAATGGGATTCTTGAGATAATATCAGAGCTAGAAACAAGAGTATGTACACAGCCAGGAAGAAAAGCAACAGAGAGATAGGTAGGACTGGAAACAGATGGAAAATAGTAAATATGAAATATTCTGAGGCAAATTCCTAAAACAAGAGTGAGTCATTATCTATGGCTTGCTTCTAACTGGGGTCAAGTGTCACTCATGGTGGTGCAGGGTTTGAGTTATTATTTAATGTTAAGGTTATTTCCCACTTGTAATTTCAGATCAATTTTGGCTGTTCTGGTTTGGACTATTAAAGCAACATCTTTGCTGTGTGTCTTCTAGTTGTGTTTGGCCAAGGGAAGTCACCAGGAAAAAATGTAAGAGCATGAAAAGAAGGAAGCATCATAGTGTTTATTTGTCTGGACTTCAATTGTATTGGCAGTGATAATATTATACTGAAGTCCGTGGATCCTATCTAGTGGCACTTTTTAGTTTCTGGGTTCCCATGGTTTCTCCTTCCTTCTTTTCTCCTCAAACCTAGGAATAATACCAACTTTTCAGTTAAGAGTTCCAAAATGTTCACCTTCATTGTTGGTCCTCATTTCCCTTTTTACATCATTGTAAGTATTCCCTTGTTAAAGTTTCTTCAGAATTCCATTCACCTGTGTCTTCTGCTTGCTGTTGCAAAACCCCCAAATGATAGTCAGTGAGCTGAATATTTTCTAGAGTTTGTGAAAGTTGTAAACATTTCTCAGTGTTGATATGGCCTAGTATGTAAACTCTATTCTGTCCTATAAATCACCTTATTGTGTAAGGCTTGTGATTCAGGAAGAAATGCTTTGTACCTACCTTTAGTGATTTATAATCTTCTAAAACGATTATAGCTACTGAAAATTTCTAAAACATCATTGTCTTAGCCAATGTTCTATTGCTATGAAGAGACACCATAACCATCTCTACACTTATAAAATAAAATATTTAATTGAGACTGGCTTACAGTTTCAGTGGTTTAGTCCATTATCATCATTGGCTAGCATGATGCCTATGGGAAGTATGGCACCACACAGACAGACTTGGTGCTGGAGAGGTAGCTGAGAGCTTTACATCTGGATGGGCAGGCAGCAGAAAGAGATTGACACAGGGCCTGGTTTGAGCATTTGAGATCTCCCCAAAGCCCACCCCCAATGATGCATTTCTTCCAACAATGTCACACTTCCTAAACCTGGTTAAGTAACACCACTCTCTAATGACCAAGCATTCAAATCTATGAACCTATGGGAATCACTGTTATTCAAACCACTATAATCATGAAGGAACTGCTTTAGTGCTTGTTAACTTGGGGCTCCAGGAATATTCTGTGTTAGCAACATGAGGAAGGACTCACTGCTATTGATCTACTATCCTTCTATAACTTTGGAAAGTTGGAGGTTATTTTTCCTCCTCCTCAGACTATGCTACGACTCACCTTAGTTATCAGTGTTAGTTGTAACATCATCACATAAGCTTTTCTTGAATCAAGCCTATCTTATGTCAGGTTCCTCAGACCATGGGCTAGGATGAAGCCTAATTATGGTAGAAGATAATTATGAAGGAGTACTTACAGAAAAAGCCAGTAAAATATTTTGGGGGAAGCCAAAGCTGGTGAATTTTGGTGGTGTCTTAATCCCTGTCTCATTCCATGGTGTATTAGCTTTCCAGTTGCAGAGCCAAAATAACCAACAGGAGTAATTCAAGGAAAGAAAGCCTTATTTTGACTTATATTTACAGAAGTACTTAAGTCTATCATAGAATTCTTGTCAGAGCAGGGCAAGGCAGTGGGAGCCTGAGGCCTCTCCCATTGTACATGACTAGGAAACATAGACTTCAAGCTACAACCAGACCTGGTATGACCTTCTAGGATTGGCCAGCACCTAGTGGCTTACTACTTACACTTAGACTCCATCTCCTAAAGGCTTCATACTTCCCAAAATAGTACCATCATCTAGAGAAGAAGCATTCACACATGAACCTATAGGGAATATTTCAAAGTGAAACCACAGCATACATGTAGTTTAGAGACATTAATTTTACCTGAGTTTCTTTCTCTTGGGATAAAGGTTGGGAGCTGTCATAATTCTGTGGCAGCTACTAATTTCTAAAAAGCTTTCAAAGGTGAGAAGTTGTATGAGAATGGACATATACCTTTCTTGAACGGAACACACAGGTTCAGTGAAGCAAAATTGTTCAGTAACCCAATGGTAGTTCTCCAAAGAAAGCTATAGGTATGAGGTGTTAGGAGTAAAACACAGGTGCACAGAAAACAATAAGGAGAGTCTAGGGCACTTAAGGTAGAATGATACTTGTGCAGGGATTCATATCAGATATTTACATTATTATTAGTAACAGTAGTAAAATTACAGTTATGAAGTAGCAATGAAAATATTTTTATGGTTGGGGTCATGACAACAGGGATGCATCATTACTGAGAACCACTGGCCAGAGCACCAGCAGCAGCCCTTACCAGAAGTACACTAAAATCCCAGGAAAAAAGAAACCTGTAATGCTTTCTACAAATATCTGTCTTCGGATTCAGGATGTGGCTGTGAGTGAAATCCTGTGTTAGAGATGAGTGATGATATTCCAAGAGGCTGGATTTTCAGGGGGTTCTGGTCAACCTAACATCTTGTATTTGAAAGACCACATCATAAACAACTGATCAATTAGACTTATGGAAGATCTAGGTCAAACAGAACTTACCAGTTGTGAATGTAGAAACAGGGCAAATCTTCCCTGACAACAGCTGAGACTGGAAACTTGAATCTTTATCTGGGAAGAAACTGAGTCTCCATGGGAAAAAAAGAGAAAGAAAGGGGGATTCAGTCATCACCTAGATATAACCATGACCAACATAACTCAGAGAAGTAGGGAACATCTGAGGAAGATCTTAGGTACCACAATGGGAGAAGATAGACAGATTCTCTGAGACGTAGTGAGCCTCAGCAGTGAGGCTTTCTTTCAGATGGAATTGCCAGAAAAAAAGTATACTTGCGTCTTTTTTTTTTCAGTTGCTTAGGAGAGGAGGAAGCTAGTTGACAGTATTCAAATTGTTTTCATGTATCATCGTGAATTCTATTGGTGTGATAATAAATTTCCATTTAGCAACAATCCTGTTTAGCTTTATTTCGAGTTTCATGTCAATGATGAGTAATAAAACTTCATTTTATGTCAATTTTCTATATGAGAAAATATGCCATTTTCATGACATTTTTTTAAAAAGGGAATCAAATGGTGACTCATGACTACATTTTATGACTTATGTATGGGTTGAAAGATTTTATTTTTAAAGAATGTTGTCTTGATGATTTACCCTGGAGAGTCTGGAAATGTTTCAGAGTGAGAATTTTGAGTTATTGCATTACAGGTATGTTTGAATGCAGATGTTGATTGCATTGCTAGAGACTTTTCTATTTTATTTTCCCTGTGCTAAACAAGGTTTTAAAACCCAACTGCGTACAAAGAAGATATTTAGTGAACTATAATCACACTTAAACCCAATAAATGCTGATTATTTTTGGAAGGAAGGGGAATGAAAGGCTGGTTTCATGGGCCAGAGACCTCTGCAGTTTCACAGCGGTCCAATTAGAAGGGGTTCTGCACTTGATTTAGTATTCTGGTGTCTTGAAATTCTAAGTGAATTTTCAGCAAACAATCCTACCTTTCCATTTTGCACTGGTCTCTGTAAGTTACTTAGTAACCCCTGCTTCTGTGTATTAGGGATGTTTTTGTTTGTTTTGTTTTATGTTTTCTTTCTTCACTTCTTCCTTCCTTCCTTCCTTCCTTCCTTCCTTCCTTCCTTCCTTCCTTCCTTCCTTCCTTCCTTCCTTCCTTCCTTCCTCTCTCTCTCTCTCTCTCTCTCTTTCTTTCTTTCTTTCTTTCTTTCTTTCTTTCTTTCTTTCTTTCTTTTATTTTTTTCAGAGACAAGCTGGTGTTGAGCTTGTTTTGCAGCTCAGGGATAACCTTGAACCCCAGGGCCTCCTGTCTCCACCCACCAAAGGCTGATATTGAGAACTTAAACCCCCATTCCTTTAAAAATATATAGGTGTGATTCTTCATTCTGGGCTGGTCTAAACTCACTATATAGCCCAGGTTGGCCTAAAACTTGCTTTGACATCCCAAGTGAGTTGGTTTCTTAAAGCATCTTAGGTAATTTTTGTTTAGGAAGCAAAAATGAACAGCTAATATTGAAGGCTTGCATAATGCTACCAGTGAATAACAGAGGAGGTCTGTGGATAAGACCTGAAATTTCCAAACTCTAGAAGATTCTTGTCTTTAGGGATGTTGAGCTCCACTTTCCTAAAAGATCCTCTTGCCCTGCAAACTTGCTACCTCATTAGAGATTTGCCAAGAGCCTGGGTAGTGGGAGCCTAAATGATGGGGGTACTTATCACCACATTTGCAACATAGAACCAAAGTTAGAGAAGTAGGTGTACCCTGCCTTTTTCTGCTTTGGTGTTCTGCAGTGCATAGGCCAAGGGGGGTGACTCTTCTCTGCATAGGTGAGGGAGTTTTTCTAGTTGTGTGTGTCAAAAGCTCAGATGTGTTTGTCCTCTCCTCTGGTAGAATGTCAGCTGCTGTTGTGTTCTCTGATTCAAAGACTTCCTTCTTCATCTCTGTCACTGAATCACCTGGGCTATAGCACAGAGCTGAGAGAAGAGTCTAGATTGTACAAAGGAAGGTCTTGGGTAATCACTGCTTATTATTCATTATCAGGTAGATCCACATTAATAAATTCTGTAATCAGAGCCAATTGTGTTTGCCAATTTGCCTGTAAACCCAGCATTGAGACATAGAAGTAGGAAGATCAGAAGTTCTAGTCCATCATCAATATAGTGTGTTTGAAGCCAGTGTGGACCATATGAGACTCTCTCTCCCCCTCTCCTCTCTCTTTCTCCTCTCCTATATGCATATATGTGATGATGTACATGTGAAGAGAAAGAGAACATGAAATATTCATCGAGAATATTTATTCTTTATTATTATCAAGTCTTTGCTTCAATAAGATGATTAGATAATTTTCTGACTAACTCTAATTATCCAGAAAATAAATTGGTTTTCCTATCAATATGTGGGTGAACTTTGAGCATTCTTTGATTCTAATTACTGTAACATATGAACCTACCTTTTTTATATCAGTGAGTAAGAGTTGTTACCACCAACCCTGACAATCTTGATTTGATTGCTAAAATTCATGTTGTGGAGGGAGAGAACTGACTTCCATAAGTTTCCACTGACATGTATATGTGCACACCCACATACATACATTTTCTAAATAAAACAGTATCTGTACCAATCAATATTTCAGCAAATATTTATAAATCATCTAAAATGTACCAGATACAAATTCTAGGTTCCAGGTCACAATTGTAAACAAAAAAAAACAAACAAACAAAAAAAAAAAAAACAAAGGCCCTGCTCTCAGGGAATTGTTATTCTGCTGGATAGCGATGGATGATAAATAGGAATAAGATAAAGGGCATTTGATAGAGATTCATGCTGCCAAGAAATATAAAGCAATGAATGCATCTGTTGGATGTTGGATGTTGGTGGGTGTGGAGGTTTGAATAAGAAATGTCCCGGAGAGTCTCAGATATTTGACTACTTGGTCCCTAATTGGTGGTGCTGTTTGGAGACATTATGGAATATTTTTGGAGGTGAAACCTTGCTGGAGGAAGTATATCTTTGGGGAAGGTTGTTGATAGTCTCACATCACTTCCTGTTCAGTTTCTTTTCTTAGTGCTTGCATTTGAAGATACTATTTATTTATTTAGAAAATATATTTATGTGACTGTGCACATGTACATGTCAGTGGAAACTTATGGGCGTCAGTTCTCTCCCTCCACAGCGTGGGTTTCAACAATACCCGCTGCTTGCTGCCATTCTTCCTTGCTATGATGGAATTTTTTCCCTCTGGAATAGTAAACCTAAATAAGCTCTTTCCTCTATAAGTTTACTGGGTCATGGTGTTTTATTACAACAGAAAGGTAACTGATACAGGCAGGGTTTTGGAATTGCAGACCAGTAATATCTAAGAATTGCTGTGCTCCTGGGTGATGGAGAAATTCTGATGTGTTTCTTGTCTGATATTGATTATCACTACCCTAAGGCTAGGGAAGGTTTTTTGACCTGGGACCCAATTGCTGGGCAACATTATCACAGATGGAGTCAGTTTTCCTACTTGTACTCTGATTGGTTGATTGAATCATTGGTGGAATTCATATACTGGGAAAAGAAGGGCTCTTTACTAAAGATACTATATCAAAAGCACTGAGCACATCTCCGCATAGTGGAACATGCCTGTAATCTTATCCCCTAGGAGACAGGAAGATCAGAAGTTCAAGGTAATCCTTAAACTACATAGCAAGTTTGAGGCCAGTCTTGACTATAGGAGACTTTGTCTAAAAAAAACAAACAAAGAAACAACCCCAAATAACCTTTAGCATCATAAGCAGACCACCAAGTTTTTAATTTTGACATTTTTTCCACTGGCATTATTTTGAAAAAAAAAAAAAAACAAGCTAATATCAAATTTATTTTCATTCTACTACTTTGATTCAATTTGTGGGCAATAACTGGAATACTTTAGGACATTTTTGTGAGAGTAAATCTGATCAAGTTCCAAATGACTTCTGAGTGTTTCAAAGATTTTTCAAGTTTCTAAGAGTCTAGGTACTAAAATCTAACAACAGGCATTCAGAGAATTATTTCCAGCTTCCCTGTCTTTAGAGAATTGACACTTTCTAAGTTCTCTAGGCACTTCTGTCTGAAAAGCCACACTATTCATGTTCAAGTGGTGCAGACTCCTTGCAAAAAGCATTTGGTTCTCTTTTATGGGTAATATACAAAGGGGATAGTTTTCAGATATTGATCCCATGTCACAGTCTCATGTTCCTATCAAAATCAAGTAGAGGTTCATCGTTCTGTGAGCTTCTTTTATATAAAGCTCTAGGGCCCAAACTACCTTGAGTTTCCCTTTGTTTCATTTCTTTGTCTTCCACCACGCATGCATTTTCTATGGTTAAAATGATGCTGTCTCCTCCAAAATTCCTATTGAATCATATCTCCAAACCAGTAGTATTAAAGAGAGGAGAACTTTAGGAGGTAATTAAGCCAGAAGAGCTCTGCTCTTATGGATGGGTATGGTGTCTTATAAAAGGATTGGAGGGGGCTGGGGTTGCTCCTCAGTATGATACCTGATCCCTAGCACCACATACATACATACACACACACACACACACACACACACACACACATACACACACACACAGAGAGAGAGAGAGAAAGAGAGAGAGAGAGAGAGAGAGAGAGAGAGAGATTGAGAGACAGAGAGAGAGGATGTTGCATAGTTGCAACCCTAACATAACATTTGGAAGGTACAGAGTGGGGATCAGAAGTTGGAAGTCATCCTCTACTTGTTTGGGACTTCAAGCCAGCCTGAGCTAGAGACCCTGTATCCAAAGAAAATAAAGGGGAAAGGGTGCTCTGGAGAGCTAGTTAGGTTCTTTTCCCCGTCTGCCTTTTATCATTAAAAAACACACAGGCTTTTGTATGAAGAGCCCTTCAGTAGATTCTTAATTTCTCAGCACTTTGATTTTGAGTGTCTTAGCTTCAAAAATTAAAATAATAGATAGATAGATAGATAGATAGATAGATAGATAGATAGATAGATAGATAGATGATAGATAGATAGACAAACTCAGGTTCTTATAGATGACTCAGTCTCAGGTATTTTGTTATTGCAAGCATCAACAGACTAAGGTATTCCTTACTCCACCTTGTCAATTTAGTTCTTTTTTTTTTTTTTTT
>NW_026596452.1:698818-708134 GCF_907164565.1 Psammomys obesus
CCCTCCCCTTTCTGCATGCATGCCACTCCCCAAGTCCACTGATAGGGAAGGTCCTCCTCTCCTTCTTTCTGATCTTAGTCTATCAGTTCTCATCAAAAGTGGCTGCATTGTCCTCTACTGTGGCCTGGTAAGGCTGCTCCCCCCTCAGGGGGAAGTGATCAACGAGCAGGCCAATCAGATTATGTCAGAGGCAGTCCCTCTTCCCATTACTATGGAACCCACTTGGACACTGAACTGCCATGGGCTACACCTGTGCAGGGGTTCCAGGTCATCTCCACAAATAGTCCTTGGTTGGAGTATGAGTCTCTGGGAAGTTCCCTGTGTTCAAATTATCTTGTTCTGTTGCTCTGCTTGTGGAGTTCCCGTTCCCTCCAGCTCTTACTATTTCCCACTTCTTACATAAAATTCCATTCACTCTGCCCATCAGTTGGCCATCAGGCTCAGCATCTGCTTTGACAGTCTATACTGCATAAGCTTTCAGAGGCCCTCTGTGGCAGGTTTCAAGGTTGTTTCCTGTTTTCTTCTGGCTTTCAGAGGCCCTCTGTAGCGGGTTCCGAGGTTGTTTCCTATTTACGTTTTCTTCTGATGTACATCCACTTTGCCTTTCAGGATGGGGATTGAACATTTTAGTTAGGGTCCTCTCTTTTGCTTAGTTTGTTTAGATGTACAGCTTTTAGTGGGTTTATTGTATATTGTATGTTTATATGAGTGAGTATATACCGTGAGTGTCTTTTTGCTTCTGGGTCAACTCACTCAGGATGATCCTTTCCAGGTCCCACCATTTACCTGCAAATTTCATGATTTCCTTATTTTTCATTGCTGAGTAATACTCCATTGTATAGATGTACCACAGTTTCTGCATCCATTCTTCAGTTGAGGGGCATCTGGGTTGTTTCCAGCTTCTGGCTATTACAAATAAAGCTGCTACAAACATGGTTGAACAAATGTCCTTGTTGTGTACTTGCGCCTCTTTTGGGTATATGCCTAGGAGTGGTATGGCTGGATCTTGAGGAAGCGCTATTCCTAGTTGTCTGAGAAAGCGCCAGATTGATTTCCAGAGTGGTTGTACCAGTTTACATTCCCACCAGCAGTGGAGAAGGGTTCCCCTTTCTCCACAACCTCTCCAGCATGTGTTGTCCCTTGAGTTTTTCATCTTGGCCATTCTGATGGGTGTAAGGTGAAATCTCAGGGTTGTTTTGATTTGCATTTCCCTAATGGCTAATGAGGTTGAGCATTTCTTTAAGTGCTTCTCTGCCATTCGATATTCCTCTGCAGAGAATTCTCTCTTTAGCTCTGTTCCCCATTTTTTAAGTGGATTACTTGGTTTGTTGCTTTTCAGCTTGTTTAGTTCTTTATATATATTGGATATGAGTCCTCTGTCAGATAGAGGGTTGGTGATGATTCTTTCCCAATCTGTAGGCAGTCGCTTTGTTTTGATGACGGTGTCCTTTGCTTTACAGAAGCTTTTCAATTTCATGAGGTCCCATTTATTGATTGTTGCTCTTAGAGCCTGTGCTGTTGGTGTTCTGTTCAGGAAGTTTTCTCCTGTACCAATGAGTTCTAGGGTATTCCCCAGTTTTTTTTCTAGCCGATTTAATGTGTCTGGTTTTATGTTGAGGTCTTTGATCCACTTGGACTTCAGTTTTGTGCAGGGTGATAAGTATGGATCTATTTTCATTTTTCTACATGTAGACATCCAGTTGGACCAGCACCATTTGTTGAAGATGCTATCTTTTTTCCATTGTATGGTTTTGGCATCTTTGTCAAAAATCAGGTGTCCGTAAGTGTGTGGGTTTATTTCTGGGTCTTCTGTTCGATTCCATTGATCCACCATTCTGTTTCTATGCCAGTACCATGCAGTTTTTATAACTGTTGCTCTATAGTACAGCTTGAGATCAGGGATGGAGATACCTCCAGAAGATCTTTTATTGTACAGGATTGTTTTAGCAATTCTCGGTTTCTTGTTATTCCATACGAAGTTGAGAATTTTTCTTTCCAGGTCTGTAAAGAATTGTGTTGGCAATTTGATGGGAATTGCATTAAATCTGTAGATTGCTTTTGGTAAGATGGCCATTTTTACTATGTTAATCCTGCCAAGCCATGAGCATGGGAGATCTTTCCATCTTCTCATATCTTCCTCTAATTCTTTCTTCAGAGACTTGAAATTTTTTTCATACAAGTCTTTGACTTGCTTGGTTAGGGTTACACCAAGGTACTTTATGTCATTTGTGGCTATTGTGAAGGGTGTTGTTTCTCTAATTTCTTTCTCAGCCCTTTTGTCTTTTGTATACAGGAGTGCTACTGATTTTTTAGAGTTAATTTTATATCCGGCCACTTTGCTGAAGGTGTTTATCAGCTGTAGGAGTTCCCTGGTAGAGTTTTTGGGGTCACTCATATATACTATCATATCATCTGCAAATAATGATAATTTGACTTCTTCTTTTCCCATCTGTATCCCCTTGATCTCCTTCGACTGTCTTATTGCTCTAGCAAGGACTTCCAGCACTATGTTGAAGAGATATGGAGAGAGTGGGCAGCCTTGTCTTGTCCCTGATTTCAGAGGGATTGCTTTAAGTTTCTCTCCGTTCAGTTTGATGTTGGCTATAGGCTTGCTGTATATCGCCTTTACTATGTTTAGATATGTGCCTTGTATCCCTGATCTCTCCAGTACTTTAAACATGAATGGATGTTGGATTTTGTCAAATGCTTTTTCAGCATCTAGGGAGATTATCATGTGGTTTTTTTCTTTCAGTTTGTTAATATGGTGGATCACATTGATGGATTTCCGTATATTGAACCACCCCTGCATACCTGGGATGAAGCCTACTTGGTCATAGTGGATAATATCTTTGATGTGTTCTTGGATCCGGTTTGCAAGTATTTTGTTAAGTATTTTTGCATCAATGTTCATAAGGGAGATTGGCCTGAAATTCTCTTTCTTTGTTGAGTCTTTGTGAGGTTTAGGTACCAAGGTGATTGTGGCTTCATAGAATGAATTTGGTAATGTTCCTTCTGTTTCTATTTTGTGGAATAGTTTGAAGAGAATTGGAGTTAGCTCTTCTTTGAAGGTCTGGTAGAATTCTGCGCTGAAGCCATCTGGTCCTGGGCTTTTTTTGGATGGGAGACTTGTGATGACTGCTTCTATTTCTTTGGGGGATATAGGACTATTTAGTTGATTTACCTGGTCCTGATTCAGCTTTGGTGAGTCAAATCGATCAAGAAAATTGTCCATTTCATTTAGATTTTCAAATTTTGTGGCATATAGACTTTTGAAGTAAGTCCTAATGATTGTTTGGATTTCCTCAGTGTCTGTAGTTATGTCCCCCCTTTCATTTCTGATTTTGTTGATTTGGGTGGTGTCTCTCTGCCTTTTAGTTAGCTTGGCTAAGGGTTTGTCTATCTTGTTGATTTTCTCAAAGAACCAGCTCTTGGTTTCATTGATTCTTTGAATTGTTTTATTTGTTTCTAATTGATTGATTTCAGCCCTGAGTTTGATTATTTCCAGCCGTCTACTCCTTTTTGGTGTGTCTGCTTCTTCTTTTTCTAGGGTTTTTAAGTGGGCCATTAAGTTGCTTGAATGAGCTGTCTCGAATTTCTTCTTGAAGGCACTTAGTGCTATGAACTTTCCTCTTAGCACTGCTTTCATTGTGTCCCACAAGTTAGGGTATGTTGTGTCTTCATTTTCATTGAGTTCTAGAAAGGCTTTAATTTCTTTCTTTATTTCTTCCCTGATCCAGCTGTCATTTAGTAACAAGTTGTTCAGTTTCCATGAGTGTGTAGGCTTTTTGCTATTTCTGTTGTTGTTGAAGTCCAGCTTTATTCCATGGTGATCAGACAGGATACAAGGGATTATTTCAGTCTTCTTGTATCTGTTGAGGCTTGCTTTGTGACCAACTATATGGTCTATTTTGGAGAAGGTTCCATGGGGTGCTGAGAAGAAGGTAAATTCTTTTGTGTTTGGGTGTAAAGTTCTGTAGATGTCTGTGAGGTCCATTTGATTCATGACCTCTGTCAGAGATATTGTTTCTTTGTTTAATTTCTGTTTTGTTGACCTGTCCTTTGTTGAGAGTGGGGTGTTGAAGTCTCCCACTATTAATGTGTGGGGATCTATATGTGGTTTAAATTTTATCAATGTTTCTTTTACAAATGTGGGTGCTCTTGTATTTGGGGCATAGATGTTCAGGATTGTGATGTCTTCCTGGTGGAATTTTCCCTTGATGAGTATGAAGTGTCCTTCCTCATCTCTTTTTATTAATTTTGGTTGAAAGTCTATTTTATCAGATATTAGAATGGCTACTCCTGCTTGTTTCTTGGGTCCATTTGCTTGGAAAGTCATCTTCCAACCTTTTACCCTCAGGTAATGTCTATCTTTGTGCCTTAGGTGTGTTTCTTGTATGCAACAGATTGCTGGGTTTTGTTTACGTATCCATTCTGTTAATCTGTGTCTTTTTACTGGAGAGTTGAGTCCATTGATGTTGAGAGAGATTAATGACCAGTGGCTGTTAGATCCTTTGATTTTGATGTTGGCTGTGTTCATAAGTTTGTGTGCTTGGTCGCTCTTTGTTTTGCTGTAGTAAGGTTAATTATTTCCTGTGTTTTCTTGACAGAAGCTAATTTTCTTGGGTTGTATTTTCCCTTCCAGTGTCTTCTGTAATGCTGGATTTGTGTGTAGGTATTGTTGAAATTTGTTTTTGTCATTGAATATCTTGTTTTCTCCGTCTATGAGGACTGAGAGTTTTGCAGGGTATAGTAGCCTGGGTTGACATCTGTGTTCTCTTAGGGTCTGCATGATATCTGTCCAGGCCCTTCTGGCTTTCATAGTTTCTGTTGAAAAGTCAGGTGTGATTCTAATGGGTTTGCCATTATATGTTACTTGGCCTTTTTCCCTTGCAGCTTTTAGTATTTTTTCTTTGTTCTGTATACTTACTGTTTTGATTATTATGTGGCGGGAGGATTTTCTTTTCTGGTCAAATTTGTTGGGTGTTCTGTAGGCCTCATGTATCCTTATTGGCTTCTCCTTTAACTTGGGGAAATTTTCTTCAATGATTTTGTTGAAAATATTTTCTGGGCCTTGGAGAAGGGAGTCTTCTTTTTCCTCTATTCCTATTATTCTTAGGTTTTGTCTTTTCATATTGTCTTGGATTTCTTGGACGGTCTGTGTCAGGAATTTTTTGGATTAACATTTTCTTTGACAGATACATCGATTTCTTCCATTGTATCTTCTACACCTGAGATTCTTTCTTCCATTTCTTGTATTCTGTTGGTTATGCTTACCTCTGTAGTTCCTGTTTTCTTCCCTAAATTCTTCCTCTCCATTATTTCCTCCATTTGTGTTTTCTTTAATTTTTCTAGTTCTATCTTCAGGTCTTGAGTTGTTTTGTTTACTTCCTTCACCTGTCTGCTTGTATTTTCCTCTTTTTCTTTTAGTTCCTTCAACTCTGTCTCTTTGATTTCTTTCAGTGATTTAATTATTTCTTCTCTGAAGGCCACAAGCTGTTTGGCTGCATCTTCCCGTATTTCTTCACGGATGGTCCTAATTTGCTTGTCTTTATCTTCCTCCATTTCTTTACGGATAGCCATGATCTGTTTGGTTTTATCTTCCTCTAATTCTTTACGTATTTTATCTGTTTCCTCTATTATCCTCTTCATCAACATAGATGTAAGGTCATCTTCTTGATTTTCTATTATGCTGCATTGTTCAGGGCTGTTCGCCCCTGGATGGCTGGGTTCTGGAGATGCCATATTGCTCTGTCTTTTGTTGGTTGAGCCTTTACGCTGACCTCTACCCATTGGGCTGATTTAGGTTTTGGCTGTTAGTTTCTGTGCTTCCTGGAGTCCTGAGGTAGGGAGTATCCCCTTGGCTGGAAGATGATTTTTCCTGAAGGAGTCCTTCTCTGCTTTTTGGTTATGGTCACTGTATGGCCAGTGTTTCTCTGGAGATGCCACTGCTCACCTCAGGTTTATAGCCCTGAGTAGTAGCTGTGGTCTATGTTAGGCAGGGGGGGATCTCCTCTTACCCATAAAATTTCTCAAGACAACTGCCCCACTGCTGGGTTTCTTGTTATAAATTTAGTGTGCTGCTGCTCACTAAATTTCCATGTACAGTCCTCTTGAAGAAACTGCTGATTCCCTAGCTATGGGGTTTTCTCCCAACAGGGAAACTCAGTCTGTTATCCTGGGGCGCACAGTTCTGTCTGAGAAAGTGGGAGGTGCACTCAGCAAGTCTCTGGGCCAAAGGCTGATTGCTCTGCTCTGGACCTGGAGAATGTGCACCTAGGTTGAGTTGGCGCCTGGGGGCGCTGTTCTGGTCTGGAGGCTGGGTGCCTCACTCTGGACCAGAAGCTGTGTGTCTCTGTCTGGGATGGAGGCTGTAGGCACCACGCTGGTCCAGACGCTGTGGGTGCAGCCCCCCTGAAGGATCAGGGATTCCCACAGTTTTGGCAGTCCAGCCAGGGACAACTGGCCGATCCCTGGCACAGTATCTGAGGGCTGCTGTAATGGCTTTTCGGCTCCTGCAGGTCCAAGGATGCAGCTGTGTGTCCCAGTGCCCCAGGGGAAAGCAACAATGGCGGCAGAGCACAGCGCTCCTGCCTGCACTAGAGTCTGCGTGAGTCCAGGAAGTGTTTTGGTGCTGGGTGTCCTAAGCGTTAGAGCTGCTGACCCCCTCCACTGGCGGTTTCCTCCTGCCAGAGACACGCAGTCTGGTGCCCTGTTGCCCTGGTGCCCACAGTTCTATCTGAGGCGGCAAATCACGCGCGCAGGCAGGGCTCTGTGCAGGCAGGCGCCTTTGTCCCTCCCGGCTCTGGGTCTGGGCTGGCTCTTGGGGCACCCGCGGAACCCGAGTCTTTTCCAGGGGATGTCTGAGTAACCTGGGGTCGGTCCCAATTGTTTCCTGCTCCGTGGGGTTATCTCTCGACTGGGAAATCCAGTCTATGGTGTTGTGGGCCCACAGTTCAGTCTGGGACCGTGACCAGATCGCACTGGCGGGTAGCTCTGGGCTGGCGACCAAGCGCCTGGCGGAACGGGGATCTCTTCCGCGGTTTTGCCGGGTGAGTTAAAGCTGATCGAATCCCCCACCGTGGGGTATCCTCTCACCTGAGAAACACAACCACTTGTGTTTTATGGCCGCGAGTTCTGATTGCTGGTCACTGTGCTAATCCTGCTGTGCTGCTCCTCAGAATGAGAGTCCTCCCGGCGCTGCCATCTTGCCCCAGATCCCCGTCAATTTAGTTCTTGCTTGTCTTGCTCTTCAGCTAATCTGGCAGATATGTATGGAGGATACAATGTGCGCTGAGCCTCTTTCCTTAAGTACTGAAAATTTTTTGGTGTTCTGTAGTCATAAATTAAAATATAAATGAATCCAGAAGACCTCCCAACCTGAAGTAACACCAGTTTCCAACTTGAACAGTCCTCAGTTCATTGTTATATCTCTTACCACCCAAGAAAGAAGCTATCACCAGAAGGCAGAGGCAGGTGGATCTCTGTGAGTTCAAGGTCAGCCTGATCTACAAAGCTAGTCCAGTACAGCCAAGGCTACACAGAGAAACTCTGTCAAAAAAGAAAGACAGAAAGAAAGAAAGAAAGAAAGAAAGAAAGAAAGAAAGAAAGAAAGAAAGAAAGAAAGAAAGAAAGACAGAAAGAAAGAAAGAAAGAAAGAAAGAAAAGAAAGAGTGAAAGGAAGAGAGAGAGAGAGAGAGAGAGAAAGAAAGAGATAGATAAAGAAAGAGGCCATCACAATCCAATAACTAAAGGTGGAATGTTCATAACCACTGAACCATCTCTACAAATCCTTTGTTTTTGAGAAAGGATTTTTTCAGTGAACCTAGAGCTCAACAATTCAGCAAAGACTAGCTTGACAATAAGTCCCAAGAATCTTTTTCTCTGCATTTCCAGCCTTGGAATTATAGGTGCTTGCATGCCACAACACTTTTTACATTGGTGCTGTGGATTCATATCCAGGTCTAGAAGTACTTCACTACAGTTAGTCAGCCATCCTCCTAGTAGTTTATCTATCATTCTTAAATATGTTGCCCTTAGTAATTTAATGCACACTGGATATAGATGATGATGGAAAGGCATCACCAAGAGCTGATGATGATCCAGTGATGTACTAGTTCTCGAGGGCTACAAATTATCTCAGACTAGGTGGGAAAACCTAGCAGAAATGTATTTACAGTTCTGGAGACTGGAAGTCTCAAATCAAGTTGCTATCATAGTTGTGTCCTCCTAAAGGCTCTAGAAGAAGAGAATCAATTCTTGATTCTCTGACTTCTGGTTATCTGGGATGTTTCTTGACTTGTGGCAGCTTATTCCCAATCTCTAGTTTTCCTCTAACTAGATATGGAAAACTTAAACATTCTATCACCTTTTCTTATAGGAACCACCAGTAAAACTGAATTAAGGGCCCATTTTATACTATTGTGATTTCACCATAACTTAGGTCATAATGCCATTTTTCAAAGACCCTCTTCCTGAATAAAATCACAACTCTCACATACCATAGAATAAAATTTCAACTTTTCTGAAAGAATACATACCACAGAATACAATTTCAGTTTCTGTAAGATACAATTTGAAAACCAACACCTAGGGAACAATGACACATTTGTCAAACATGAAAAAGAATAAAGCAAAACTGTTCACAATAGAAAGAAATCACGAGTTCACTAAACTGAAAGGCTTCTCATTTGTCCCCAAAAGCCATACATGTATCTACAGTGTTGCATGACTTTTCCTAGGACATGTGAATAAACATGAATAAATTTCTATTCACTTTGGAGAGGACATCCTCACAACAGACTAGAGAGACAGTTACAACCAAGTCTAGCTTGCTGAACCAATGGCCTGACTGATGTTATTCATGGGAGCATGTGAGAGGGCTTAATTACAGGAGTGTGGATGACTCAAAGGAAACTTCATCAGCAAAAAGGCCACCTTAACTCCTAACTACCTTCCCCCCCAAATCTATCCTTGGGTGGCAGGGTCCATCAGCTGTTTCCCACTCTGAGTTGTTTACCATTAGTGTAACTTTGAGGAGGCTCATCTTATTATTGTTACTTTCTGAGCTTCTAAATCTTGTAAATTTCCTTAAATTCCTAAGCTTATCTCCTTCCAGGAGGTGATGATTTAATTTGTACCAAATTTCTACAGAGTGCATACTAGTTCTTACTGCTCTCTTTCTTTTTCTTTGGCCCCTTTTTCTTTTTCTTCTTCCTTTCTCCCTTCCTTCCTTTCTTCCTTCCTTTCTTCCTTCCTTCCTTCCTTCCTTCCTTCCTTCCTTCCTTCCTTCCTTCCTTCCTTCCTTCCTTCCTTCCTT
>NW_026596452.1:708144-717386 GCF_907164565.1 Psammomys obesus
CTTCCTTCCTTCCTTCCTTCCTTCCTTCCTTCCTTCCTTCCTTCCTTTCTTTCTTTCTTTCTTTCTTTCTTTCTTTCTTTCTTTCTTTCTTTTTCTCCAAAGCTATGGAATTGTGCAGGTAGATGGTAGTGGTAATTTATTGTATCGAGATTTAAAAGAATGCTTTCATGTGAATAAGATAGTGATATATTCTTTAATTTGCCATGTGCCTCAAAAACAACCCCCAACTAGGAGGAGGGAAAAGAGAAGGAGGAGAAAGAGTAAGGGGGGAAAGAATAGCTTACCAAGGGGTTTTTTATGTGAAGGATTTGTCACAAAATTTGAGGTTTACTTTTAGCTATGGTTTATTTATATACACAACCACCCACAGGCACACATTCTTATTTTCCTTAAACATTTTAAATTTATGTTTTGAGAATTTTATATGTGAGTACTATATTTACAATGTTTTCATCACCCCATCATCTCTACCTCCAACTCTTCTCATGTCCGCCCTCCTGCTTTTCAAATTCATTAACTCAAGCTGCTATTATAGTGCAGACCTTTAATTCCAGAATTAGGGAAGCAGAGACAGGAGGATCTCTATGACTTTGAAGGCAGTCTGATCTACAAGTTGAGTTCCAGGTGGGCCAAGGCTATACACAGTGAAACACGGTCTTCAAACAACAAAAACAAACCTATAAAATTAAAGCATAATTCATGACCTCTTCTTCTATACGTTACACACATACACACACACACACACACACACACACACACACACACTGACTGTCTGTAGATCTTCACCTAGGTGTAGGATCTTGTGAGATTTCCTCTATCTATTCGTGTTTCAATGTCAATTGATGCCATTATTTTACAGGTCTTGCTTAGAAGAGTATATTGTTGAGATTTTATGGGTGTGGCTCCCTGCCACATATAGAAGACACTATTTAGCAGTAGAATTCCCAGTCCTTTGGTTTTTCGCTATCTTTCTGCCCTTACCTTCCAAGTGTTAAATATAGGGATTATAGTGTAGATATATCAATTGGAGATGGTTTCCTCCATGGTCAGTTGTTCTCCACATTTTGACCAGTTGTGGATTCTTGTAGTAATCTCCATATGCTGCCACAAGAAGATTATTTGATGAAGAGTAAGGGTCATAGTTATTGATGAGTATAAGGATATTTATTTAGAATTTAGTTAGAGATTATACTGATTTAGGAAAAGACAATAGGTTCTCCTCTAGGGTCCATGACCTAACCAACCATTAGTAATTGGCTAGGTTTACAGTGACAGACATGGATTTCTTCCTATTGAGTGGACTTTAAATTAAATTGTTGGTTATTGGCTATTTTTAAGTTACTTAAATGCAGTAACATTTCAATTTGAGAATTAGGTGGGAGGTATTGTCACTATCTTCACTGTCTTTTGTGATAACTGCTGATTTATTTCCCTAACAAAAGGAGGCCAATTAAAGTAATTCACATTCTATAAATTTAAAACAATGATATTGCCCACTAATCCTAACCAGCCGAAGTAAAGAAATTTAGTGCTTTCCTCAGAGAGAGAAAGGGAAATGGGAATAAATAAATAAATAAATAAATAAATAAATATAAGCTGTCCCATCACAGCCTTGTTAATCAATTCTCAATTATAAGAAAAATGAGGGAAATTTTTATTATGCTCAGTCTCACAGCTTAAAAGGTAAAAGGACAAAATATACTGAAATAATTATCAGCTGACATCTTCTCAATTGGAAAAAGCTAACACATTTAGAAACTTTTGAGAAGACATCAGTGGTATTGAACTGTCAGAACAACAGCTCATGTCTTGTTTTAATCCATTGTTTTGAACATGGACTGTAAGGACAGTTTTTTGTTTTTTTTTTTGTTTGTTTGTTTGTTTGTTTTGTTTTTTTTTCCAGGGCTCTATGTGGGATGCTCACATCTGTCCTCACCTATGTTGTGGGCATGTCAAGAAAACTTCTGAAACCAAATGAAGGGAAGCAAAGGGTTCCTTAAGAACAACAGAGGTGTATAGTGAATATCCTTATTTAAAAGTCAACAAAAAAGCTGCTACAAACATGGTTGAGCAAATGTCCTTATTGTGTACTTGAGCCTCTTTTGGATATATGCATAGGAGTTCTATGGCTGGGTCTTGAGGAAGTGCTATTCCTAATTTTCTGAGAAAGTGCCAGATTGATCTCCAGAGTTGTTGTACAAGTTTACATTCCCACCAGCAGTGGAGGAGGGTTCCCCTTTCTCCACAGCATCTCCAGCATGTGTTGTCCCTTGAGTTTTTGATCTTAGCCATTTTGATGGGTATAAGGTGAAATCTCAGAGTCGTTTTGATTTGCATTTCCCTGATGGCTAATGACATTGAACATTTCTTTAAGTATTTCTCTGCCTTTCAGTATTTCTCTATTGAGAATTCTCTGTTTAGCTCTGTTCCCCGTTTTTTAATTGGATTACTTGGTTTGCTGCTTTTCAGCTTCTTTATATATTCAGTTCTTTATATATACTGGATATTAACCCTCTGTCAGATATAGCGTTGGTGAAGATTCTTTCCCAATCTGTAGGCATTTGTTTTGTTTGGATGACAATGTCCTTTGTTTTACAGAAGCTTTTCAGTTTCATGAGGTCCCATTTATTGATTGTTGCTCTTAGAGCCTGTGCTATTGGTGTTCTGTTCAGGAAGTTGTCTCCTGTACCAATGAGTTCTACGGTATTCCCCACTTTTTCTTCTAATTGATTTACTGTGTCGGGTTTTATGTTGAGGTCTTTGATCCACTTGGACTTCAGTTTTGTGCAGGGTGATAATTATGGATCTATTTTCATTTTTCTACATGTAGACATCTGGTTGGACCAGCACCATTTGTTGAAGATGCTATCTTTTTTCCATTGTATGGTTTTGGCATCTTTGTCAAAAATCAGGGGTCCATAAGTATGTGGGTTTATTTCTGGGTCCTCTGTTCAGTTCCATTGATCCACCATTCTGTTTCTATGCCAGTACCATACAGTTTTTAAAACTGTTGCTCTATAGTACAACTTAAGATCAGGGATGGAGATACCTCCAATAGATCTTTTATTGTAGAGGATTGTTTTAGCAATTCTGGGTTTCTTGTTATTCCATACAAAGTTGAGAATTTTTCTTTCCAGGTCTTTAAAGAATTGTGTTGGTAATTTGATGGGAATTGCATTGAATCTATAGATTGCTTTTGGTAAGATGGCCATTTTTACTATGTTAATCCTACCGAGCCATGAGCATGGGAGATCTTTCCATCTTCTCATATCTTCTTCTAATTCTTTCTTCAGAGACTTGAAATTTTTTTCATACAAGTCTTTGACTTGCTTGGTTAGGGTTACACCAAGGTACTTTATGTCATTTGTGGCTATTGTGAATGGTGTTGTTTCTCTAATTTCTTTCTCAGCCCTTTTTTCTTTTGTATACAGGAGGGCTACTGATTTTTTTGAGTTAATTTTGTATGTGGCTACTTTGCTGAAGGTTTTTATCAGCTGTAGGAGTTCCCTGGTAGAGTTTTTGGGGTCAGTCATATATACTATCATATCATCTGCAAATAGTGATAATTTGACTTCTTCCTTTACAATCTGTATCCCCTTGATCTCCTTCAACTGTCTTATTGCTCTAGCAAGGACTTCCAGCACTATATTGAAGAGATATGGAGAGAGTGGGCAGCCTTGTCTTGTCCCTGATTTCAGTGGGATTGCTTTAAGTTTCTCTCTGTTCAGTTTGATGTTGGCTATAGACTTGCTGTATATCACCTTTACTATGTTTAGATATGTGCTTTGTATCCCTGATCTTTCCAATACTTTAAACATGAAGGGTTGTTGGATTTTGTCAAATGCTTTTTCAGCATCTAAGGAGATTATCATGTGGTCCATGTTTGTAGCAGCTTTATTTGTAATAGCCAGAAGCTGGAAACAGCCCAGATGCCCCTCAACTGAAGAATGGATGTAGAAATTGTGGTACATCTACACAATGGAGTATTACTCATCAATGAAAAATAAGGAAATCATGAAATTTGTAAGTAAATGGTGGGACCTGGACAAGATTATCCTGAGTGAGCTGTCCCAGAAGCAGAAAGACACATGGTATATACTCACTCATATAGACATATAACATAGGATAAACCTACTAAAATCTGTACATCTAAAGAAACTAATCAAGAGAGAGGAACCTGACTAAAATGCTCAATCCCCATCCCGAAAGGCAAAGAGGATGAACATCAGAAGAAAAAGAAAACAGAAACAACCTAGGAACCTGCCACAGAGGGCCTCTGAAAGGCTCTGTCCTGCAGACTATCAAAGCAGATGCTGAGACTTATGGCCAACTGATGGGCAGAGTGCATGGAATCTTATGTAAGAAATGGGAAATAATAAGATCTGGAGAGGACAGGACCCCCACAAGGAGAGCAACAGTACCAGAAAATTTGAACACAGGGGTCTTCCCAGAGACTCATACTCCAACCAAGTACCATGCATGGAGATAACCTAGAACCCCTGCACAGATGTAGCCCATGGCAGTTTAGTGTTCAAGTGGGTTACCTAGTAATGGGAAGAGGGACTGCCTCTGACATAAACTTGCTCTTTGATCACCTCTCCCTGAGGAGGTAGCAGCCTTACCAGACCACAGAAGATGACAATGCAGCCACTCCTGATCTGATCTGATAGACTAAGATCAGAAGGAAGGAGAGGGGGACCTCCCCTATCAGTGGACTTGGGGAGGGAAGGTCGGACTTGGAGGGGAGTTGGGAGGAGCTTATGGGGGGGATAGAATGTGAATAAAGTGTAATTAATAAAAGTTTAAAAAAAGCCAACAAAAAATTCAACTGCATAGGGACTAAATAAGAGATGTGATGGTACTTGGTTAGTGCAACAAAGCATTTGTCCCAGAGAAAGAAAACACGGAAAAAATTATTTGAATTGTACCCTTTATACCTCATGAGGTCTCAGATTAATTTTGGCCAGAACACAATGGACCTGCTGGTTTATTTTTTACCTTGCTTTGTTTTATTCAAATGAGTCAAGCCCTTCCGGTTTTGAGAAATTCAACTGTTATCTCTTAATACTATGCCTGAAGTACTCTTTCCAAATTTAGATTCTTAATCATGCCATTTTTTTTTAAACCAAAGAACTCAAAGGAGACTCAACCTTAAAAAGGACAAAGGTGACTATCAAATGAACTATGTAGATCAGGGGCTGATTCTTGGAATTTCAATGGAAAGAACAGAGATAGAGATAGATTGAATAAAGCAGACAGAGAGAAATGAAATGCTTTTCTGGATAATAGACAGGGCCACACTGGAACTCATTATAGAAGCAGCCAACAAGCAATTGAGAACCAGTATCTGATATACAACTTAAGATTTAAAGGTCACTTAACATTAACTTTTACCAATTCGCAGCCAACCAAAGAATCTGGCTTACGATTGCTATTAGTTTTACTTTAGCTGTTTTTATTTCTTGCAAGTGCTTTTTGTTGTTTTTTTTGTTTTTGTTTTGTTTTGTTTTTTGTTTTGTTTTGTTTTCTATTTTTGGAGGCAGAAATAAATGTTAAAATAAAACTGAATTTATCAAAGGCATTTGGTTGGATTAATTAGATAATAAAAGCATTTTCAATTAACTAATTTAGTAAACAATGTCACCCGAATGGTGAATAACTTTATTTTTGTTATGGTGCTCAAGATAGATAAATGCAGACCTAGCTGCAACAGGAAGAGAATAGAGGCAGCAGTCACTCTTTGCATAATTACTGGCATTTCTCATATTTTCTGTCAGCAAGTCATTATTTACAATGAGTTCTTTACAGCCAGATGTTAAGCTCTATTAGATAATTTATTGTTATTTTTGTTATTTCTTTCTCATTTTCTCTGTGGCTAAAGAACATATACCATATCTCCATTCATGTAAAGAGTTTTAAATTTGAGATTACAGCCCAATAAAAATTCTGTCATGATAAAGTTTCCATGTGCACATGAAAGCAATGTGCATCCTCAATGCAAAATAAAAGAATCTATAAATTAGTCAAGCACAATTTGTTCTGTGATAGACTTATATAAATCTGAACACTTGCTATTTTTCTTATCTTTTAATAACTGAAGCAATGAGCTATTCCTGGTGCCACATGGTCTACAAAGAGAGTTCCAGGATAGGCAATTTTTCTAAAAACTGTTTTCTTCACTTCAGAGTCTCTTCTTTAGGACTGTTTATCATTCATATTTTTCTGATTTATCTAGAAACATGTATAGTACTAATATACTTTTCATTTGTCAATTTAATGAATTTAATTTTGGTTCACAGTGTTAATTAAAAGTGTGCACTTTATTCTTATAAAGGTAAAATTTAAACAAACATACAAAAACAATTCTTGGTTGTCTCAGGCGTAGAAGAACCCAAAGTTAAAAGCCAAGCTAATCTACACAGTTAAACCCTGTCTCAAAACTATTATAACAGCAAAATCTCAGCTCCCCAGTAACAGGTTAAATGAATGACAAAAAGCAGGGTTGAAAATTTAGCATTGTGTGATTCAGATGGATTTTGATAATGAATAATCATAAGTTTTCCTCTTCAGTTTAAAAGGAAAAATGTTAAAAAATATCGTATTATATTTTTTTGGGGGGGATTTTGAAAGGAAAATGTAAAAGCAAAAAGAAAGGAAGTTTTCCTGAAGAAGAAAGAATTAAAGAAAAAGCTACCAAATCAGATATTCCATCATTAGAAAGTGAGTGGGGATCTTATCTTTTTCTTAGCTTTAAAATATTCTGTTCTTTGCCAGATCTAAACATACTGTAAACCTGGAAGAAAAAGAATTCATTTTTTTCTATATAACTACATTTAGTAATCTCCATGAAAATGAGATTTTAGAACTAAAGACAAATCAAATGTACTCTCTGGGGTCCTGATCCCAAAATGCTTACCCTGTTTAAGAAAATACTTAAAATATACTTTAAAATGAACCAGCTAATATAATTACAGTGGCTATACATGACACATATACACTGAATCTGTTTCTGTAAATCATAGCTGTTCTGTTATTTATATTTTGTTGCTTTTAAATTAGAAACATGGCATATATAATACATGTAAAAATGAAACTTTATAAAAATGAGGAAGCCCGTTGTCTTCTGCCATTTCTTCTGTGCGCGCGCGCGCGCACACACACACACACACACACACACACACACACACCCAAAATGCCAACAACCCAATGCCGGTTACAATGTAAATCTTTAGACTGATGTTTCTAAACGTTACTGCAGTTATAACAAGGATGGCAACATATCCCTGTAGTTAATGTAACAGAAACAAGAAGCAGTCAGCAACTTGCATCCTTCCTCTGGCAATTGACATTGTTTTTTTCTTTCTTTCTTTTTTTTTTTTTTTTTTTTTTGCCTCCTTTCACTGGTTCATTCTATTCCGCTTTACTTGATCCTCTCCTCACTGCGTCCCCCACCGCGTCCCCCTTCCCACAAAGCGTGAGGCATTCTCACTCTGGGTGGTGTGAAGAGACAGCGGAAGAACAAGGCAGAGCAAGCGGTGGTGCCCACAGCCTTAGTGGCCAGATAAGCGTGGGAGGGTTAGGAGGGTAGGGTGGTGGTCTAGGCGGATCCCAGGGCAGGCCCTAGTTCTGCAGGACGCCTGGGACCCAGAAACTGCCACACAAGGATCCTTCCCCGGGCTGGGCCCCAGCAGCAACGGGTAGGCTGCCCCGGAAGGGGGCGGGGGAGAGGCGGAGCATAGCTCTAGTGGCGGGAAAGGGGCGGGGATAAGGCTTAGGTTGGTGGGTTGGATTAGTCGCGCTATCCAGTAACAAAACCTGCGGGCTAGGTGAGCGGCCTGTCCTCCAGGCTCTAGTGAAGCTTTGCCAGCTTCTCTGAGGGAGCGAGGCCACCTGTTGGGGTCCCGTGGTCTGTCCGTTGTCGCCTACTCAGGCTGCTGGAGACAGCGCATCCGAGGGTGCACCCTGCGTTCAGGTGGGTTCCCCGAGCAACAGTAGTGCCTTGCCCACTTCTGGGGTCGCCGCGGCCTGGGAAGCAGGGCTACTGTGGTCATCAGGTAAAGGGCCGGCCAGGTCCCATTGCAAGAAGAGGGTGCTGGCCCCGGTAGGGTGCGCGCTTGGAAGCGCGCTCCGGCTAGGTACCGGAGAGCTGCAGGACTACCTCTGGTAAGATTTGCTCCTTTTAGTCTCCTGGGGGCCGTCCTCACCTCCTCTCATTTGGAGGAGCTTAGCACCCATGCTGCTTCTAGGAACTGCGACCCACTTACCCACTAGCCATCTAGGTGGTGGTTGCCTGCAACCCCAGCCTTCCTGATCCCCACCCAACAGCCACCAGGATGCCCCCTGCTCTCAGCCCGCTGGGAATAGAGGAACCGGGTGAGGAGAAAGTGGTGGCATGATCAGCCAGTGAATGTGCTGGGAAGGCTGGAGTTGCTAGAGTATTGTGTGCCTCTTGCTGTCCGAGCTGGGGTGGCGGTGGGGTGGGGGAAAGGTTACTGGGACGATGGGTGTGCAGAACTTTCCTCTGAGGGCTGGCTGAGCGCACAACCCTTGGGAGCTCTTGCACGATTGCTTGAGGGCTTCTTGGAGGCACGTGGGAGCAGTATTGGTCCTTGGTGGGTACTCACAGACCTTCTTTGAGATAACATAGCGCACGACAGGGCTTGGGAAAGAAAGGGAGAAGGTTTTTGCTCTCTAGCTCTTTTTCTCCCCCCCCACCCTCGTGTATACCTCCTAGGAAGGAGGAGGCGAGTGTCTCAAGGAGACTTGGTATTCCAGTATCTGCGCAGTTCCGTAAAACATAACAAGCTTTTGGGCTTTAAAGTAAATTATTGATTAGTAGGGTGCGTCTCTGGTGGGCAAAGAAGCAAGGGCTTGACCAGGTAGCGAGCCAGGCTGATTTGGTGGGGTCTTCTGCTGTCTCAACAAGGGGTCGGCTAGGAAGTGCTTCTTGTGACTTTGGCTTAACACATTGGAGCCAAGGAGGAGCAGGTGGGGCACTTGTCCTGCTAAAACTGGGGCGGTGGAAGGAGGTGCAGCTCTGTGAAGCTGCAACCCAGCAGCTGGAAAAGATGCTTCCTCATATTTTCAATTAACTCCAGAATTCCAAGGTTTTCTTTACATCCCCCTCCCACACAAACCATTCTTTTATATTATGGCAGCTTGGACTCTGGTAATTACGTATGTATATTTTATTTCTCTTCTTCTTCTTCTTCTTCTTCTTCTTCTTCTTCTTCTTCTTCTTC
>NW_026596452.1:717396-720072 GCF_907164565.1 Psammomys obesus
TCCTCCTCCTCCTCCTCCTCCTCCTCCTCCTCCTCCTCCTCCTCCTCTTCCTCCTTGGAAAAAGATCTACCTGTATTTTAATTATTAAGATGTGGAGAATATCTTTTAGGATTTGTGTTCTGAGCAGAGCACTATGATGAAGATAACCCACAAAAAAATCTGTTTAGATTGAACTAAGCTCTGTTCAGATTGGAATTAAAATTTTTAAATAGACAAGACCTTGTGATAAAGTAACCTTAGCATGAGTCCCTTATTTCATTTTATTTAGTTAATTTATGGAATTCTTTATCCCCAGATTATCATACTGGGGAAGTTGTCTCCTAATTTTAAATGATAGGTCTCGAAATGGCTGTTAGTTATGCTAGTGTTCTCTCTCTCTCCCTCTCTCTCTCACTCTCTCTTTCTCTCTATCTGTCTTTCCTCCCCTGCCCCCTCTCCCTTGTTCTCTCCCTTTCACCCCCTACTCCCTTTTCTCCTCCTTTCCTCCTGAGCTACCTTGGAACAAAGTAGGTAGCCCAGGATGGTCTCAAATGCATAGTCATTTTCCTTCTCAACCTTCTGGAGTGCTAGGATTAGCACAACTCCCATCTCTCTCTCTCTCTCTCTCTCTCTCTCTCTCTCTCTCTCTCTTTCTGAACTGATGAGAAAGCCATTTGGTTGATGATTTGAGATTTAGGTATGTTTCGGTGTCTAGGCAACTACTTTATTAAACCATTGTGGAAGGAGATGCCTTAGATGTGTTGCTTCGGGAGAAAGAATACTTTGGTCTTTTGGAACAAATATTTTGTCACATCCCATTTCTTCTGTTAGATGCCTAGGAAAGATGCATTGCTGATACATGATTTATTTCTCTTTTATGTCTACAGGTGGCAGTATTGAAGCCAAAAGCTTCCAGAAATGGTTTCTGAAAAATAGAGTAGTTGAATGTACATGAGTAAGGAAACACAGGAATCTAAAACATCACAGGTATGTAGGAAAATTAATCTGGCTGTATACTTATTCCAGTCCAGTAGTGCTAACCAGTTTGCTTTTCTGGTACGTATTTTGGCATTTCTATAAACTTATGAACTAAAACACATTTGAGGCCCTCTCAGAGAAGAAAGCAAAATTGATCATTTCTTTCAGATAGTGTGTTTGAATAAAAATATGCAGCATACCAGATTACTTCAGTTTACTGTTCTAAAAGAGAAGTGTTTTTCCACTATGTCCACATGGTATATTTTAAGAAGTGGTCTGATCCTTTCTTTTAAAAACATTTTTCTGTAACTCTAAATCTGCCAGCTGCTCCAAAAAAATTTGTTTTAAGTTGTATTTCTGATTTGTCTTGTTGAGCCAATATAAGAATTGCTGCTTTTAATTCCATATCACATTGATTAGAACATGGCTGCTCCTAGAGGTTTCCTTGTACTTCTGATCCACCTGCTTCTGCCTCTGCCTCTGCCTCCCATCCTGCTGACATTATAGGTGAGTGCAATCACTACTGGTTTACGCTGGGGCTTTGTGTGTGCTAGGCTGGCACTCTACCAGTTATCCTGGCCCAGGTAGTTTCTATTACACTAGCCTTTCTCTGTTTAATACCTTCTCATTGTTTTGCAGTTATTACCTGGCTGCTTTTCTAGCCTAACAATTTGCCCATTTGACTAAAATACAGACATGTTAAATGCAATGTAGAGGCAATCAAGTTGTAAAATTGTGACAGCAAAAGGATTTGACTCATTATTATTATGATGTAATAATAATGTAATAATATGATTTTGCATACTAAGGTCTTTAATATTGTCATTATTACTAATGGCAGGAGCCAGGGGAGGTGGGGGAAGACATTACTATTTTTTTTCTTTTCTAAAAGAAAAGCTGGTGTTACTTTTGTTAACTGAATGTTTAGAGTTAGGCAGTAAAATAACCCTTTCTAAAAAGAATGAATATTTCTCTTCTTAGAGTAGATAAATAGTGGGAGTAAAGGATAGGTAATTGATAGTACATTTAACAAATACTGGAGTATGATTACACTGTAACCAGCCTGTCAGAATTTAAAATATTCTAGAGAGACAAGTGTGTCTCAATCTGATTATGAGACAATCAAAACAATGAACCCCAAGGAAATGAGAACTTCTCCAGAAATTTCATTGTGGAAGAAGGAAAAGCCATCAGCAAGAGGGAGAGCTTATTTCTGGAAAAGAGGTTTCACAAAATTTTAACAACTTATCAGAACAACTTACAGTCCAGATTATGATGTGTCATTGGTAGGTGGAACCATACCTGGACCAGGACTGCTTAGATACGTAAATCCTTGGACCTATATTTAAACCTTGATCTCCCGTCAGAATCCTGACTGGTTTGGAGGATACCTGATCTCTTTGTCTCTCTTCCCATTGTGGCCACATTGAATAAATTTTCCCTTTTCTGGTTTCAACTTTTAATTTGGCTCTTTTAAATTGGCTTTTTGAGAGTAGGTGGCAAGACCTGACTTAGCACAGGTGTGACCACCCTCAAGTTTGATAACACCTTAACACCTCTCTCTCTCTCTCTCTCTCTCTCTCTCTCTCTCACACACACACACACACACACACACACACAGACATACACACACACTTTGGGGGAGGGGATGGGGATCTTCTGGGAATGGAATCCAGGGCCTTGAGTACACACTAGGAAAGTGTTCTAAGACTGACCATA
>NW_026596452.1:720082-770254 GCF_907164565.1 Psammomys obesus
CCAGGGCCTTGAGTACACACTAGGAAAGTGTTCTAAGACTGACCATAACCAATCTTATATTGTGATTTTTGACATTCTGCCCTTGTAGTTGTGGAGGCTGGGCATGAGCTAACAAGAATCTAAAACAAAATTCCATGATATTTTTGAAAATTAAAAAGATCATGGTGGTGCATGCTTTTAATCTTAGCTGTTAGGAAGCAGTAGCAGGTGGAATCTGTGGATGTATTGAACCCTGTCTCAAACAAAACAAACAATTAGTAGAGTCTGGCAGAGGTGGCACACACCCTTAATCCCGGCACTCTCAGGAGACAGAAGCAGGTGTATCTATGTGAGTTCAAGGTCAGCTTGGTCTATAGAGCAAGTTCCAGGGCAGCCAGGGCTGTGGGGAGAAACCCTGTCTCAAAAAACAAAATCAAAACCAAACCCCAAAAGATAATCAATGTCAAGTTGAACATTTGACCACTAGAAAGAAAATAGTAAGTGTTGATTCCAAGTATAGACTAAATTAAATAAAAACAGGTTATTACAAAAAGAAATCAATAGATAAGGAGTGGTTTTAGTAAAAGAACACTGACAAACAGAGAACAGAAGAACAGCAAGCTTGCTCTGAGGGAGGCTTCAGATTCATCAGGTGTATTAGGAAATTGGGAAGTCTGGGTAAAATAGGGTCCAAACTTCTAAGTCAGAAAAAAAAATGTGCAAGGTTGCAATTTGTTAACTTTTGAATGAGAGATTCACAACCGAAAGACCTGAGGCACTTCATATATAATTTACCTTTGAGGTATAACAAACATGCAATATAAATATGAAGTGCATTAATCCAAAGTATACTGCTCATCTAACATTTTCTGTGAATATGCAGCCTGTGACAGATCAAGCCTAGCACATTTCCAGCACTTCAGAAGTGTTCTTGCCTGGTTTAATATTCATCTGAACTCCATCATGAAGGCAAACTAAATTTCCATTAAAACCACAGCAACAAAACATAGTCTCTGGCTTTGATCTGGTTTTAGGATCCATATAAATAATATCACACAATAGGAATTCTCTGGTGTATATTTTCTTTCAGAGGTTATAGGATCAGTAGTTCACTTGAATAGACTGAGTGATAATTTACTTGTTTCCTGTTACATCTTTGGATAGTATCCAATATTTGGCTAAAATAAATAAAGCATCTTTGAAGATTCTTGCTTGTGTCCTTTGGTGTACATTTTCACTCAGTTCTCCAAACATACTCATAAGAAATACTGTGGTACTCATACATAGCATTGAGCTTTAGTAGACACTGCCAGCAGTTTTCAAAAAAATGGTTGTACCAATTTAAATTGCACGAGTGGTGTATAAGAATTCTGGTTCATCTCTACATTTTAAATGATACTTTTCTGAGGCATGCTCTCACTAATTTCTTTGTTGATGAGGCTGTTCTATATAATACCTGTGCTAAAGTGATCCTCAGTTCTCCAAGCAGGAGACTATAGTCACACATCATTTTTTATTTGAAATTTACCTATTTTTGATGAGAGCACAGAAGTATTTTTGAGGTTTAAAAATACACTTTAAAATTGTGATGAAAAATATACATACATGCAATTTATTTATTTTTTATTTTTATTTTATTAATTTTAATTTATTCATTTATTACAGTTTATTCACTTTGTATCTCCCCTGTAGCTCCCTCCATCCTCTCCTCCCAATCCCACCCTCCCTTCCCCTTCTCCACCCATGTTCTTCCCCAAGTCCACTGATGGGGGAGGTTCTCCTCCCCTTCCCTCTGACCCTAGTCTATCAGGTCTCATCAGGACTGGCTTCTTCTTCTTCCTCTATGGCCTGGTAAGCCTGATTTCCCCTCAGGGGGAGGTGATCAAAGAAACTTATAACCAAACTTTGGGGAGAGTTCAGGGAAACTTATGAAAGAAGGGGGAGATAGTAAGACCTCAAGAGGATAGGAGCTCCAAAGGAAAGCAACAGAACCAAAAAATCTGGGGAAAGGGGTCTTTTCTGAGACTGATACTCCAACTAAGGACCATTCATGGAGATAACTTAGAAACCCTCCACATATGTAACCTGTGGCAGTTCAGTGTCCATGCAATTTATTTTTGAGCTATTTTTCCAGTTAGTTACATTAATTAGTGACATTAATTCCATTCACATTGTTATATAACTATTTCTAATATTCATCACAAGAATTATTAAAAAATAAAGTTACGATAAACTATAATGCCTTATTCCTCCATGTTATCATGGCAATCAACATTCTAGTTTCTGTGAATGAGTTTTACACTGTAGGTGCTTCATGTGTAAAATCTTACTGTGCTCTAGATTGTTTTCTCCTCCTCCTCCTCTTCCTTGTCCTTCTCTTTCTTCTCCTTCTCTTCTTTCTTTTCCTTCTCTTTCCTTCTCCTCCTTTTTGTAATAGCTTATTTAAGTTAGAATACTGCCTCCTAGGTCTGCCCATGTTGTAACTCTTGCTGTTAACATATTGTGTGTGTATGTAATATGGCATCCATTCACTTGTCTGTAGACTTTTTTTAAGTTTCTTTATTTTTTAATTTAATTTTATTAATTACAGTTTATTCACTTTGTATCCTAGCTACAGCCCCCTCCCCACTTGCCTCCCAATCCCACCCTCCCTTCCTCTTCTTCTCCTATGCCCCTCCCCTAGTCAAAAGATAGGGGATGTCTTCCTCCCCTTCCATCTGACATTAGTCTATCAGGTCTCATCAGGACTGGTTTCTTTGTCTTCCTCCTCAGACTGATAAGGCTGCTCCCCCCTCAGGTGGAGGTGATCCAAGAGCAAGCCCATGAGTTCATGTAAGAGATGGTCCCTGGTCCTATTATTGGGGAACCCTCTTGGATACTGAGCTGCCTTGGGCTACTTCTGTGCAGGGGTCTAAGTTATCTCCATCCATGGTCCTTGTTTGGGGTATCAGTCTCAGAAAAGAACCCTTTGCCCAGATTTTTTTGGTTCTGTTGCTCCTGTTGTGGAGCTCCTGTTTCCCCCAGGTCTTTCTATCTTCCCCTTCTTTCATAAGATTCCCTGCACTCTGCCTAAAGTTTGGTTATGCATCTCAGCACATGTTTTGATACCCTGCTGGGTGGAGTTTTTCACAGGCCTTCTGTGATAGGCCCCTGTCCTGTTACCTGTTTTCTCCCTCTTCCTATGTCCTTCTCATTTGCCTTTCTGAATGAAGATTGAGCATCTTACCCAGGGTCTTTCTTCTTCCTTAGCTTTCTTAGGTGTACAGATTTTAGTATGATTATCGTATATTGTAACTCTAATATTCACTTATAAGTTAGTATATACTATGTGTGTTTTTCTGTGCCACCTTTTGTCTGTTGTGAATAATACTGCTGTACACATAACAATACAAATAGCTCCATAAGACTATTTCAGTCCTTCCAGTATATATAAACACAAAGTAGGGTGTCTGGAAGAATTACTACTAAACAGTAGTGTGCAGGTTTGGGTTTCCCCACAGCTTACCAAAGCTTCTTAATTTCTATTGACCCCTCCAGTAGTACCTATTTTAATTATTGTGAAGTGACCCTTGTGGGTTTAAAAACCATTCTGATTGAGTAGTGATGCTGAATGCTGTAGATAACAATGACATTTTTATATCCTTTGTGTGTGCCTATTCAAGTCTTTTGCTCCTTTTTTTTTTTTTTTGTTTATTTCTTAAGGCAGTAGCTCAGGCTGGCCGTGCATTTGGTATATAGTTCAGGTTGACCTCCAACTGGTGATTCCTTTGCCCCAGGATCCCAAGTGCTGGAATTAAAGGTAGGAAACACCATGCCCACATTTTTGCTCACTTTTGACCCTCCCCTTATTTTGTGGTAAGAAAGATGATATTCTGAATGTGAGCCCTTTGTCAGATGTATATGTATCAGTATTTCTGGGTTTGTTGGTACTCACCTGGATTCCTGTCATTCAAGGGCTGGAGGTGGAAGACTGTTAGTTCAAAGACAGCATAGGCCACTAATTTTCTCCCTTGCTTCAGGGAGAAAAAAGCCCTTTCTTTCAACCTGTGATTTGCCTTTTGATTTTTAACATGTCTTTTGATATTTTTAATAAAGCATACTTAATTTTCCTTTTTTATATTATGGCTATTGCTTTTTGTTCTATCAAGGAAGTCTCTGCTAACATCAGAGTTTTTATTTTTAAATTTTATCTTTTGTAACAGATACTGCTATTATAGTCTTGGGTTGGCTTCTAACATGAGCTGATTCTTCTGCCCAAGCCTCCTGAATACTAGGTTTACAAGCATGCTCCACTATGATGGCCTTGTATTTATTTTTTAATTTTTTATTTATTACAATATATTCATTCTGTATCCCAGCTGTAGCACCCTCCCTCATACCCTCCCACTCTCACCCTACCTCCCACTTCTCCTCCTTTGCCACTTGCCAAGTCCACTGATAGGGGCAATCCTCCACCCCTTCTCTTTGACCCTAGCTTATCAGTTCTCATCAGGACTGGCTGCATTGTCTTCCTGTGGGGTCTGGTAAAGCAAAGCCCCTTCAAGGGGGAGGTGATCAAAGAGCCAGCTGCTGAGTTCATGTCAGAGACTACCCCTGTTCCCATTATTAGGGAACTCACTTGGAGACTGAGCTGCCATTGCTTTTCAGGGGTTCTAGGTTATCTCCATGCATGGCACTTTTTTGGAGTATCAGTCTCAGAAAGGACTCGTGGTCCTAGATTTTTTGGTTCAGTTGTTCTCTGTATGGAGCTTCAGTCTCCTCCAGGTTTTTCTAATCTTCTTTCATAAGATTCCCTGCGCTCTGCCCAAAGTTAGGCTATGAATCTCAGCATCTGCTTTAATACCCTGCGGGGTAGAGTATTTTAGAGGCCCTCTGTGGTAGACTCCTGTCTTGGTCTTTGTTTTCACCCTCTTCCTATGTCAATGCCATTTGTCTTTCTGAATGAGGATTGAGCATCTTACCCAGGGTCCTCCTTCTTGCTTACCTTCTTTAGGTGTACAGATTTTAGTATGATTATACTTTATTATATGTCTAATATTTACTTACAGGTAAGCATATACCATGTGTGTTTTTCTGCTTCTGGGATACCTCACTCAGGATAATCTTTTCTAGTTCCCACCATTTGCTTGTAAATGTCATGATTTCCTTGTTTTTAATTGCTGAGTAGTTTTCCGTTGTGTAAATGTAACACAATTTCTGTATTTATTCCTCAACTGAGGGACATCTGGGTTGTTGCCAGATTATGGATATCACTAATAAAGCTGCTATGAACATGGTTGAAAAAATGTCCTTGTTGTTTAGTTGACCATTTTTTTTTTTTATATATATTTGCCTAGGAATGGTATGGCTGGATCTTGAGGTACCACTATTCCTAATTTTCTGAGAATGTGCCAGGTTGATTCCCAAAGTGGTTTGTACAAGTTTACATTCGCACCAGCAATGGAGGAGGGTTCGCCTTTCACCGCATCCTCTGTAGCATGTGTTGTCACTTTGTTTTTGATCTTAGCCATTTTGATGGATGTAAGGTGAAATCTCACGGTCATTTTGATTAACATTTCCCTGGTGACTAAGCACTTTGAATAGTTCTTTAGGTTTTTCGCTACCATTCGTTATTCCTCTATTGAGAATTCTCTGTTTAGCTCTGTATCCCACTTTTTAATTGGATTACTTGATTCATTGTTGTTTAACTTCTGGAGTTTTTTATATATTCTCGATACTAACCCTTTGTCAGATTTATTGTTGGTTATGATCTTTTCGCAATCTGCAGGCTGTTATTTCACTCTAACAACAGTGTCCTTTGCTTTACAGAAGATTTTCAGTTTCATGAGGTCCCATTTATTGATTGTTTATCTTAGAGCCTGTGCTGTTGGTGTTCTGTTCAGAAAGTTGTCTCCTGTGCCATTGAGTTCAAAGCTCTTCCACACGTTTTCTTCTGACAGGTTTAGTGTGTCTTGTTTTATGTTGAGGTCTTTTATCCACTTGCACTTTAGTTGAGTGCAGGGTGATAAGTATGGATCTATTTGCATTTTCCTACATGTAGATATCTAGTTAGACCAGCACCATTTGTTGAAGATGCTATCTTTTTTTTCCATTGTATGGTTTTGGCATCTTTGTTAGAAATCAGGGGTCCATGAGTGGGTTTATCTCTGGGTCTTCTATTCGATTTCATTTATCTGCCATTCTGTTCTTATGCCAGTACCATGCAGCTTTTATTACTGTTGCTCTATATTGCAAATAGAGATCAAGAATGGAGATACGTCCAGAAGATATTTTATTAGAGAGGTTTGTTTTACCAATTCTGAGTTTCTTCTTATTCCATATGAAGTTGAGAATTGTTCTTTTAAGGTCTGTAATGAATTGTGTTGGTACTTTGATGGGAATTTCATTGAATCTGTAGATTGTTTTTGGTAAGATGTCTATTTTTACCATGTTAATCCTGCCAAGCCAAGAGCATGGGAGATCTTTCTGTCTTCTAATATCCTCTTCAATTTCCTTCTTCAGAGATTTGAAGTTTTTTTTTTTTCATACAAGTCTTTGACTTGCTCAGTTAGAGTTATGCCAAGTTTCTTGAAATCTTTTATGATTGTTGTGTAGGGTGTTGTTTCCCTAATTTCTTTCTTAGCCAATTTGAATTTTGTATACAAGACGGCTACTGATTTTTTTTTTTGAGTTAGCTTTGTGTCCAGCTTCTTTGATGAAGAGGTTTATCAGCTGTAAGAGTTCCATTGTAGAATTTTTGGAGTCATTCATATATACTATCTTATCATCTTCAAATAGTGATTCTTTGACTTCTTCCTTTCCAAACCGAATCCCCTTGATCTCCTTTAATTGTCTTATTTCTCTAGCAAGGACTTTAAAAACTATGTCGAAGAGATACGGAGAGAGTGAGCAGCCTTGCCTTGTCCCTGATTTCAGTTTGATTGATTTAAGTTTCTCGCCTTTGAGTTTGATGTTGACTATAGGCTTGCTGTATATTTCCTTTACTATGTTTACATAAGTGCTTTGTATCCCTGATCTCTCCAGGACTTTACACATAAACGAATATTGGATTTTGTCAAATGATTTTTCAATATCTAAGGAGATTATCATGTGGTTATTTTCTTTCAGTTAGTTTGTATGGTGGACTACATTGATGGATTTCCGTATATTGAACCATCCCTGCATAACTAGGATGAAGCCTACTTGATCATACTGTATAATATCTTTGATGTGTTAATGGATTTGTTTTGCGAGTATTTTTTTGAGTATTTTTGCATCAATGTTCATAAGAGAGATAGGTCTGAAGTACTCTTATTTTATTGGATCTTTCTGTGGTTTAGGCATCAAGGTGACTATGGCTTCATAGGATGAGTTTGGTAACGTTCCTTCTGTTTCTATTTTGTAGAATAGGTTGAAGAGTATTGGTGTTAGCCTTTCTTTGAAGGTCTGGTAGAATTCTGTGCTGAAACCATCTGGTCCTGGACTGCTTTTTTTTTTTTTTTTTTTTTTTTTTTTTTTTTTTTTTTTTTTTTTTTGGATGGGAAACTTTTGATGACAGCCACTGTTTCCTTAGGGAATACAAGACCATTTAATTTACTTACCTGATTATGATTCAGCTTTGGTAAGTGGAATCGATCAAGAAAATGGTCCATTTCATTTAGATTTTCAAATTTTGTGGTGTATAGGCTTTTGAGGTAATACTTAGTGCTTCTTTGGATTTCCTCTGTATCTGTTGTTATGTCCCCGTTTTCATTTCTGATTTTGTTGGTTTGGATAGTTTCTCTCTGCCTTCTAGTTAGTTTGGCTAAGGCTTATCTATCTTGTTGATTTTCTCAAAGACTCAGCTCTTCATTTTATTGATTCTTTGAATTGTTTCATTTGCTTCTAATTGATGGATTTCAGCCCTGAGTTTGATTATTTCTAGCTGTCTATTCCTCTTGGGAGTGTCTGCTTTGGCCTTGTATTTATTTTAAAGCACCTCATTAGTGATATCCTCCTGTGGTAACTGGATGCCAGCTGCCTGGGTCGCCTGTAAGACCATCAGGAAGAAGTCTCTGTTAGTTTTGAGGTCTCTATACATAGAGTGCAGTTCTTTGAAGAACAGGTGATAATATTCTGAAGTGACAAGCTTGTTCCAGCACAGTGTGTCCCTGAGCTAGACAGAGTACACAGAGGATGTAACTCTTAAGTGCCTTATTCATTCATTCATTCATTCATTCATTCATTCATTCGTTTGTTTATTTGTTTATTTACTGGTAGCATAAGGGTCTGGATACTGACTTGAATCCCCTCAACTGTTTGTTTTTTATATTAATTGCTGAAGGCATATGAAGATAATTTATTTGGTAGGTGTTTTCTTAAGCTAGCTATAAATTTAGGTAGATCTTTATCTGAAATGTTTTAGATCAGAAGTACTTTGGATATTTTAGGTTTTAAAATGTTTGTTACTACCTAATAGGACCTGAGTTTAAACATGACTCTTATTTATATTTGCATAGTTTATTTATACTTCTTGGTGGTGATTTTAAACATTTTTTTTTTTAGTGTGGTTGTGTTTTGACTATGTCATGATGTGAGGACAAGCATGAATTTTTTCAGACTTTGGAGAATTCTGGGCTGATGACCTTGTATAAGCACATTTCAAATATATGCCCCAAGTATCAAAGCTGAAAGCCATTTCTGAAATAGGTGGTATATCAGTGTAGGTGGCATAACAGTGTCTTACATGTTTTAAGTGCCTCCCACCCATCCCTCTTTCTTGGTCAATTGGGTGTTTTTGTAATACCAGTGCTTATGAGGCAGAAAGAGGATTAGCCCAAGATTTAGAACATACTGGTCTAATGTATAAGGCCTTATATCAAAAGTCAAAATAAAACTATTTTAAATGACCTGGACATAGACACTGTTACTCATACAGTCCCCATTACTGTCATGGATTCATTCATGTCCTGGTTATAGTGGAAGTAATCCATGGTAAGACTGATAGCTACAGAAGAGAATGGGCAACATGGATGCATCAAGGCTTCCCTCTCTTCCATCCACAAGAGCTACTTTAGAGCTCCTGAGATTTTATTTGCCCTTCCACCCGAGGATTTTGTCATTTATTGGCTTTTTTATTTTGGTATCTTTGTCTTTTCCCTGAATGTTCTACATTCACATATTCACTCTCATGTTTTGAATTGTCCTTTCCCATATATTGACCAAAATTACAACCCAAAAGAGGTTGAGGCAGGCAAGGCAGAAGTTTGAGGCCAGCCTAGGCTGAGTAATGAGACCCTAGCTCTTTCTCTTTTTTTAATTAAATTTTTATTTTTATAAATTAATTACAGTTTATTAATTTTATATCCCAGTTGCAGCTCCCACCCTCATTCCCTCCCCATCTCACCTCACCTCCCTCATCTCCTCCCTGCCCCTCTCCAAGTCCACTGATAGGGGAGTTCCTTCCCCCCTTCCATCTGACCCTAGCTTATCAGGTCTGATCAGGACTGGTTGCATTGTCCTCCTCTGTGGCCTGGCAAGACTGCTCCCCCCTCAAGGAGAGGTGATCAAAGAGCTAGCCACTTTTTTATCTTGTTTATTTTGAGACATGGTTTCTCCTGGCTGTCCTGACACTCACTCTATAGGCCAGGCTGGAGTCCAACTCACAGAGATCCTTCTGCTTCTGCCTTCCAAGTGCTGGGATTAAAGGCATGAGTCACCCTGCCCAGCTGAGACCTTATCTTTAAACTAACCAACCAAAATAAAACAATAAAATTCAACCAAGCAACATAGCAAAAACCTAAGTATTTTCTACTATCTGTTTTCCTACTCAGGGTATGGATGTGAACCACTCATTAAAGGCCTGTAATCTATCTCCTTGAGGATATGCCACACACAAGTGCCTTTGGAAGAACCAAGGACATTCATTTTTAGTTTACTCTTTTGCTCATCCTTAATTAATCTACTTACTATGCTTTTAGGGTTCCAAAGTAGAGACTTCCCACACAACTTTTCTCACCCTCACAGCCCATGTTTGTTTGATTGTCAAGCTGCAAACTTTGCTCTTGTCTCTGAAGCATCTTTTAAAGACATCTTCTCCAGCCATTGTTTGCTGCGCCTTGAGAATGAGGTAATGGCTTTCCAACTGTTTTCCCTATATTGGACTCTGGCCTTTAATCTGACTTCTTCTTGTCATCAGTTTTCTTAAACAGATATAATGATTCTACTATTTTCTTTAGGACAGTTTGCAGCACTCAGGTTTTTCAAGAGGGATTCAAATTTCACAAGATGTACAATATGAGATCCTTCAGTATTTGCCTTCCATCTGTTTTCCTGCTCCATCATCTGTCATTTCCTCCCTACACTCCATCTGTCCTAAACTATTTGCCATTGCTAGAACATTCCTTGAATTATTTCTCGTATCTCTGTTTTGTATCTCTGGTTTTGCCCTATTTTATTAATTTATTTTTTATTAGTTACAATTTATTCACTTTGTATCCCAGCTGAAGCTCCCTCCCTCATCCCCTCTAACTCCCACTCTCCCTCCTTCTTCTCCTGCCTTGCTCCTGCTCTAGTCAGCTGATAAGAGTGGCCCTCCTCCCCTTCCCTCTAATGCTAGCCAATCAGGTCTCATCAGAACTGGCTACATTGCCTTCCTGTGTGGCCTAGTAAGACTGATCCCCCCCCTCAGCAGGAGGTGATCAAAGAACAAGTCACTGAGTTCATGTCAGAATCAGCCTTGTTCCCTTACTATAAGGCACCAACTTGGAGATTAAGCTGCCATGGGCTACATCTGCAGGGGTTCTAGGTTATCTAGGGGTAGGTTGTCTAGGGGTTCCAGGCATGGCCTGGATTGGAGTATCAGTCTCAAAAAGTCCACTGTACGCAGATTTTTTGTTGTTGTTGTTGTTCTGTTGCTCTTCTTGTGGAGCTTCTGTCCTGTCCAGGTCTTTTATCCCCTCCACCACCTTCTTTCATAAGATTCCCTGTACTTTGCCTAAACTTTGGCTATGAGTCTCATTATCTGCATTGGTACCCTATTGGGTAGAGTTTTCAGATGCACTCTGTGGTAAGCCCATGTCCTATTCCCTGTTTTCTCCCTCTTCTGATGTCATTGCCATTTGCCTTTCTGAATGAGGATTGATCAACTTACCCAAGGTCTTCCGTCTTGCTTAGCTTCTTTAGGTTCACAGATTTTAGTATGGTTATCCTATTTTATATGTCTAATATCCACTTATAAGTGGGTATATGCCCTGCGTGTCTTTCTGCTTCTGCGATACTTCACTCAGGATGATCTTTTCTAGTTCTCATCATTTGCCTGCATATTCACGGTTTCCTTGTTTTTAATTGCTGAGTAGTATTCCATTGTGTAAATGTAACACAATTTCTGTATCGATTCCTCAACTGAGGGACATCTGGGTTGTTTCCAGTTTCTGGCTATCACGAATAAAGCTTCTATGAACATGTTTGAGCAATTGTCCTTGTTGTTTACTTGAGCATTTTTTGGATATATGTCTAGGATTGGTATAGCTGGATCTTCAGGTAGCACTATTCCTACTTTTTTGAGAATGTGCCAGATTGATTTCCAAAGTGGTTATACAATTTTACATTCCCATCAGCAATGGAAGAGGGTTCCCCTTTCTCCACATCTTTTCTAGCATGTGTTGTCACTTCGTTTTTGATCTTAGCCATTTTGATGGGTATAAGGTGAAATTTCAGGGTCATTGTAATTTACATTTCCCTGATGGCTAAGGACTTTGAATAGTTCTTTAGGTTTTTCTCTGCCATTCGATATTCCTCTATTGAGAATTCTCTGTTTAGCTCTGTACCCCACTTTTTAATTGGAATACTTGATTTGTTGCTGTTTAACTTCTGGAGTTCTTTATACAGTTGGGATATTAGCCCTCTGTCGGATTTATTGTTGGCTATGATCTTTTCCCAATCTGTAGGGTGATATTTCACTCTAACAACAATGTCCTTTGCTTTACAGAAGATTTTCAGTTTCATGAGGTCCCATTTATTGATTGTTGACCTTAGAACCTGTGCTGTTGGTGTTCTGTTCAGGAAGTTGTGTCATGTGCCAATGAGTTTAAGGCTCTTCCCAACATTTTCTTCCAGAAGATTTAGTGTGTTTTGTTTTATGTTGAGGTCTATGATCCATCTGAACTTTGGTTTTATGCAGGGTGATATTTATGGATCTATTTATAGTTTTCTACATGTAGACATCCAGTTAGAACTGCACCATTTGTTCAAGATGTTATCTTTTTTCCACTGTATGGTTTTGGCTTCTTTGTCAAAAATCAAGTATCCATAGGTGTGTGGGTTTATTTCTGTGTCTTCTGTCCGATTTCATTGATCCACCATTATGTTTCTATGACAGTGCCATGAAATTTTTATTACTATTGCTGTATAGTACAGCTTGAGAGTAGGAGTGGAGATACCTCCAGACGATCTGTTGTACAGGATTGTTTTAGCAATTATGGATTTTTTTTAATTTTTTACATATGAAATTGAGAATTTTCTTTCAGGTTCTGTAAAGAATTGTATTGGTATTTTGATGGGAATTGCATTGAGACTGCTTTTTCTAAGATGGCCATTTTCATTATGTTAATACTACCAATCCATGAGCATGGGAGCTATTTCCATCTTTTCATATCTTCATAAATTTCTTTCTTTAGAGACTTGAAGTTTTTTTTTTTTTTTTTTTTTTTTTTTTTTCCAAACAGGCCTTTCATTGGCTAGGTTAGAGAAACACCAACATTACTTTATGGTATTAGTGGCTATTTTGAAGGGTGTACTTTCCCCAATTTCTTTCTCAGCCCTTTTTTCTTTCACATACAGGAGAGCTAATTATTTTTTTTTGAGTTAATTATTTATCCAGCTGCTTTGCTGAAGATGTTTCTCAGCTGAAAGAATTCTCTAGTTGATTTTTTGGTCTCACTAATGTATACTATCATATCATATGCAAATAGTGGTACTTTGACTTCTTCCTTTCTGATTTGTATTCCCTTGACCTCCTTTAGTTATCTTATTGCTCTACTTAGGACTTCAAGAACTGTGTTCAAGATATATGGAGAGAGTGGGCAGCCTTGCCTTTTCCCTGATTTAAGTGGGATTGGCTTAAGTTTCTCTCCATTAAGTTTGATGTTGGCTGTAGGCTTTCTGTATATTGTCTTTACTCTGTTTATGCATGTGCCTTTTATCCCTGATCTCTCCAAGACTTGAAATAAGAATATGTGCTGCTTTTTCGGGATCTAGGGAGATGATCATGTGGTTTTTCTCCTTCAGTTTGTTTACCTGGTGAAGTACTTGGATACATTTCCGTATATCGAACCCTTGCCTGCCTGGGATAAAGCCTACTTGGTTATGATGGATGATATCTTTTATGTGCTCTTGGATTTGGTTTAGCAGTATTTTATTGAATATCTTTACATCAGTGTTCATAAAGGAAACTGATCTGAAACTTTCTTCATGTTAGTTCTTTGTGTGCTTGAGGCATCATGGTGACTGTGGTTTCATAGAATGAGTTTGGTAAAATTCCTTTTGTTTCTATTTTGTGGAATAGTTTGAAGAGATTTTGAGTTAGCTTTTGTTTGAAGTTCTGGTAGAATTCTGCGCTGAAACCATCTGGTCCTGGGTTTTTTTTTTTTTTTTTTTTTTTGGAAGGGAGACTTTCAATGATTGCTTCTATTTCCTAGACGGATATAGGACTATTTAATTTATTTATGTGATCTTGATTTAATTTTCGTAACTGGTCATGATTCAGCTTTGGTAAGTGGAATCAATCAAGAGGATTGTCCATTACAGTTAGATTTTCAAATTTTGTGGCATATAGGCTTTTGAAGTAAGCCCTAATGATAGTTTGGATTTCCTCTGTGCCTGTCATTATGCCTCCCTTTTTGTTTCTGATTTTTCTGATTTGCATAGTTTTTCTCTGCCTTTTAGTTAGTTTAGCTAAGGGTTTGTCTATCTTGTTGATTTTCTCAAGGAACCAGCTCTTGGTCTCATTGATTCTTTGAAATGTTTTCCTTGTTTCTAATTCATTGATTCAGCCCTGAGTTTGAATTTTTTCCAGCTGTCTATTCCTTTTGGGTGTGTCTGCTTCTTTTTTTCTAAGGCTTTTGGGTGTGCCATTAAGTTATTTGTATGAGATGTCTCAGCCTTCTTTCTGGAGGCACTTAGTGCTGTGAACTTTCCTCTTAGCACTGCTTTCATTGTGTCCCATATGTCTGGGTAAGTTGTGACTTTATTTTCATTGAATTTTAGGAAGTCTTTGATTTCTTTTTTCATTTCTTCCCTGACCAAGCTGTCATTGAGTAGAGAGTTGTTTAGTTTCCATGTGTATGTAGCTTTTTTGTTATTTCTATTATTGTTGAAGTCTACTTTTAGGCCTTGGTGATCTGATAGGATACAGGGGAATATTTTTATTTCTCCTAACTGGTGAGGCTTGGTTTGTGCTCTAGTACATGGTCAATTTTTGAGAAGGTTCCGTGAGGCTCAAAAGAAGGTATACTCTTTTGAGTTTGGGTGAAAAGTTCTATAGACATCTATTAGGTTCATTTGATTAAGTCCCTCTGTAAGTACCATTTTTTTCTCTCTTTAGCTTCTGTCCAGATGATATGTCCCTCGATGAGAGTGGAGTCTATTTTATTAGATATTAGGATAGTTACTTCAGTTTGTTTTCTGGGTCCGTTTACTTGAAAAACATTTTTCCATCCCTTTACTCGGAGGTAGTGTTCATCTTTGTTGAAGAGGTTTCTTGGATGCAGCAGAATGTTTCTGTAATCATTCTGTTAGTCACTGTTTATTCTGTTAGTCTTTTTATTGGAAAGTTGAGTCCATTGATGTTGATAGTTAATAGTGACCAATGAATATCAGTTTCTGATAGTTAATAGTGACCAATGAATATCAGTTTCTTTTATTGTGGAGTTGGTGGTGCTACTGTGTTTCAATGCTTGTTTTCTTTTAATTTTTTTTGTTGTTGTTGTTGTTGTGAAGTTATCTACATCCTGTATTTTCTTGGTTGCAGTTGATTTCTTTGGAATTTTCTTTCTAGTATCTCCTGTAGGACTGGGTTGCTGTGTAGATATTGTTTAAGTTTAGTTTTGTCATGGAATATTTTGTTTTCTCCATCTATGTTTATTGAAAGCTTTCATTGTGTCCCATAAGTTTGGGTAAGTTGTGACTTTATTTTCATTGAATAGTCTAGGTTCACATCTATGGTCTCTTAGAGTCTGTATGACATATGCCCAGAACCTTCTGGCTTTCATAGTTTCTGTTGAGAAGTCTGGTATGATTCTGATATTTCTACCTTTACATGTTACTTGGCCTTTTTCCCTTGCTGATTTAAATAATTTTTCTTGGTTTTGTAGGTTTAGTGTTTTGACTATTATATGAAATGAGGAGTTTCTTTTCTGGTCTAGTCTATTTGGTGTTCTGTATGCCTCTTGTATGTTTTTAGACATCTCTTTCTTTAAGTTGGGAAAATTTTCTTCTATGATTTTCTTGAAGATATTTTCTAGACCTTGGAGCCTGGAATCTTCTTTTTCATCTATTCTTATTGTTAGATTTCATCTTTTCATGACTTCTTTGATTTTTTGGATGTTTGGGACTTTTTTTTCTGATTTTACCTTTTCTTTGAGAGATGTATCAGTTTCTATAATTGTATCTTGAGCACCTGAGATCCTCTCTTCCACCTTTTGTATTCTGTTGGTGATGCTTACCTTTGTGTTTCCTGATCTTTTCTCCAAGTTCTCCAGCACCAGGATTTTCTCTGTTTGTGTTTTCTATATTGATATAAATTGCACCGTTTTCTTTATCTGTTTTAATGTGGATTCCTATCTTTCCATGATAGCCTCAATTTTTTTTTTTTGTTATTTTCCTCTCTATATGCCACTATTTGTGCTCCTACGTATGCCTCTATTTGTTTGGCTTTATTTTTCTGTATTCTTTGAGAGCTTTGTTTGTTTCCTCTTTATGTGACTCTAATAACTGGATAAGCATAGATTTGAGATCATTTTCCTTTGTTTCCAACAAATTAAAACATTTATTGATTTTGAGGGGTTGCTCGTGAAGCCATGAAGTCCTGATTTTTGTTGGATGTGTTTTTATGCTGACCTCTAGCCATTTGCTTACCTTGCCTCTTTGTTCTTGGAGTCTGTACTTCAGACTGGGTCTATTTGTTTCTCGTTTCTGGAGCATTCTTCAGGAAGATGACAGAGTCCACTGGTTCAAGAATGGATGTTGGTTTTTCAGGTGTAGCTAAGACTGAAAGGTTACAGGTGCATGTGTGCAAGCATGGGAGTGTGCATGGAAGTAAGTGTGCCTTGAAGGACAGGGTGATAGATAATGTAGATGCCTGGAAGGGTGGAGCATAAGCGTGGGGAAGGTGGTTTTGAGGCTGTTCAAGGGCTCAATGCACATGTCCAGGTGCCCTGAATGCCTCAGTGGCCTACAAGCCTGTTTTACTATCCTTCCGGTATTCAGATCTGTCTGGGCTCCTGGATTGTTTGTCTGGTCTCCCCTGGGAGACTCACAGAACATGGGCTTCATTGTTCAGAATGCTGTCCCAAGCTTCCTTTTGTTGCCCACAGCATGGTTGTGGCTGGGAGGGATCTGTTGTCTGGTTGCTAGGGTAGAGTGATGCTGGATCTGGGGCTCGGCATGCACTCACTTAAAGGCACACTCACTAGCTCACAGGCCAAATCGAAAAGCACAGGGGTTCCCCCTCTTCTTTGCTCTCAGTTTTGGACCAGCATGTGCAAATGAGAGTGTAGGAGATCTGTGAGCTGAGTGATGTCCACTGTTTGTTCATGGGGCAGGGAGACCTGTACTTTGGGTAGCCTCCTCTGCTATCTCAGTCACAGAGCACAGAGGATCCTGCTTGGGGCAGCCTCTGCCTTAACAGTTACTGAGTATGGAGGTTCCTACTTTGGATAGCCGCCTCTGCTGTTATGTAGTTCATTTTGGCCTTGAACTCATCATCTTTCTGCCTCTGCCAAATGTTATAATCATAGGTGTGCCATACCACAACTATTCTAATATGGTCTTTTTGGACCATTTAGTTCTCCTAAGCAGATCATGTTAGTGCTACCTCTTTGTGTGGTTAGAGGAAATGATTAGAATTGCAAGTACTATTATATATTAATATTTGTATCCCTAGTAACCATCTGGTCAGTCCTTGAAATACTGAAGACTTAATTCATGTTTATAATATGATTTGATGGAGAATAGAATCTTTATGATCTGAGTTAGATTTTACTGCTTAACAAATCATCAGACAACAAATTTATTTAATGATTTTGAGACCAAAAAGATCCTGATTTTAGGAGTAGGCAATATGTATAGTCTGCAGAGGTTGAGATTTCTTTGGGGTTGAGCATATCTTCTGATATTCACTTGTGACTTGGTGGGTTGGAGGCCTTAACTACTACTTAATCTACAATCTCTAACCAGGTAGCTCAGGCTTATTCACAGTTTATGTGGCTGGCAGGATTTTAAGATAGTACTGAGGCATACAAGTCTTCCTGTACATGAATGAGTTCTAGACTTAAAAGAAGTTACTTCTGTCTGAATAAGGTCTGCTAGCCTAAGATAGTTTTGATAAGGAAGGTGAGACAATAGATTGCATCTCCTGATAAAAAGAACTGTAATCCCGTTGTAAGCAATCTGACTAAAGAGAGAATAATGGAAGCTACTGTTTGCAGTCAATCTCAGAAATAAGACTAAGAGATTAGACTAGGCTGGGGACAGATGTGTTACTTCACTGTTTCACTGGCATGGTGGTCAGTTGTGACATGACACATGGACCTAATTGTGCCTAAGGTGAGCTCAAGATGACCTCATGGATGGCCCTCCTTTCAAATTCTCGTCTTTTGATGTGAAACTTCTACAAAAACAACTCCAGTCCCCTTTTGCCCGTGATGTTCCAGACTGAAGAGGAAGTGCCGTTGATGTTATGGTATGGGGAAAGAGTACCTTAATGTTCTAGAAAGGAACACCAGCTTTCTTTTTGCATTTACATTCAAGAAGCTACTGTGCTTCCCCAAGTAAATAGAACTTTGCTGTCGTGGAGTGCCCTCTAATACTGGCCACTGATTTATTTTCTTGACTTTGATTTAAAACTCATTTTCTAGGAGAATGTCAGGAAATGCTTTACCGGTATGAAAATATCTGCTGATGTTATTAGTTTATTGATCTTAAACTGTTGTGTGTTTTTCAGCCATTAAGCTGAAGTTAACAATATTGATTTAAATGTTTCTGATTTGCTTAATCCCCATCAAATAATCCTTTTGAGGACTAGGATAAATTTGTGTAGATCTATAACAGGAACCTAATATGTTAAAGTGTACATGAATTAACTCTAGTTATTCATAGAGTAAACTAGTGCTGAATAGTTTCTTCCAGGACTTGGCTTCAGTACACATCTATGTACTTAGAATTGTTAGAAGTAGTTAAAAGAAAGCAGATATTGGACTGCAATATAACTCAATGATACAGGACTACATAGCATGTTATAGGGTTCTGGATTCAACTGGTATTACAAATAAAAGGCTGGGCATGGTGGTACATAAAAATAATCCAAACAATAGGGTTGGACATGGAAGAATAGTGGCTTTGTGGTCAGCCTAGGCTGTATAGAGAGAGCTTATCTAAGAAAAATGAAAATAAAAAGTATGTGCAAAATTTACTTCATCCACACCCATTTCTCTAAATTGAAGAGATCTATATGGACATAGAAAGCTATCAAAAAGCATAAAGAAATAAGAAGCATTTCAAGGAAGGGCTATTAGATCCTTCATCATCAGGTGCTGACCTCATTACTCATCCATAGTTGTAACCAAAACAATCCACAGCCTGTATATTTTACCCAAAATAAAAAAAAAATACTGTTACATGTAGAATTTTAGCCTGGTTAATCCCAGCACTCAGGAGATAGAAGTAGGAGAGAGATAAGTTTAGTTTAGGTTATAGTGAGACTTTGTCACAAATAACAAACAACAACAGCAAAAAAAGAATTGTAACTTATATTAACAAAATAAGTTCTCAACTTTTATTTTGCTTTTGAGACAGGATCTCAGATCTCAGCTGGCCTCAGACTTGCTATGTATCTGAGGATGACTTTAAACTGACCCTCTAGTGTCCATCTCCTGAATGCTGGAAGTATGACAAGTATCACTGTGCTTACTTTATATGGTGCTGGGTACATTAGCCAGGGCTTTATGCATGCTCACTAGGCAAGCAGTCTATTAAATGAACTATATTCCAAGCCTTAAACAATTTTATTTTTAATATAAAACAAGATTTTAAATTTTATTTTTTCAGAGAACAAAAATTTACTACTTAAATCTCCTCATGCCTATGTACAAATCAGTTTTAATTGGACTTCTCATTAGCTTTTTAAAATTATAAACTAAATAACTATGATTCAGTATTTTTAGAGGTTCACAATAATTCAGTTAAAAGATCAGTATTTTTGTTGAAACTTAATTAACAAGTAATATCAAAGTACTTTAATAGACTGGAAAATAGGATTTTAATTGAGATAGTATTTGTGTGTACTAATACTTCATTTTTCTGAAAGAACACTTAACATGTTGCATAATAAGAACTCTTCTTAAATTATATTTATTGCCATGCATATATGGTATATGAACCTGTTGATACTCACTTGTGTGATCTTTAGCTGCACATATATAAAATATACAGTATACAGATGGTTTTGTCTGTGTACAGTTTCATCTCTACATCATTCTTTGTAATTTTTGGATTATTTTTCTGAGAGTGTGTGTAAAGAAATGTTTGTTCATCATAGAAAGTACAATAATAGAATGTATTTTTCATGTCTGAAAAAAAATGACAGCTACATCATTGGTAACCACTCACAAAAATTAGAAGGTGTTAGTGTGGTCCAACCCTCAGTTAAACTCCTATCCTGTATATATTTTTGCACACCCCCTAGATCAGACACAGCTGGGTTGGGCAGGACGGAGTTTTTAATGGAATCTTGGTTGAGGGTCAGGTTATTCCTTTATTATTACCATAGATGTGGCTATCACTGTATTCTACTGGTTTCATTGCCATGAGTTTCAGGTCAAGGCATTTTGTAGGTTACCACAACAGTCTCCTTCTGCATGATGACAGTGGTCATGTTATGCCTCGAAGATAGCTAAACCACAACAATAATCTCATCATTCTAGCAATAGCTATGAGAATGGGGAGCTATATGTTGGTACACACATAGAGGACCAGGACTAAATTATGTCAGAGTTTAAGAATTTAGTTGTATCATTAGTTGTCTCTTATCTACCACAGCCTTCTTTAAAGGTAAATGTAAGAGACAACTAATGAGTTTACTGAATGAAGTGGTAGTTTCAGAAGGCACCTTTGTTAATAATGAGGAGTCTTAACTGGCATAGTGTTGGTTTTTACATAGAGATTTAAAAATACACATTTAAGATGCACTGCATGGTAATCACTCTCTTATAATTTGAACACTACATTAGATGAAATTAAGGATGAATTGTATGTTTGGTACTCGTGTTCCTGATTAATGATGCTTACAATAAATTTTACCCCCTCCAACAATGCTGTGCCATTGTCAATGTGGTAGGTTTCTGGGCATATGTCTAGGCCTGAGGCTATTATCTTTGTCTATTTAGCTGGCTTGTCTATCTGGCATCCCATCTGTGTGTGCAGGAGGCTCTTGCATTGTACTTTGGTAATAACAGCAAAACCAAAACCTAGCAGATATTTTCCTAGGAAAATAATAGTGGAGGAAGACAATGGAGTCTTAATGAATTTGCTCTAGAGGAAGGATTTGGTGGTTTCAGCCAGAGTCAAAGCTTCAAGTTTATGTAGAATACAAAGAGCAGATGATATCTCTCCTTGAAACAGCTTTGTAAGATAAAATGTATATGTACCAAAGAAATACCTTGTATCCTAGTGACAGGATCCAAGCAACAAAGGGTCATTAGTCCTTTCCTTCCACAATGGCAGAAATAACTTGACTGTTGGAGCTCAAATGATAGTCCCAGATACCACCTTTGTCTTCTTGACACAGTTTTCTTTTCCTGTGAAAACCACATGTAGTCTTCTCCGTGTTTGCGTATGTTCTGTAGCTTAACAAATCACACACACACACACACACACACACACACAAGGAGAATGGAGGTTCATAGGAATTAAGGAGCTGGGGCTTTCTGCTCTCCTTTCCCCAGGGAAAAGTCTCACAGTGATGAAGGATGGTACTGATGTGATTAGGGCTAATCTATTCCTAATGTGCTTTATTTCACATTAGTCAAAGAATGTATGTGTTTGTTTCATTGAAAACTTGGGTCTTGGGGAGATATGATCATGGATTTATCTGATGCTGGATTCATGCAGCTGACCTAGAAGTCAAGAGGCTGCTGCACTGGCTTCCAGTCAGTATCTAAGTGGCTCTGGTGGCTTAACACATTATCTATCTATCTATCTATCTATCTATCTATCTATCTATCTATCTATCTATCTATCTATCTCTATATCTATATAATATTATATATTATGTATATTTTATAATATGTAATATATAATATAATATATATTATTGCTTTGGGCTTTCATGTTACCGTTTCTCACACAATGTTATATTCTGATTTTCAAAGTCTCTTCTGATTCTAACGAATGCTAGTTTTAATGCTGTGTTTCTAACATATCAGCACTGAGACTATTACCAGGATCCAAACATGGTTGTAGAGTAGATAATCCCAGTCAGTAAAGTGCTGGGACCTGAGTTTGATCACTAGCACTCATGTAAAAAGAAAAAAAAAAACATTGTCTTAAAGTTTAATCCCCATGCCAGCATCACAGATATTATTTATGTTTTATTATATTTCTGATGCATCTCACAATAACACTAATATTGTTCCTAAAGGAACTATACCAGCTGCAAATTATGGCATCCTCTAGAATGTCTTCCTGAGCCTTGCACCTTTGGACTTTTGATGCCTTTGATACACTGGGAGAAATTCATTGGAACCTTTTTGTAGCCTCTTGCCAATTACGTATTTGATTCTTTCAATTAGTAATGGGCTTGAGGGAACACTCCTAGTAAAACCTTTCCTTGGAAATACTGCACAACTGTTAAGAGACTTCACAGTGCATTCTGGAAACCCGTAGCCTAAAAGCTCAGGCTTTTTGTACTGAGCACCTGAGATGCCTATATTTCACCTTACTTACTCTTCTCCCTATCTTTCCTCTGTCTGTGATTGTGCTTGTGCGTGTGTGTGTGTGTGTGTGTGTGTGTGTAGGCCAAATGGTTCTCCACTTTTGCTTTTGAGATAAGGATTCTCTCTCTCTCTATCTATATCTATCCCTATCTCTCAACTTTTATTCTCTCCTATATTGCACCCTGACTGCAGTTTCCCCTCCCTCCACTTGTCCCAATCCTTTCTCCTACATCCCCTCTACCCAGGATCAACTCTTTTGTTTTCCTAAAACAACAACAACAACGACAACAACAACAAGTTTCCCAGGGAAATTCACTGAGCATGGCCTAACAATGTGCAATAAGAAATAAGACTGGGCACAAATCCTTATATAATGGCTGGGCTTGGCAACCCAGGAGGAGTAAAAGGGTCCCACACACAGGCAATTCCGCACTCCCACAAGAACGCAAAGCTATACAACCATAAAGTATATGCAGAGGACCTATCTGTACCTATTTGTACCATACCTATGGTACCTATTTGTACCATACCTATGGTACCTATTTGTACCATACAAGGTACAAATTTACTGCTTCAGTTTATGAACCCCAATGTGCCATGTTTAGTTGATTTTGTGGGCCATGTTCTCATATTGTCCTTGTCCCCTCTGGACCTACAATCTTCTTTTGCAGGGTTCCGCTGGTTCCACCTAGTGTTTGGCTATAGGAGGCAGGGCATTTTAATGGCCTACAACCTGTTAAGTAAGCTAAATTGGCTAGCCAGTGAGCTCCAGGGTTCTGCCCATTTTTACATACTATCATACCTGTTGATTTTTAAACGGGGTTCTAAGTATTGAATCCACGTTCCCACCCTTGCAAGTAGTACTTTGCAAACAATAAACTGCTTCTCTAGCCCCTCAACTTAGCCTGTGTATACTGTAAAGCTTCACTCATTCTTTCCTTGCTGCAAGTTTTCCCCTTTATTGGCGGACAGCAGTGGGAGCCTGGAGTTTGCATATGCCCCAAACGAAGGACATGGTATTATCTGGTAGTCCCAGAGCTTCTTTGTTCTGATATTTGTGTCTTTGAGTCCTTCAGTAGTCTTTTGTCAAATTCATAGGATGTTTCCTGCATAAACTGTCAGATGCAGTTTCTAACATGCATCATTTTCGTGTTTGCATCTATCCCCAAGCCTTCTGTTTAAATATTAAACCGTTTCCAGCTTCATGATAAAAAGTAATTTTGTTGGTAAGCACCTGCTTGACTCATTACAGTATTTCCAAAGGGAGAACATGGGAATAGCTTAGATGGTATGGTTAGCTTCAAAATATTTTCTTTACGTGCTTTTCACTTTCTTAGTTTTAATTTGTCTAGAAAAGACTTTGCAGGTAGAAGATAGTAATGAAGACACTTTTCAGCTGATGGATTCCTTATTGCATACATTTACTTTTCCTTGTAACAAAGAGAGGCATGACTGTCATTAAAAGCCCTGCCATTTGGGAGGTGAATTTGCTCCTGGGAATTTGAATACCATTAACAGGAAGTGTACATGGTTTGCATACTTGTAAAGCCAAGTACAAACCCCTCACATTACTTAATCGGAACTATTTCATTGTTGAGGAACAATTATTACTTTCCATGTTGAGACAAGATCTTCCTGTGCTGCCCTGGCTGGTCTCAAACTAGGGACCTGCCTGTCTTAGCTTCTAGAACACATAGTATCATACCTGGCTGTTAAGTAGCATTTCAGCTATTTAATTTGAGACTAGGTAAAGAGTTGGTCAGGGTAAGAAATGTTCAGGATTGGTGGAAGTTCTGTGTTCTCGTTTTTGGCTCTCCTGCCCATAAGCTTTTTATTTATTTTTTCCTGAAAGGAGCTGGTATTGCTTTAAGATGATACACAGCCATACTTTTATTTCTCTATGAAGCAAGTTCTAAGAAATATGTCATTAGGTTACTTAATCATTTTTAAAAACATCATAAGTTTACTTTACATAAATCAAGGTAATCTGACCAAGTATGGTACCATACATGGATGTATGCACTGTATTTTTAGACTGGCAGCCAGCAATTTATTTTCCATAGCATTGCCATATATGTGAGTAATGCATGTGCTAAATGGAAAACTAGAATAAATTTTTGGCTTCCATTTTTGATACACACTTCTTTCTTGGTCATGTGACTTCTTGATTCCTAATCCTGTCTTATTTCAGTGAACCATTTATCACTTGGAAATTAAGGTTGTTCTTGAACTTCAATAAAATATATTGTCAGTATCAAATCAGAAAATATTAGTATCCAAATTTATGTAAGTCATTTAAATTTTATGTGACACCAATGAGAAACAAGGGAAGATATGTCAGTGTCTTAAATGGAATGGGTCTAAATAAAAAGGAATAGTGAATTTTGAGTACTTGGATTCAAGTCCTGGGCTTATTATTCATCTGCTTTTGGGTCTTGGGAAATCCTCCATTTTTTTATTTTATTTTCTGTATTCGGGTGTTTTGTCTGCATGCATGTCTATGCACCACATGTGTGTCTGGTTTCTGCAGATGTCAGAAAAAATGGGTCAGAGTCTTTGGAAGTAGAATTACAGACTCTTGTGAGCAGCCATGTGGGTGCTGGGAATCAAGCTCAGGCCCTGGAAGAGCAACAAGTGCTCTTAACTGCTGACCCAACTCACCAGCCCCTATCATCTACTTCTAAAAACTTTAATTTCTTCAATTGGGCAAGGGATGCACTAGTTATAATAGTTTTTGTTTGTTTGTTTCAGTGCTGCTGTTGAGGATCAAGTAAAACCTCTTCATGTGTGAAGTCTCTAAAGAGAAAGCTGTAAAAACATCAAATATTATTATGATTGATGATGCAGCACTTGTCAACAGCAGCCATCTGTTTGTTTTGGCTTTCACTGTCAAAAGCAAGATGTGAAAATGGCCCAAGTGTATTTCAATGAGGTGTGACTTTCATTCACACCTCAATTTTTTTGTCATTTAGTTTTGGTAGCCGAGCTGACATGATTCAAATTGTGAGCTGTCTCCTGGTAACCACTGAAATAGAGGGCCAAAAGGAATAATGGAATCATATTTTCCAATTTTTCTTTTTAAAGATGTAGCTTAGGAGTTAGGAAGTCTAACTAACTTCCCATTAACAGGTAGCAGTGCTTCCTGATAACAGGCAGTAAGGACTGCTCCAAGACAAGGTTACCATTAAGATTCTATTAGCTTCTATTCTTATTGAAACCCTGATTTGTGTAGTTACTTAATACTTCTTGTTTTGTTTAATACAGACTCTCTATAGGTCACGCTTGACTTAAACTCATGGTCCTCTTGCCTCAACATCACAAGAGTGTTAGGATTTATAGACGTGCACAGCACTTACACAGTTTTGATCAAGACCCCCCCAAATTCTTTGGTGTTGCAATGTTTAGGATCCTCTTCCTTTCTACTTCACAGCAGTTCTCCCACTTCTCTTTCCCCAAAGAAGATTGTCCTCTTCTTTTAAAGACATTATCTTAGCTATTTTAGGTTGGGTCCATTGTAATCTTGGAGGTCTTTTAAAAAGTGCTTTCACAGCTCTCCTGTCTGAGTACAGGAACTGCTGAGAATCTTAAATTGCCTTGACTATTATCTCTAGTTAATGCCTTATTGATGTCCTTCCTCTAAGTGATATGATTACATCTGCTTTCTCTGATATTAACTATAATGAAAGAAAGCTTATATGAGCCAAGTGTTCTCTCCATATTATCTTGTTTAATGTGCTAAATAGGTCAAGAAGTAGATAGTAAATACTTTTATGAATGAGGAAACAGTACAGAGTAGTTGGCTTCTACAAGATCATGCTGCAAATAACTAATGACCCTGAAGTTTATTGCACAATAAAGAAGATTTTGAGGTGCGGTTTTGTACTTTTGCCAAGGCATGCTCACAGTTTATATGTTTTAACGCTGTAATTTACAAAGTGACCCTCACTTCATTTTCAAAGCTGAAGATAAACATGTATATAATTGAAACAGTATGAATCTAGTACACTTAAAAGAGAGGAAACGATAAGATTAATTCCAGCAAAATACTATTTATTTTGCTTTAATGTGCATGAATATGTTGCAGTTCCCCATATCTGTAATCACAGTAGTCTGTTTTTTAAATCTTACATTGTGTATTTTATTATTTTGATAGGTGTCGCTGTAATTTTTCATAAGTAGCCCATTGGTGGTTTCAGAGTTTTATCTTGTTAAAATAATCCTAAAGAAACAGCTTCTGATATATCATTTGGCAAAGAAAAGAAGGTGTCAGGAATGTTCAGTTCATATCAGGAAACTCAGTGATGAGAATAATCATTTCACCTCCTACTGGAGAGGATAAGATAATCAAAGGCAGAAAATAAAAATATAATTGAGTGATACCTGAGAGTGTGGTGGCATGCATCTGTAATATCAACACATGGGATAATAAAACTGGAAGATGATAGGCTTGTGGCTAGTCTGAACTAAATAGCAAAACTTGTCTCAAAAAATGGGAGTAGGGGCCAGCAAGATGACTTAGCAGTAAACCTGGAGACTTACACTTGATCAGCGAACCCTTGTAAAGGTAAAAGGAGAGAACTGACTCCCCAAGGTTATCCTCTAACCTCTACACATAGACATCAAATACTTACATACACATGCACTAATAATAATAAATAAAAGGGAATTCGGAGCCTAGAAGATGTCTTGTCAGTAAAACAATTGCTGTGTTACCTTGAGGACTGATAACGGTCTCCAGTATTCACATAACAAGCTGGGTATAGTGACACATGTCTGTTATCCCAATATCAGAGAGGCAGATTTATGAGGATCAGTACCTGGGTGCATGCTAGCCAACCAGACTACCTAAATCTTCAGGCTTCCACATACAGTGAGAGACCCTTTCTGAAAAGGTAAGATGGAAAGGGACTGAAGAAAATACTAAGCATTAGCCTCTAGCCGCTACACACTTACTTGAGTATGTAAGCACACACACCTGTGGATAGGCACACACGCAGTAACCAATACAAATAAGCTGTCCAGTTTGTTTTTGTTTTGAGGCATGGTCTCAATGTGTCTCCCGAGGCTGGATTCAAGTGCCTGGGCTTGGGGCAATGCTTCTTCCTCAGCTGTCTGCTTAGGTCCTCGCATCACACTTGTTTGGGCTGGTTGGTTTTGAATCCAGACTCTGACCTTGAAACAGGGCTCTGTCCACAGGCACTTGCTGCCTCTGAAATGGAGGAAACACTGTGTGGGAAGTGTACACTTTGCCTGACACAGTGTGATAGACAGACTGCCAGCAAATGCTAGTTCCTTCCAGAGATGTGATCTTACCATGGTATTGAGTGTGTTATTTTGGTACTGCTGTTTGGATGAAACTTGACTATTTTAGGTTTTTAACTCAGACGTTCACAGTGCTATGGATTTTATAATTTGGAAAGAAAAGACAGGCTGAATTTGTGGATTACACTCATTAAATCCATTTATTTATTTATTTATTTATTTCTGTGTTTTTGTAAATGATCTAATGTATCATACACATTGCTAGGCAAGCCCTTAACCACTGAACTGTACTCTTAGAATACCCCTTCTGCAAAGTGCATAATAAATATTTGGGAGTTTATCTGAAATCTCTGGCCCCAAGTTCCAAGAACTGCTAACAAAACACTGAATTCTGGTATGGTGGTGACAGATAGATCCCTGGAACTCATTGGCCAGACAGCCTAGCTGGATTGGAGAAATCCAGGTTCAGTGACAGACCCTGTCTCAAAAAATACGTTGGAAAACAACTAAAAAGGATGCCTGTGACATTGTATTTGTTACACATGCACACACACAGACACACACAAAAGAGAATACTAGGAATTCATAAATAATAAAAAAATGACAAGTCTGAAATCAAGGCACTGATTGATCATCTGGTGAGTTATGCTCTCTGTCAGTTTTTTTTTTTTTTTTTTTTTTTTTTTAAGATACGATTTTTCTGTGTATTCCTGGCTATGCTGACCTCCATTTTGTAGACCAGGCTGGCCTCAATCTCACAGAGATCTGCCTGTCTCTGCCTTCTGAATACTGGGATTAAACGTGTGTGCCATCGTGCCTGGAAAGGCATGCTCTCTTGCTCCTCTTAGTTGGAGCACTCTTTCTCCTCATCCTAATATGGTTAAAGACAAAAGGGCCAGAAAATACTGAAAGCTTAGTCTAGTCACCTTTAAAGTGTCCACTTCTGAATTCTATTTTTATTTGGGTCAAAGTTTGGAAGGCACAGCATTGAAATGATCTCAGATAATTATTGCAGAGTCTCTGTTATTTAAAGTGTGGTTTAAGAATTAGATTCTCCCAGGAGCTTGTTAGTCTTTTTTTGTTGTTGTTGTTTTTGTTTTTGTTATATTATTTTTGCATATGGGTCCCATCTCAGAATGAAATTTTCTGCATTTTTATGTATATATTTTTAATTATGTATTTATTTATTACAGTTTATTCACTTTGAATCTCCATTGCAGCTTCCTCCCTTGTCTCTTCCCAGTCCCACCCACCATTCTTCTTCTCCCTCTATGGCCTTTCTCTAGTCTCCTGATAGGGGAAGACCTCCTCCCCTTCTATCTGACCCTAGATTATCAGGTCTCATCGAGGCGGGATGCATCATCTTCCTCTGTGGCCTAGTAAGGCTGCACCCCCCCCCAGGGGGTAGTGATCAGAGAGCTTGCATTGAGTTCATGTCAGAGACAACTCCTGTAACCCTTACTAGGGAATCCTCCTGAAAACTGAGCAGTCAATATGCTTCTGTTAAAAAGGGTTCTAGGTGCTGTCCATGTACGATCCTTAGTTGGAGTATCTATTTCTACAGATCCCTTGGGCCCAGGTATTTTGGCTCTGTTGTTTTTCTTGTGGAGTTCCTGTCCACTTCAGGTCTTTCTGTCTCCCTCTTTTTCCATAAGGATTCTGGCACTCTGCCCAAAGTTTTGCTCAACTATATTCTTAGCAGCTCTATTCGTAATAGCCAGAATCTGCACACAACCTAGAATGTCCCTCAATGGAGGAATGGACATGGAAATTGCGGTACGTTTACACAATAAAATACTGTTCAGCAATTAAAAGCAAAGGAAATCATGAAATTTGCAGGCAAATGGATGGAACTAGAGAAGATCATCCTGAGTGAGGTAACCCAGAAGCAGAAAGACACAAATGATATATAGTCACTTATAAGTGGACATTAGCCACATAATGTAGGATAAACATACTAAAATCTATAGCCCTAAAGAAGCTAAACAACAAAGAGGACCCTAGGGAAGATAATTAATCCTCATTCAAAAGGACAAACAGGATAGACATCAGATAGGAGAAGACAAGGAACAGTCCAGGAACCTTCCACAGAGGACATCTGAAAGACTCTACCCACCAAGGTATTGAAGGAGATACTGAGACTCATAGCCAAAAAAAAAAAAATTCTGCATTTTAACAACATCTCCAAGAACATCATATGCATATTAAGTTTCGGTAGCATGGTTGTAGGTGTTCCTTAGGAAGCATTTTAATTTGGGGTGGGGGTAGAAATTTGAGCCTAGGCTTTGGCTGAATTTCAACAACACTTTGGTTTGGATTTATTGCATCCTTGCCTTTTATAGACCTGTCTCTTGCCCTTTAACCTTGACTATCTTGGAACTTGCTGTGTAGCCTAAGCAGATCTCAGAGTCATCCTCCTGACATAGGCACTCACATGCTGAGATTATGGATGTGCCATGGCCTACCTCATTTAGTATGGCTGCAATAGATGCTCTTGTTAATATGGCAAAAACTTTATATGGGCAATATTTAGAATTAGGCAGAGTTAGAACAGTAAGAATTTAGAAACACTTTTTAAGAAAGTTTTAAGGTAGTGATACTTAGAGGGTTTAATTTGGAATTCAAACTGGTAGTCTGTGGCATTGTTTGGCTTATTAGAACCCTTCATTTTTTAAGAGCAGAGTCAGCAGCCAAAGTAGCTTAAACAAGAATACTTGGAGTATTTGAAACAGATCTATTGAGTTTGGAACTGTAGAATACGGATTTTCTTTTATTTGTCCCTTATCTTTGATAGTAATCTTGTTCTTGTTTTATTTCTTCTGTTTTACTCCAGAGGACCTGAGCTCACAGAGGACAGTATGGCCACTGAATGAAATAAAATATGAAAATTCCTTAAAAAAATTCAGATATGCAACCAATCCATTGTGTTTGCTTGATTTTTAAGGCAAACTCATAAGTGGGGCCAAACTGATATGTGTTTGGAAGCAGCTGCACACAGGTATTTCTGTGTTATAAAGACAGAGCTTCCCAGGTGTACATGTATATTTGAGAAAAGAATTCTATGCATCTTGCTTTGTTTTTCTTTCTTTAAAAAGGAGTCTACCTAATATTTTGCAAAATTAAGTTTGTATTAAGGCCATTGCTGTTGACTAAATGACCTTCACTGCTTTGTGCATTTGCTTTAATTCTTCCAACCAACCAATCCTGTTCAAAGTCCTGAAGGTGAAACTTACAAGATACAGATAAAATGTGTAATTTTATCAGTCAACTGCGTTGTTTTTAATTTTTATTTCCAAATCACTAGGAATTGAATTTGGGGGTCACTATGTTCTAGGGTTAACTCTATACTCACAAATTGTGCCCAATCCCTAGGATATATTTTTAATATATCTCCTGAATACATAATACTTCTTGCAACACAGGCTAATTAGTATTTTCCTAGAGAACTCTCCAAACTCATACTCTTCCCTGGCACGCCTCCTTGTGGTAGATTGTGAGCTCATCACAGAAAAACAGTACAGGTTCCATACTGAATACTGACCATGCCTAAAAGAAATCCTATCATATAAAGATAGCTAAGCGCTCATGGATCCTTAGACTGGGAACCTTTTGATGGATACAGCTTGGGAAAAGGCTCTTGCCATAGTGGTTGTCAGCCTTCCTTTTCATCCTTTCTCTTCATTAAAACAGGAAGAAATAAGTCATAAAAATTTGGGAGACATTTAGTCTTAATTTACATTTTAGGTCATTCGCTATTCAGTTTGCCTATATATATTTTAGAGAATGTGCATTTATCTGTGTGTCTAATGTGCTCACACATGTGAATAACTCATTTCTGGTAAGTCTCATTCCTGAAGGAGTTCATGAGCAGGGAGTACAATTGTTTCTTTATTAGTACTTTCTATATGTGAATCTCTTATCACACCAATTAGTTTTGGACAGACATCAATCCAATACTTAAGAATTGTGTTATAAACAGAATGTAGAGTCAAAAACTTTACATAAGGAGTCATGTCTGTTTTCTTGATTTTCTATTTAAATTATTTCTCAGTAGAATATGCTAATAAAGCATACCCATCTACTAAGATCCATTGATTGGAGTGGCTGTTACAGTAATAGGTGAGTTCGTTTCTAAGATAATCTCAAAGTCAAGCAAGGATTATACTGTTTATGTGTAACTGATGTCAGAAGATAAAATCAGAGGACTAAATAATCTGTCTTTAGGTATATAAGCAGGGAATTAATCTTGTTAGCTTCAAAATCCAGGAATAACAAGCCTATTTAGCAAGCAAGCTAACTGCTGGAGCCTTCCATAGTGTGTTTGAATGAGGATAAAGAGATGTAATACTCTTTAAGAATTGACAGATCTGACATACATATAGCACAAATAGTACTTCAGACACATTCAGAACTGTGGTATTCAGCTAACTGCTCTCATAGCATTAAGATATGTTCATTCCCTAGATGTTGCCAAGGATCCCAATACTGTGAGCAGCTTGGAACAGATTTGTGTAGTTGCTATGTGCCAAAAACCCTAGAACAAATGAGTGGGAAATGATACCAGGGTAGGAAAATATTGCTATAGTAACAACTTATTTTCTGTAGGAGAAATTTGGAAAATAAAACAAGAAGCAATGAGACCTGAGAAGAAATGGTTTTTGTACAAATATGGAGAATAAGGGAAGCAAAAGTCATGTGTGTGATTCCTTCCTTCCTTCCTCCCTTCCTTCTTTTCCTTCATTCCTTCCCCTCTCTTTCTTTCTTTCTTTCTTTCTTTTTTCTTCCTTCCTTCCTTCCTTCCTTCCTTCCTTCCTTCCTTCCTTCCTTCCTCCCTCCCTCCCTCCCTCCCTCCCTCCCTCCCTTCCTTCCTTCCTTCCTTCCTTCCTTCCTTCTTACCTTTCTTTCTCTTTCTTTCTTTCTTTCTTTCTTTCTTTCTTTCTTTCTTTCTTTCTTTCTTTCTTTCTTTCCTTCCTTCCTTCCTTCCTTCCTTCCTTCCTTCCTTCCTTCCTTCCTTCCTTCCTTCCTTCCTTCTGTCTTTCCATGACATGTAGCTCAGGCTAGCCTCAAACTCACTAGGTGTCTGAGGATGCCTTTGAACTACTTAAATACTAGTTTTCTTCACTTCCAGAGTGATGGTATTATGGACACACACAACCATGGCTATTTTATGTGACACTGTGGATGAGATTCAGGGTTTCATGTATGCTAGATAAGCACTCTACCATGTAAGCTATAAGCCTCAGCCCCTGATATTGCTTTTCCTTAATGGTAATTTAAAATGTTACATCTTGAGTAATTTTTGCATTATGGAGTTTGGATAAAACCACTGAAGAAGCTGTAAATTTCTGAGAGAAAACAGTGGCGCTCATTTCATTTCTTTTCATAAAATGTCATTTCCTTAGTATAATCTTTAGATGATTAATTGTGCATTAATTATGTCCCATTCATTTCCTTATGTCAAGTAGAATTTTAGGAGATTTGAATCCAGGGCCTCACATATGCAATACAGGTGGCACTATGCTACAACCTCAGGCCTCAAGTAACTCTAGATCATGAAAGTCTTTAAAACAAACAAACCCAAAACAACCTGAATATTGGGTTGTTTTTCACCTGAGTTTTCTTTCTCTTTTTAATAAGGCTGGGGAGAGGCCACACAATCAGTTTTGATTATACAACATTACTTTTTTGTGTCTGTGGTGCTAAAGGACTGAACTCTTGTCATCATACAGTATAAGCAAGGGCATCTCAGCACTGGTGTTACACGTGTGCCCTGTGGGAACCCCATCCACTCCTAATGTGCTAGTCACAACTAACTGTACATTATCATAACCTAGAGATTTTATAGCTTACTAAAATACAGATACAAGCTCTGCTGTTTGAATTTCTGATGATGTTATCACCAAGGTAGGACATGGGACATGTGCTTTGCAGTGTACTTTTAAATTGTCTGTGTCTTTATAGTGTGCAGTCAGGATTAAGACTACATCTGTACTCTTACTACTTAGTCTTAAGTCTCTGTACTCTTCTAAGAGGCATACTTCATGTGTTATGTGGTAGGTGTGTTCTAATTCCCAGCATCCACATAAAAAGCTGAGCATGGCATCAAGAAAATATAATCCAATTATTAGGGAGGCAGATATGGGTAGCTTACTGGGGCTTCTTGGCCATCAAGTGTAGTTGAATCAGCCAGTTCCAGGTTCAGTTGAGATATGCTGTCTCAAAAGATAAGCTAGAGCACAATTAAGGAAGACACTTAACATCATCCTGCTCTGTAACCTCACAGTTCCTGCTTGCCTTTCTTCAGATAAAGACTAGCAGGACACTTTTTCTACAATCCTTTAAAATTAACAAAGGCCTGTATTTCTTTATGGTGAGGAGGACCTCCCCTATCAGTGGACTTGGGGAGGGGCATGCATGAAGAAGAGGGTGCGATCCGGAGGGGAGGAGGGTGGGGCTTATGGGGGAATACAAAGTGAATAAAGTGTAATTAATAAAAAAAATTTGCAAAATTAGCAAAGGCTTTTAGTTAGAGGTAGTTTGTATGTGTTCTAGTTGGGTTTTACAGAAGGATTACAGAAGGACATGAATATAAGGAATCTTGGAGTACTATGGCTGGCTTTGGAGGTAAGCTCCTTTTCCTTTTTTTTCCCCTGCACTTTTGCTCAATTCCTGTTTCCCTCTAATTTATTCTGAATACATTTTCTTCTTGACTTATCCACTACTTTTCTCATATATTGAATGTCAGAGGTTTTTTCAAAATATTGTTTTGGTTGATGTACCTGGCTGAGGAAAGGAAGCTGCCAAGCTGAAAGTAAGAGACATTGGAACTGTGAGCAGAGAGAAGTTTGAGAGTTTGGCCAGTAAAACTTGCTATTGTCTGGTCAACACCTAGTAGCTCATTTGAGGTCACAAATACAAGCAGTAATTGAGGTGGTCATGTTAGTTCCTCACTATCCACAGTGCTGACTTAGTATCAAATAACAGGATTTCAGTAGGGATTGGGTATTAGCCAGCATGGCTTACAAAGTTAGAGAGGCCAGTTTGATATTGAGAACTGAGAGGTGTAAGAAAAGGTACCTTTGTATCATATAGTGGGTGCTTTAATGTTTTAAAGCACTTTTGCATGTAGAAGAAAGGCAGACAGTAAGGAGTGTTGAACACAAGACAGACCAGCTATTTTCTTATTCAACATAAGAAGAAAGTTTTGGGTTTTTTTGTTTTGTTTTTGTTTTTGTTTTTTTGTATAATCCTTGTCCATACCCTGTCCTTAATTCATTCCTTGTCACTTCCTTTTACTTTTTTCTCCTTTCCTTTCTTCCCCTCATGTACTATCTTTGAAACTGTTTGTTCCCATCATCAGTGGTTAATTTGACCCTGATCTCTTTGGTTCATCCTTGATAATTGATTTTTTTTTCTCTTTTTTAATCATAGTGGGTTTAGCTCTTTCCAGCAGCTGAGAAGGAAAAAGAAGATGAGTGGGAGGAGGTTAGTTAACACATCCAGAAGTTGGCTTGGGATTTAGATCTGTAAATTAGAAATCATCCAGCATGAAAAGTTGTCCTCACTGAAGTGGAAAATACTGGTGGTTGCTCCTAGGGTCGTTAGGAAGTTGTAGTGATGATCAAGGATATATGATTAGGAGGGAGGAATAAGGTGAGAAAGTCTATTGTAGATGGGGTATTGTATTGTATAATTCAAACATCATGGATATCAATTAAGAGTTCTCCCTAAAAAAGTGCTATTAGCTACATGAAGTAAGGCATTTAGGAACTAGCTACAGTTAACCATTCCACAGGATGTGTACTTTAAAACATGGCATTTTACATGATAGATAACATGGTTTTATCTTGACATTTAAAAATATATTAAGAGAAATAAGACATATACATTATCCCCCAGATAAGCTTTGAATTCTATAAGCATTAATTGAGCTTGAGGTTTCTTGTGATACTGACAGGGAAATGGAGAATTATTGTCTTCAACTTCTTACCCCCCTTAGTTTTGGCTTTTTTGAGACAGTTTCTTGGCTATAATTATGATGGCCTGGGCCATTGACTTCTATAGTTTCTCTACTCCAGCCTCCCAAGTCTCGAGATTACACCACATCAGACTTTCCTTTTTTCTTTTCTCGGGACCTTGATCTTCATTTCAGGAAGTAGTGACTATAAGCAGCAGGAATTGTCCCAAATTCTTCCAGTCAGTTTTATGCGCATAGCATATGTAGGTTTAACTAGTATCTCTAGGGACACAACTCAAAGCACCTTCCTCTATGCAGCTCTGAAGTACATATGCTGTTACTAAATCCTGCACCATTTATCATGAGGTTCTCCCTGTACTGATGTACTTTGTGGTGCTGGAGAGTGAAGCCTTGGGCCTTGTGCATGACATTCAAATGCTTGCCAACTCACCCACATCCTCAGCTCAAATTTAGGGACTTTAGGAGGTTTGTTCATTTCATCTTGCTTCTCTAAGCCTTATTCCCTATGTCTCTGTCCTTTATTCTTCAGACCCCTGCCAGTGTGATCCACTATAGACATCCTCTACAGCCTTTTCTAGGTCAGTGTCTCCACTTATGGCTTGCCAGGGCCACAACATCATAAACTTATTTGTTTTTTTATTTGTTTGTTTATTTGTTTTGTTTTCCTCTCTTGTACCTCTGGGGCAGTGCTCCGTATGTGTGATAGTGGCGCCAGGTATTCTGTTCTTGACATTGAGGCAGAGCCAATGCAGGAAGAATAATGGCATGCTTGCACAAATATATCAGAAAGCAAATTTTGCTTCTCTGTTTTATTTTTTACAACAGAGCATAGTTTATGGAGGGGTGTGTAAATCACAAACTAAGTTAATGTATTTCCTGCCTTGTTGTTCATGGCTTTACATACTTTAATAAAACACCTGGGGAAATGTGCTGGGGAGGGTGCTTGTAAATCACAGATTCCCAAAGCCCAAGGAGTCCCAGGTTACTGGGAAACTGACTGATGTAGCCCTTGTTTTGTGATCTCTAGACAAGGATATAGAAACATGTACATTGCTGTTACAGTAGCAACAACATTGAGCAGTCCAGCACATCCCCCTGTGTAATGATTTATATAGTGGAAGGTTGGAATTAGGAACTCTAGTAAGCAATTTGAAATCTCTAGAAGGAAGGCTTGCATGAGTTTGCTCTGTTTTTTCCTCCATCAGCCCACGTTTATTGTTCTTAACAATTTTCTTTCCTTAGAGTGACTTGTATAATTCAGAGGGATAGATAATGTATCAGTCTTCAGAGCAATTAATACAGAGAGGTGTAATAGATGAGGAACCCAAGCCAGAAGCAAAAAAAAAAAAAAGTAAGACTGTGACTAATAATGTTTGACCCACTCTCCCTCTCTCTTTCCATAAATGAATGAACTAATTACTTTGCTGCCTTTGTTATAATACCCATACTACTCAGTGTCCAACACTGTCTTGTTACATATACTTTTGCTAAAAGCCATATTTGATTTAGAAGCTAAATCAGCATACCATATATAACATCTGAGGAGGACATCAGGATCCTTCTTGAATATGTGAAAATGTCATGGGTGCTTAAAATGACAAAGTTTGTCCCAAGCAGTAGTTTTCTGTGTTTTATAATGATTTGTTTTGAGTTTTCAAAGCAATATAACTCTCATGGTTTCATTTTCAAATTAATGAAGAAAATGTTATGTGTACACATGTACATGTGTGCACATGCTCATGGAATCAGATACATCCTTTGGAGGGGGGAATCCACTCTGCCTTAAAATAACAGAAATTTCATAATTTTGAGCAGCACAGATGAACATGGAGGACATCATGCCAATTAAAACAAGCAAGTCAGAAACAGACAAATATGCATGATTCCACTTATTTTTTTTGCAAACACATTAAGTAATTTTCTTTTATTACCATAAACTTTAAAATCTTTTTAAAAATCTTTATTAATTACACTTTATTCATTTTGTATCCCCCCATAAGTCCCTCCCTCCTCCCCTGCCGATCCCACCCTCCCTCCCCTTTCTGCATGCATGCCACTCCCCAAGTCCACTGATAGGGGAGGTTCTCCTCTCCTTTCTGATCTTAGTCTATCAGTTCTCATCAAGAGTGGCTGCATTGTCCTCTACTGTGGCCTGGTAAGGCTGCTCCCCCCTCAGGGGGAAGTGATCAACGAGCAGGCCAATGAGATTATGTCAGAGGCAGTCCCTCTTCCCATTACTATGTAACCCACTTGGACACTGAACTGCCATGGGCTACACCTGTGCAGGGGTTCTAGGTTATCTCCATGAATAGTCCTTGGTTGCAATAGCAGTCTCTGCTTCCACTTATAATGAGAAATATAAAGTAGAAACTCAAGTATAATATGGTTGCCAGGGGAAAGATTGAAGGAGCTTTGTTTTGAAGTATATACTTGATTTTCTAAGAAGAGAAAATTCTAGAGATGCATGGCACTTCAAGGTGAACACAAAACATTACTATAGAGTGCATTCAGCGTGGTTCAGATGACAAATTGAAACTTTCATGGATGTGTCTGATTCCATGCGCATGTGCACACGTGCACATGTGTACACACAACTACATTTTTTTTCATTCATTCGTGAGGTTACTGGGTTGTTTGTTTGTTTGTATGTTCCCCAACCTTTCTCTGGAACCTTTTATGAAAAGTACAACAGCCAAACCTCAAATATATGAAAATCAAATCGGAATCACACAAGATAAGAAATGGAATTTCTTATCTTAAAATATTTAATATCAGACAGTCACACTTGGAAAACATCAATGTCACTCAGCTGAAACCCTAGAATAAATGGTTTAGATTTCAACAGCTCCCATACGCAACTCCCTACATGCCCATTTGGGTTATTTTTAGAATTACCTTTCTCCAGACTGTATGCTGCACAGAAGAGGGAGGGGGTATTGCTGAATGAAAGCAGTTCAGTTGCTCACTGGAGCACAGGATAAATTATGGCAGTTTCTCCTCAACTTGTCTAGATTTCTCTAGAATGTATTGTGGGCAAATGGAGCAAAGGAGTCAGGGCAGGAGTGGAGCTGTTGTAGCTAGGAAGGTCCTGCCTTGGGTGCCAATGAGGAGGAGGAAATGCCTTCTTATAACCCTGCCAGCTGATAGGGTAGTCAGCTTATTTTTATCCTTTAAGTCAAGTGAGGATTGTGACCAATCATCCTCCAAAGTGAGGGAAATGGGTGGAAGCCATGGGTCTATTTATTTATGTATTCCAGGAGAAAAATTTTTGAGACAGTGGCTCCTTATGTAATTCAGTGTCTCCTTATGTAATTTAGGCTGGTTGTGAACTCTCAGTAATCATTCTGCCTGAGCTCCCAAGTCCTGAAATTACAGGCATGAGACACTCTGCCCAGCTCAGAAGAAATATTTTAAAGAGATATTTATTTTCTTTGGTTCAAGGTCTTATAACCTCGACTGGCCTCAGACTTGATCTCTGTGTATCAGCCTCCTGAGTGCTGAGATTACAAATGGGTGCCATCTTTCCTAGTTTAAAGAGTTATTCACCAAGTCTTTTTGTGTTGTATTTTATGTGTGTGTCTTTTTTTTTTTTTTTTTGGTTTTCAATACAGGCTTTTATTGTGTAGCCCGGGCTGTCCTGACACTCACTCTGTAAACCAGCCTGGCCTTGGACTCAGAGATCTACTTGCCTCTGCTTCCTGAGTGCTGGAATCAAAGGTATGCACTGCCATGTCTGGCTATGTGTATGTATATTTAAAAATTGTATGGTTGTTCTTTACCTTAAATCTCTATCAAAGCTGAAAGAACGTTATGAATATGAATATGCCCAGCACCCACAATACTGTCATTTTATTATACTTGTTTTAACAGATAATTGTGTATCTCACCATGAAATTTCAGTCCTTCTTCATTACCTTACAACTGACCCTCATCTTGGCCCTTATTTCAGAAAAGAGACTAGCAATTAATTGAATGTTTTTCCCGAGTTCATGTGGAAGGACTTGTTACTTTTGCCTTTTGCAGACCTTTTTTACATCGAAGACATGTAAAAAGAAGGGAGAAACTGTCCTGTCACACAGCATTTTATAAGATGCAAAAATCCTCCCTTGGTTCAATATAGCATTTTCCTTATCCACATGTAATTAAATGGTCTCCTTGCAATTGCAGATTAGCTTATTATTATAAATGTTAGGAAAATGGGGAATTATATTGTTTTCACTGGAGAAACTTTCTTTGCATCATTTGTTTTAATTGTCACACCTTTGCTGTGCCAGGCAGCTTGAATGATGGAAAGGGCATCATGGGTGTGATGAGGTGAAGAAGCTGCTCCCAGTCTCCATGCTTAAAGAGAAGGTGGGGTTGGAGATTTGGTTTTGCAGATACTTAGTTTGTATATCTGAATGCTAGCTGCTGTGAGTACAGTGGCTAACCTTAAGGATGGAGTCTCTAGGAAGGAACATTATAATTCCCTTAGGAAGAGAAGATATGGGTGCAGTATGTGTTAGGAAGGATAAGGACTCCAAAGAGCAGGGACGCTGGTAGGTATTCCTCATGGTTAGGAAAGTTTTCCTTTAATATTTCTGTTTCTAGTGGGGTATGCACTTTGAAGTGTATGTACCCCAAAGAAGGGGTTCCCTTAAGGTTTCTTGGGATTACCCACAGTGGGAGTCTTTTTCTTTTAGTCTAGTAAGCTTGTTATGTAGATGGCAGGTTTGGGGAGAGCTCTACAGATGAAAAGCTAAGTTGGAGCTGATTTTGTTGGAACTTACTTGATAGAAACATTTAACAACAGGACAGAGCCATACATATCTTGGATCATTTTCCATTCCTATTTTTTTCCTGTTAGAAAAAATGGTACTCCTCTACTTCCTACATGAAGAAAGTAAATCATTTAAATATGTAAGCTGTTGCTAATAACGTTACAAGAAACAAAGGCTGAGCAAAATACATGGAATATAGCCTTCAACCTGAAGCCTACTCTCCCAAACTCAAGGCATTCCCCCCTTTTCATGGAGAAGCAAAGTGACTGTGAAAAGTTGCATTTTTTATATTAATAGGGGTTAGCTTTCTGTTTAGACCACAGACAAACAAGAAAGGCCCAGGAGCGTTTCTTGGGTATAGTTACTCATTCTCTCAAATGTTGCAAAATACCAGAAGGGGGAAAAAAAAACAGAAAAGGGAGGGGATGTTTGATGGTTTAAAAAAACTGGTGACTAACCAACTTATGCTGACTAATACTGGTGAACTCATAATGAGTAACAATAATGAACTTAGAAGGGCTATAAGTAGAAGGGAGATATTTAAAGGTTGCTTTTGTATAAAAGGCAGCCAAATTGTTGGTCACAAGAAAGGATTCTCTTTGGGGAAATTGGTAGTAATTCTTTCCTCCTCTACATCCAATTTCTGTTTGCACTGAAATTTTTACAAGACTACCAATTGTGATCTTCCTGCCTCATTGCTTTGAGTTGATCATAGCCTTGTATCTCCATGCCCAAATTCCAGTGCCTTTTTCAAAAATTATTTTACATATAGGTGTTTTGGCAATATGTATATCTGTGCACCAGGTACGTGCTTGGTATCCTCAGAGAACAGAAAAGGATTTTGGAACTTCTCAAACTAGACTTTCAGATGTTTGTGAGCCACCATTTCAGTGCTTGAAATAAGAACTGGGTCCTCTAGAAAAGCTGATTCATGTCTTCAATCCCTAGCTTATTTTAAGTACTGTAACAACTTATTCTGTAAAATTAAGAGATTGAACACTTTCCCATTTAATCTAGGTTTAGGTCTTTGGAAATAGGTAGGTGAGCAGCATTAATGTTTTTATTTTGATTGAGACACCCTGAAATAATTGAATATTTTTTTAAAAAATATTTTGAGTAGTTGAGATTATTTTTAGTGGTGAGAGGTTTCCTGCATCCTGAGAGATCTGTAAACAAGATGGAAAGGTCCTGCTTACTGCTTTGCATGGAGTTACTGTATGGATGGGTTAGGGTTTTTATGTCTGTATGAAGACTGAAAGTTCTCAAGCCGATACACATTACGAGGAATGAGGTTCTTCAGATTGTACAAAGGATGGTAGCACAAAGGAATGGCTTAATATGTTGAGTGGCTGGGTTGAAAACCTTATCTTAGCCTGAAATAAGACATTTCTAGGAAATACAGCAGAAACCTATTTTGTACAGTCAGTGAAATCATAGATTCTATTGTATACAAAAATGTACCTACTTAATGTGCCAAGAATAAGCTAGAAAAACAAAACAAAATACATTTCCATCGGGATGAATGAGGTCTTTGGTCACTAAAGAAAATAGAGTGCCATCTCGTGGAGTCATTTCACTCATGTGCAGTCTTAGATTTACCTTCTTTGTTTTGTTTTCAGACAATGTTTCTTTTCTTTTTTTTCAATACAGTAGAAAAATTATTTTTAAATTTATTTATTTATTTATATTTATTATTTAGTACAATCTATCCACTTTGTATCCTGGCTGTAGCCCACCCCCATCTCCTTCCAGTCCCATCCTCCCTCCTTCTGTCTTTCTTATTCCCCTCCCTTAGTCCACTGATAGGTGAGTCCTCCTCCCCTACTATCTGACCCTAGCATATAACATCTCATCAGGATGGTCTGCATTGTCTTCCTCTGTGGGAGTGTCAATGCTTAGCCTTTGGCTGGAATTTCCTATGTAGCCCAGGCTGGCTTTGAACCTGCAACAGTCTTCTGTCTTTGCCTTTAGAATATTAGGATTACAGACAGATAATTCTACACTTCCACAGATTTAGGTTATTAATATAGCATGAAATATTTTATTTCTTCTATTTCAGTGTTTGTTTTTAAAGATTGCTTATTTTGAACTGATTTTACATTTGCAGAAGAGTTAATGAAGTAGTGAAGCTTTCCTAGCTTCCTTAGTAAACCATGATTTACACTTATTACAACCAGGAAATTAAAAAGGTACAAAATTTCTAACTTCCAGATTTGATTTAGACTCATGGGTTCCTGTGGTGCTTTTTCTGTTCTAGGATCCTATCCAGAATCTCATAGTGTTTTTATTCATGTCTCGTTAGGCTCCAAAACTGAAACAGTTCATCACTTCAAGAGCTGTTTATTAAAAATTCTTCTAGGGATCATGGCTGTTTAAAGTTAATTTGAAAACAGTCAAAACTTAGAAAACTTCAAAGGTGTAGTAATAAAGCACGATTTTTGATCTAAAAATATTTATCTTGTTTGTACACATCTCTCATAGCTTTTTCTATGTTTGCAATGGGTTTTTAGAGTTTTACTTGTCTAGAAAGGTTAAGTCCACAGGGAAGTGACTATTTTTCACAAACTTCCATTTTATTTTGATAGTTGGGGTTTTACATTAAGTATTTCAATAACATTTTGGCTCCCTTTATATATTTTTCTTCTTCCAGTAAGCAGAAAATTTTATTGGTTCTTATTGTGGTTATCTATAATTTAAAAATGGCTTTATATTTTTCTATGACAACCTTTTTAAAATGCGTAACTTTGATGTTTTATGGACAGTGGTGAAGTCCAAAGACAGGAGTTAGATTAATAAAATTACTTTATGTTTCTCCTCTAGAAATTTAAAAGTTGAAGTTTGGTGTATTAATGTAATTCCTCCTAATTAATTTTCTCTTGCTGACTCTTAATATAGATGTTTTATTAACCTTTAGCTATAGTCATTTTTTCCAGCCTTGAAAAATGGACCCTTATGACCACAAAGCAAGAGCATTGTAGAACAAAGCTGTTAGGTGGAGTTAGCGCTCCCTAGATGGCTTGCTTTGATGGACCTTTTGGATGTTTTTGTGTACTTCGTTTGCTGGTCTTTGCAGTTCTTAGTACTTAATAAATATTAAATACTCTGCTTATGTTGATAATCTCCAGGCATTTAATATTATACTAAAGACCTATGAAATGAATTCATATATTATTTAATAAACCTTAATGTTTTCTCTAAATTAGAGACTGATCTATTAAAAATATTTTTTTCTTTAGATAGTATAACTGTGTTTTTCTTGCTGATTCAAAAATACCCCTACTATAAAAATAGATTTGTTTGGCTGTACTTGATTTTCATGACCTTTCTTCCATTGTTACTTGAGAGTGTTCTAGAACAGAATGTTGGTTTGTTGGCTTGGTTATAATTTGCATATACCATAAACATATGAATTTTTCATCAATACAAAATGATTCTGTAAATTCTCAGACTCCTTTTATCTACATTTTACATTCCTTTCTTTGGGCTGAGCAAAGCTGTTGATGAGCTCTGGGTTCCTTTTCCATAATTTGTAGTGTGATGCTATCAATCACGTTGATGTTATTCTCACTTTAAGTGATCATTAACAATCAATTACTCAGCAAGAGAGTTTCAGACTATAACTAGACTCATTCTAAGACACATTTTGCAATAATATGGGTGGTTTGCTGTACATGAAAAATGGAGTTAGTAGACATTCTTTTGAAAGGATGGATGGGTTATTGTAATGGACTATCTTGTTTAAGGTGAACAAATCATCTAGAAAAACCTCCTTTTGAAATTGGCTTATTGTGTATAATTTAAAAACCTATTCCTTCTCAGGAGCTGTATATTTGAGGATAACCATATTTGATAATAAAATACCTGGCTTACAGGAGGTAGCAGTGTTTTATAGCTAAATAGAACCATCCCTGTGTGCCCCTTGAATAAACAGATGGAGAAACTGAGTCCTGAAAGATTTCAACACCCTTGAAGTTCCCCAGCCTGAGAAAAGGGCAAGATGATAATTCTACTTAATTGACACCTTTTCAAAGATGCAGTTCTGCTCAGCTTTTCAGCTTTGTGAGTATCAACCTTTTGATTATATATCACTTGGGATCTAAAAAAAAATGTTAAATTTAAATTGAAAATATACATGTGTTACATTTTTTTTTTAATGGGAGGATTTAAACAGTATTTTTATATCCATGTGTTATGGATTGTGGCAAATTAAACAGCCACTTTCAGATTTCCTTTTTGAAATCTCAGATATAGATGCATTCAAATTTTCTGTCAAATCACAGTTTGAAGAATCCATCTCCAATCTGCTTTTCCTTTACTTGATGACTGATTGCTACATTACTGTGGCAGAGCTTGCTTTCTTGCAATTCTGTGATGACCCTTCTTTGCTGGTATTTGCCAGGTACCTGACAGGTGAAACATACTCCTGGCTAGAAAATTCACTTGTGGCAAATTCACAGGCAAATAGAAAATGTTTGCAGTAATGAGCAAAGACCTTCCATTTCAGACAACAGCATACTTGACAATTGGCTTTTTGGATTCCAGACACATGTTCTCATGCAATTTCACTTGGTTTGTATGTTTTGTTTTGTTTTGGTTTGGTTTGGCTCTTTCAAGACAGGCTTTCTCTGTCTATCCTTGGATGTCCTGGACACACTTTGTAGACTAGGATGGCCTAGAACTCACAGAGATCTGCCTGCCTCCGCCTCCCCTAGTGCTGTGATTACACACGTGCGCCACTGTGCCCTGCTTGGTTAATATTTCCTATGTAGTGGACTTCAAAAAGTACTTACTACATTTTTTTTCTTTGACACTGGGAGGAAGAGATAGTTGGGTTTGTTTTAGAAATAAGGCCATACTTACATACCTGAGACATTGAAGCCATATCATAAGGTTGCTTAGCTAGCAGGCAATAGTAGACATGTTTTTTTCTCAACCATATAACATCACAACTCCTATTAGAAACAGAACATTTAACAATAGATATTTTGGTTGATATGCCTTTCTTATTTGCATATAAATATGAATTAATTTATCTCAAAGCATCCAGTTTTCTTTGTAAGATAAAGAAGTTAGCCAGAATGGCTAACTCCCAGATTCCATGGTTCCTACTTCTGTAGTGTCCCCAGTAGCTAAGACTGTTGGTATGAGTCCTTGCAATTGACAAAGCTGATTCTTAATAATATGATTCTATATATTAAAATTATATTGACCCTGTTGTAGATTTTGGGGATGCAACAGTGTACATATGTAAAAATTTGTCATTTTTTTTATTGATTTCTGAGATTAAAATTGCAGAACTTTTTGTATTTTTTTTCACTACGAAGGCATTAATAATTGGGACCAAGATTAATCATTGTAATTTCCCAATTCATTTTTTTTCACTGAAAAAAAAAAAACTGAACTATCAGGTATGTTTGAGTTTTCTTAGACAATTTCTGAGTATCTAATGATAATCCAACCCATTTTTTGATGAATAATTTTCAAGGGAAGAGATTCCATTCAGTCACTGTGGTAGTTGCTCCTTTAGGGCTCTTACCACCTGTAGTGATGACAAATGATTTTGCCCCAGCAGTGTTAACTGGAGCAAATGTGTTTTTAGAGGTGAACACACAGAAAAGAAAAATACTTACTTTTGTTGTGCTGAGGGTTAGACCAAGAGCATTGTAGATGCTAGGCTACCAGTGAGTAAAATCCCAGCTTTAAATTAAAATAAGCTCTTAAGAATTAATATTAGTGCTTAAGAAAGGACGAGCAAATAGTTCTGATGAACCATCCCTAAACTCTGGTGATAGCTTGGTCTGAATGAAGCACTAAACTGCTAACTTGTTTAATAAGTTTTTGTTTGAATGTTTGTTTTTCATTTTTTTTTCTTTCTCAGACTGATAGATGTGGGTGGCTTGATTATTATTTTTCTTCTTTCGGAAAGCTTTATGTTTCATTGGGAGTTGTGTATTATGTTTTGTTTTTTCTGTTAATAGTTATGGGTAACAAAGCTGGACCTCTTGGTTTTTGTGTTTGTCTGTCTTTTCGTTTGCTTGTTTTGAGGCAGGGTGTCATGTAGCTCAGGTTGGCCTCATTTTCTCTGTAGCTGAAGGTAACCTTAAACTATTCCTTTTTTATTTATTTTTATTTTTTATATTAATTACAGTTTATTCACTTTGTATCCCAGCTACAGCTGCCTTTCTCTTTTCCTCCCAATTCCACGCATCCTCCCTCATTTCCTCCCATGCCCCTCTCCAAATCCACTCATAATGGGGTCCTCCTCCCCTTCCATCTGACCCTAGCTTATCAGAGAGAAACAATAATAGCAACAAAATGTCCATATCACATGGTCAACAGGAGGAGGTAAAACCCCTGCCCTGGAAAGTTCAGGGTAGACAGTTGCCAGTAGAGAGTTGCCAGCTATGCAAGGCAGCAGGTAGGAACTCAGGAATGTTGGGAGAGCCTAGAGCTACTTGTCCTGGGCCTGAAGCACACCATTCCAGCCTTTTGATATTAATAATTGAATAATGGGCATAGATTCTCTTCTGGCTACTTCCCGTTGACACTGGGGGCACTATAGAGAGGTCAAAAGGCTGAAGTGCTGGCCAAGCCCGGGAATAACAGGCTCTTTTGATGCTGTCCAGGGTCTGTGAGAACCTCCATGGCCAGGAGGGAAAGTACAGGTGGTGCTTGTGTGGTAGCTGCTTTGGTGCTGTCGTGAATGTAGGAAACACCTAGGTCTGACAGGATACTGGAACATATTTACAGGCAGAAGACAAAGTTAAGTAGGTTATGGAGAAAATTCCTTTAGGTGTACATTTAAAACTTTTGGAAGAGCGAATAGAGATGGAAGGTTTGCATCAAAGAGACTTGAATATGGGAACCTCCATTTACTTAGGGAGCCTCCATTTACCCAATCACTGGCAGTAACTAAAAAGGTTTTGCTTTCAATCTGTCATCTAAGGAAATTGAGGCCAAGTGTGGTTACAGAAGTGTTTAAGCTTAAAGACCCTTAAAGAAGGCACTAGGTATAGAAATCTGAAATTCTCCAGAAGACATCCCAGAGGAGAATCTGGAGGAATGGATGAATGGACTATTCTCATTGGGCTGGTAGGAGTCAGTGACCTGTCAAGGCGTCCCAAGAGCAAGGTTTGATACAGTAGATCAGTACAATCTGTTCCAACAGCTTGGCCAGAGACCAAGGGCACTGTTGCTCATAACAGACATGATTTACCTAGCACTAGAATTTTTGTAGACAAGCAAGAGGGAGAGGGAGAGAAACCATTCAAGTAGAGGGAAAATCTTACCCAAGAGAGAAGACAGTCCTAGATGAAGGGTTTGGATGTAGGTTGGCAAGAGCAGTAGGAAGCTTTTCTCACTTCACCTGAAGTGAGGACACACCAAATGGCTGATATTGGGTGTATGAATGTAGCACTCGGTAGGCAGGAATTGATACCAACTGGAAGGGAAGACTCACCGATCAGCTGGTGTTAAATGTAGGAATGTAGCAATCAAGTAGCCAGGAAAGGGAAATCCCAAAACCAGGGAAAGGGGAGGAATCCCACCCTCTGAGATAGGCAATAGGCACAAAACTTATCTGGAGCTCAACTGACTTGAGAGGTGGATTTCCCACAGCTTACAAGACTTACTTTTAAGTTTCATAAAACTTTAGACATGTTAGTATCACAGTTGTAACCTGTACTGAAGTATACATTGTAGAATAGGCAGTAGACATATATATTTGTGTTAATAGCATAAACATTCTTTAAGGTGAGCTCTGAAAATGCAGAAACCTTTAATGAAGTAGAAGGGAAAAAAGCTTACTTGATCTTAACCTTTAGTGTAATTACACATTATGGAAATTTAAAGGAGATTTAAAATCTTGAGCTTGGGGCCATGATAGTGGGTGATATAGTGGAATGTTTTTGTATTACAGTTAGATTAAATCAGAGCTCTATTGATAAAGGTCAAATCTCTGGACAGTCAATATAACAATAGCATAGCAACAGGAGGAAATTTTAAGAAATTTTATCTATTTAGGATATCTTAAATCACCTTAGACTAGCAACCTTTATAACATGCATTTACCAACCTTAAAACACTTTCTTAGACCCTCAAACATTTTTCTTAGGCCTTTGTATCTAGTCATTTACCATGAAACATAGGTGAGACTGCTATGAACATGTATTTCCCTTTAGGTAAAGGGATGGTAAAAGGTTACATCTGAGGCCTATTTCTTTTTTTTTTTTTTGTTAATTTAAACAGATTTATAATAAAGATTGAAGCAAAGAAAAAAAATAACCTTTAAAATACAAAAATCCAGGTCCAGATAGAATCAGATACAATCCAGATCCTTTAAAGAATTAACAATAGTGCCTTTCAAAGTGTTCCATAATAGAAAAAACACTACCCAGCCCTTTTCCATGAAAACACTATTACTCTAACAACAACAACAACAACAAAAAGAAAATTATAGGTCAGTCTCCATGATATATATAAACATAAAAATTCTTAATAAAATACTTGCAAATTATTATAAAATTCTTAATAAAATACTTTCGAATTCAAGATCCTGTCAAAAAGATCATCTGTCATTTGCCCCTCCCTTAACACCTTACATAGTACTTTCTGGAACTGTGAAAGCAGATCACAGGAAAACTCTCATGTTAGATCCAGATCAACTCTTCTAAGTCCTGTGTTTAAGGTGTGTGGTGTCTTCACCAACATTCTTTTTTTTTAATTTTTTTTAAATTTTTTATTAATTACACTTTATTCATTTTGTATCCCCCCATAAGTCCCTCCCTTCCCTTTCTGCAAGCATGCCACTCCCCAAGTCCACTGATAGGGGAGGTTCTCCTCTTCTTTCTGATCTTAGTCTATCAGTTCTCATCAAAAGTGGCTGCATTGTCCTCTACTGTGGCCTGGTAAGGCTGCTCCCCCCTCAGGGGGAAGTGATCAAAGAGCACGAGGCCTATTTCTTTAGTCTAGCAACAAGGCATATTGTGTCTAGGCCTAACAATAGCCACCTTAGGACTCAAGCTTAAGGCCTGGTCTTCTGCATATGAAGAGAAATGTGAAGGCATCTGAAGTCTCCCAAGGCAGAACTTGGCAATATGTCCATGGAACCAGTGTGAGGCCAAAACAGATCTGCAATGTTACCCTGGGCTGGGCGAGGGTGGTGGAAGTCGCTGAATCAAGGAACCATTTGTCCTCTTCCAGGCCAAATTGCTGGAAGGCTGGAAGTGTCTGTGGCTCTTGTGCTGGTTGAGCCTCCATAGTTGGGCACAGAGCACAAGCCTGCATGGGAGAATTTTGATTTCCAAAAGCCATTCTGCAAGCAGGCAGTGTGTGGCTTGTTGAGGCAGCTGCAGGACCATCATCCAATGCACCACTGTTAGGAACAATGAAATGATGATGCACAAAACAGATTTTATATGGAAGAAGTTTATTAGATGGAGATGGAGAGAGAGAGAGAAGAGAAGAGAAGAGAAGAGAAGAGAAGAGAAGAGAAGAGAAGAGAAAAACATGATAGGGGGAAAGGAAGGTGGCACCCTGAAAGAAAAAGGGGAGAGAGTAAGAGGGCAAGAGGACAAGAGAGTGACAAAGTGTTGGGTTGGTCCTTTTAAGGAGCAACTTAACCACACCTGCCAGGTGTAGCTACCTGGCAGGTGACACATGATGATATCATAGGTTGCTAGGCAACCCAGAAGCATGCTGCCTAAATACTAACACTAGCTCCTTATTATACCACTTCAAGGTTCTCCCCTCATATTGTGCTTATATATGGGGCAGAAGTGTTCAGTGGGTTATAAACTTTTAGATAGAACGATTTTCTACTTGATCACTAAAAGGAAGGGCAAGTGTGTCCTGTATTTCTCATAGTGACTTCTTGGTTGTGATCACTGTTTTGGTAGTGGTCAGCAAAGTCTTTGCAACATTTGTTTTGGTAATTTATTTACACTCTACATTTCTCCTTAAAAGCTAAAACTCATTTCCTTCTTAGTTTTCTGTGTAGTAATTATATATATATATATATATATATATA
>NW_026596452.1:770354-783487 GCF_907164565.1 Psammomys obesus
TTAGTGAGAGAGAGAGAGAGAGAGAGAGAGAGAGAGAGAGAGAGAGAATTGTCCTGATCACCAGACCATTTAAGTCCAGTCATATTGTATCTAAAAAGTTTCTCTCGGGAGTAGAATGAAACAAAGTTGGGTCAGGAGCATATGCCCAATACAGCTTTCCGTTCACCATTAGGACAGATTTCACCATGTTCAGCAGCAGGAACATCCTCCTTCTGGGGTACATCTCCTGCAAATGGTACCAGCCTTTCAAACTGTCTCCTCCTTCATCCTGGGGAAAAACACAAACATGCCCTCTTCCCCATATTAATACAGGGTCAGGGCTGTGCCTTATTCCAGTCTCAATCTATTTCTCCAAGTATGTCTTATCCTGATCTCTCCCAAAAAGGATATACAAAACTGAAATCATCAGTGAAAAATTTATTTGTATGCAAGCAGAAACAAACTCAAATGGTATCCAGAAGCACTGTGTCATTTTGACTTCCTCAATTTTCAGTAGAGATAATTATCATTTTCAATCTCAAAACATTTCCCTAAGGACTTTACTTTCTTAGACCCAGCTTTCCGTTCAGACCTTACCAGTTCAGATGCTTGAGGCTTCTCTGTCTCTGGCTCCTGCTTTCAGGGAAGGATATTTTTTTCTGCCTCCTTCACTTGATCCTGACCCCTTCCTCACTCTGGGAAGTTATTGGGTCCATAAATGTTTGCTCCTCAGATCGGCAAGAACCTCTTCTCAAAGGGATTTTGCTTTCTCCTTGGCTAGCAAAGTCTGGCTTTTAGAAGCTTCCTTGTTAAAGAGCCACTTTTTTTCTTTTTTCTCTTCCTAAAGAAACTGCCTCTCTGGGGTTTGTCTGTTTTTTTTTTTTTTTTTTTTTTTTTTTTTGAGCTTGCTGAAGGCCTTGCTGCTCTGGAGGGGTCTGTCAGATCAGGAATCTGTGAACTCCTAGTTTAAGAACTTCCTTTGCTTTGTTTTTAAGGACAGAACTAAAAATCTGCTCTATACTTTTATTTTCTATGTAAGTTCTTGTTAGATTATTGTAAATTCTGCCACTCGTTGGTACACCATTTGTTGTTTAGAATGGTTCCAACCCTAGGTTTTAAGTAAGTTAAATTTATGTTACAGATTTTAAACATACCCAATGACCAATAATCTATAACCAAGACATATTAACATGGTAAATGTATACATTCAAAACAGACAGACAAAACACCTTGTTATTTCTTTAATCTGGTTTTTTGACCATAGAAGCTTTGTAGAAGAATCAACCATTAGTTTTCTTACTGGAAAAACTGAGAAGCTGCCTTTCTTTCTTTCTTTTTCTTTCTTTCTTTCTTTCTTTCTTTCTTTCTTTCTTTCTTTCTTTCTCTCTCTCTCTTCCTCTCTTTCTTTCTTTCTTTCTTTCTTTCTTTCTTTCTTTCTTTCTTTCTTTCTTTCTTTCTTTCTTTCTCTTTCTTTCCTAGCTAGAGTGATTTTTGCTGTGGCTTGATACTGCTCAGCAAATTCTGACTTCCATAATAAATGATCTTCTCCTGATAAGCATTCCCTTACTAATTGTTTCCAGTCCCCTGGACAAGGGCCTCAGTAGACAAGGACTCTAACAGAGCTTGAATAAAAGGTGCTGTAGGACCATATTGAGCACATGCAATTTTTTATTTTTTTAATTGTTTAAAAGGTTTGCAAGCATGGACTCTCACCATATTACCCTGTCCATCAGGTTGCTCAAGAACTGGAAAGCTATGAAACTCAGTTATATCTTCTCCTTTCTGCCTAGCTTGTTGTAAAGAAGTTCGTAAAGGGGATATAGTTGTCTACACAGTGGACAAAGTAAAAGGTCCCTTGTCTTTTGAGGTAGAGCAACTCTAGCTGTCCCAGGGACAGGGTCTAAGCCTGCAATCAATGAGGGAGTTAGAGTGGGGGATTGAGCCTCATTTTCCCTAATAGTTAATTCTCCAATTTTTCTGTTTATATCCTCCAAGCCACATTCTAACTTTTAAAATTCTTTTTGCCAAGGCTTAAGTTTTTTAACACTCCTAGCCTGAATCAGAGGATATCTCTCAGAATAATACTTAGCTGCTTTTACCTCCAACTCTGCAACTTCATCAGGATCTAAATTATCCTCAAAGTCTTCTTCTAGCAAGAAATTATTATCATCTGGAGAGATGTATAACTCTTCTGGAGGAGCCAATGGTTTAACCTCATTTTGTCTCGAAGCCTCCCATCTTTCTTTCCTCTTTCTCTCTAACCATGAAAGTTTCGCTTTCTCAGTCCTGTGCTGTACATACAGACTATTTTTAATTAAATTCCATGCAAAAAAAAAGCCAACATGAGGCTACTGCCTTGTCCCATTTTTACTCTCAAATTTTACTCAAATTTTGTGCCGTTTTCTATTTACTTTATGATCCAAGCTCACCAACACCCACGGTGTCCTTCACTGCTTCCCTGTATCTTAAGTCCCTGTTCAGGTGCCAAACTGCTAGAGCCTGCCAGAAGAGTTGAACAGTTTTTTGAGTGGGGAGTGAGGATTGAAAGAAAAAGTAATAACCAACACACTACACATGAGGCCTGTTCAAGATGGCAGCCAGTAGAACTGATGCACACTGGTTTCATCCAATAATCACTTTTTATAGAGAAATGTACCTTGATACAGTGAAGGGGTTCATGCAGAAGTCAAACTTGCTTACCTCTGCCACCTGTCTGTGTGATCCTCACACAAACAAAAGGAAATGAACTTGGCAAAAAACATCCTGCCTATCCCTGTCTCCAGGTGAAGCCCAGGGTGAAAACATGTTTTAGACAAACAAGCAGCTCTGCACAATCTGTGAAGTAAGGACATGGGCAGGCAGATTTATGAGGTTTCTTTCAAATTTATGAGTCTCTGGGACAGACTAAGTTGAAAATGTAGCCAATCAGTTGGATACCATGATTTTATTTGAAAACCACAGCTGACTCTATACAAGTCCCTGCCTTGGATTGGGAATGTTTGGCCCATTGCTTTCCTGAGGAAGCTATGCCAGAATCCCGAGTCAGCTCCTCTGGAACATCTGAGAGCAGTGCTTTTCAAACTTCTTCTGTAGCAGCTTAATTCCCTTCAAAGGAATAAAGAATTCAACAAATTCCTTGTTATGTATAGACAAAATTAATGGCTGGAGAGCTGGTGCATGGATGATGGAATAATTCCAGGAGTATCCCAGAAGGTAGTTCTGAAGAGCAGTTTTTCTGATTTGAGAAAGTACAGAGAGACCTCCTTGGCCTTTTTTAGCTTGTTTTTTTCTCTGTGCCTCTTCTACCGTAACCTACTCTTGTTCCTACCTCCAGCCACACAGATCCCTGTTCACTTTATAAATCGTTCCTAACATTTGGTAGGGATTTGGATGGCTATGGTAATAATCACAGTAGTGTATGTCAGTCCTCTTATCTTCTCCAGGTTCCTCCACCCCTACTGCCTCGTTGCTATTAAAAGACTGGATACTTTCCTGTGATAACTAAGAAGATACCAGGGCAGGTGGTGTCTTCTTTATTTCATGTAGATCTTGTGACTGTTTTTTGTAGTTCCATCTGATGATATAGTGTTAAAATTAGTTTTATTATCACTGTGATTACTAAGTATCTGACAAACAACTTCAGGTAAGAAAGGTGCACTTTGGCTCATCAGGGGACCAGTAAAATGAAGGGACCAGGAGACAATACTGCCCACAGACCATGAGACCAATGTTATACTTCCTCCAACCAAGTCCCACCTTGTCCCATCCTACCACCTCCCAGTAGTCTATTTAGATTTTTTTAAATCCATTAATAGGTTAAACCATTGGATCAATTACAAGGGCCATTGTATAGATGTTGCACTTTGTTTTAATTTCATGGATGTTTCTCAATTCATCCAAGTTGATTAGTAATCAAAATTAACCATTAAAAATGATTAACATGAATAATTGTAGCCATGAGTGGATTCATGTTTAAAAAGCTCTCAAAAAGGGGATCTTCAGATCTTGATATTTTGAATAACTAGTGAAAACATTTAAAGAAACAAGAACACCTATTTTAGGCAGTCTCTTCTAAAAAGAGAGGGATAATATTCTGACTTATTTTATAAGGGCTGCATTAAACTAACCCTGGTGGTTTAGAAAGAACAGTGAAAAACAATGCCTTTCATGAACATAAAAAAGAAACCATCAAGTAGTCTTAGTCAAATCTATATGTGTAGAGTTGTTTATAGTATTCTATTTTTAGTATTTGTAATGATATTCCGTCTTTTGGTATTAATAGGCTGTGAGTTTGTGAGTGTGTGTTTTAATCATATTGTTTAACTATTTTATGTGTATTGCCAAACAATGGGTTTTTGCTTTCATTACTTTTCCTCCTATTTTTCTGCTTCCCATTTCATTGTTCTCAGATCTTAGTCATTATTTGATTATTTCCTTCCTTCTAGCTTTAACTATATTTTTGCCTTTTTTTCTAGTTTCCTCAAATAAAATCTAGGATCATTGATTAGGGGGTCTTCCTTTGTTTCAGATAGAAAGATTCAATGCTATACATTACCCTATATGCACAGTTTTAGGTCCATCACATTTTAATATGTTATAATTTTATTTTGTTCAATTCAAAACTGTTTTTTACCCATAAATTAGAAGTATGTTTAATTTCCAAGTAATTGGACAGTTTCCTTTTGCCTTTCTGCTTTTGATTTCTAGTATAAGTTCATCTTGAATAGAAGACATGCTTTGTATTAGTTTAATTCTTTTGAATTTACTTAGGGTGGCTTCCGAGCATAGTCCATCTGGATGAAGATGTTGTTTTCCTTTTAAAGAATGCATATTCTGCTTTAATTTAGAATGTTTTATAAGCATTTAGTTTCAATTAATTTGTGGTTTTCTATTTCTGTGTACTACTGAGAATAGAATATTGACTTATTCACATAGAGTTGTAGAGTAGAAAACTATGAATTGTTTGCTTCATTTGGTTTCAACTTCATTTTCTTTGGGCTTATTCTAGATGAATTTAATTCATATTTTGAGATTACCCTGAATGAGGTTGATTCTATTTTTTTTGAAATTGTGGCTTTACGTAGCCTGTGAAATAGGTGTTTTCAGCCAGTATGTTGTCAGCTTTCTTCTGCCTGAAAAGCACAATATCATTTCTCCCCATCTCTCTCCCATGCAACATGGCAGACCTTCTGTTACTATTCTCTTGACATTTGAGACTCTATTTTGCTTTGATTTAGATCTTTTATCTCCTCGCTGTTAAAATGAGCTAATGTTTGGATCTTCAAGTTTTGTTTGTTAAGTTTTCAAATTTCGAACAGTTTTTTATTTATTTTTCATTATCATTTATTCAATATGTATCTTGGCTGTGTCCTCTACCTCATCTCCTTCCAATTCACCCTCCCTCCCTCTTTTCCCTTTATGTCCCTCCCCTAGTCCAATGATAGGTGAGATCTTCTTCCCCTTCTATTTGACCCTAGCCTATCAGGTCTCACCAGGAGTGGTTCCATTGTCTTCCTTTGTGGCCTGGCAAGGCTGCACCCCTCAGTGGAGAGGTGATAAGAGAGCCTGTCACTGAGTTCATGCCAGCGAAAGTCCCTGTTCCCCTTATTAGGGAACCAACAGTTCTTTTTTGTATCTTTTTTCACAGTTTTGATTAACCATTTTGGCATTTGAACGTGCCATCTCTTCTTGTTGAGTAACACTGATTTTTATCTGGGATATTTTGAATATTATGTTATGAGACTAGATCTTATTTAAATCCTATGGAGAACTGTGTTATTGTTTTAGTTTGGCAATTACCATTTTACCTTCTGCAAGCTGTGGTCAAAGTGTTGTCCCTTGCCAGTGCCATTTGTGTGTGTATTCCAGATGGCAAATCTGGGATCTCAGCACTTTTCCTACAAATTCTTTGGTAGGTTATTTCTGATGAGATCTGAGAGGTAAGCCTGGGAGATTATAAACAATTAGTGGGGATGTTTGTTTCCTAAGCTCCTCCTTGTCTATGAATTTTTTAGATCCTTCCAGTTCTATAGTGCTTCTTTTTGGTCATTTGACCAGAAAACTTAGACTTTAGTTATTGTCTCCTGCCATGTAGGGCACAGCAGTGCCTAAGTTTCTGTAGCCAAATGACTTGACAACAAACAACAATGGGACTCTACCCCACCTTTTGGGTACCAGAGCTCTGATGAAACCAGCAGAAAAATTTTTAATTAATTTATTTTTTATTAATTACAATTTATCTACTTTGTATCTCAGCTATAGCCCCCTCCCACTTCTGCTCTCCCTCCCTCTTCTCTTCCCATAACCCTCCCCCAGTGAAGAAGGTTTTGTTTTAGGTTTGTAGGCTTCTTTTGCTGCTGGCTGCCATCTAGACTACTGTGATAACTGGGATGGTAGTTTGAGACAGCAGGCAGAAAGAGAGTAATGGAGGCCTCTCTGTCTCTATCTACAAGCAGCAGCCATTCTTTTTCATAGCTGAAGCCAGAGCTATGGACATCTACTTCTCCCTTTGCCAGCAGCTAGTGTCTTGCAACAGTATGGTAAGCCTGGACATGGGCACACTGAATGAGACTCACTGCTAGTATTTCAAGTCTTTCCTAAGCTGCCTGCTGCTATTGACTCTACATAATTCACATGTAACTGCTCCAGGTTTTATAATTGTGAACCCTGGTTTAGCTAGAGGACAGGGTGTACTGACTTCATCCATGTCTGATTGTGAATTTGGCAATGTTGTGAGGCTAAATGATGAGGGTGGGGTGATGAACTGTTCCTTGACTGTAGCTTCTCCAAGCTTTACATCTTTGCTTGAAAAATCATTTCTACAATCTACATTAAAATATTCGGAGGAAGATGTGGGTACCATTGCCACTGAACAGCCCTAGGTATCTCTATCAACCTATGAAACAAAACCTTAACTACAGTGGAATGGAGACATTTATTCAATTTTTTTAAATGTCATTTTCCTGTTTATTAAAAACAAAGGGTCTAGGAGGAATGTAGTTCAGTGGTAGATATTTTTTGCCTTACATGAAAAACAAAAAGCTGTTCCTCCATTCCAATCGCTCTCTCTCTCTCTCTCTCTCTCTCTCTCACACACACACACACACACACACACACAGAGAGAGAGAGAGAGAGAGAGAGCGAGAGAGAGAGACAGAGACAGAGAGAGAGAGAGAGAAAGACCGACTTTTAAAAAGAAAAATCATTTTTTAGTTTTTTTTTTTCCTCTCTTTCCTTTCCTTTCTTCGGTTGTTATGTCTCATTGAGGATTAAACCACTGAAGTATATGCCCTATTTTTTACTTATTTTTGTTTTAAAATAGGATCCTACTCATTCTGTAAGCCCAGGCAGGCTTTCAACTTTGAATCTTTCTGCCTCAGCCTTCCAAGTAGCTGGGATTATAGGTATGCACAATCAGGCCTAGGAAAACTCAAGAATTTTGTATATCTTTCATTTCAGCTTAGAAAAGGGACTGAAGATCTGTTTCTGTGACTCCAGTCCAGCAGGCCCACTCTGCTGAATAACAGGCACCTCTTTCATGAGACAAACTTTGTTGTGCATATTTTGTAGATATTTGGGATTTGGAGTGTTAAATATGCTTATACTTCCTATAGAAGTGGTTATTGTGACTATAGTTCAAATAATTTAGTGAGGATCTGGGAACAAGCTTCCTTGAAAATCTAAAGTAAGATGGAGATGCCTCTCTTAATAGAGGATGGTGAAATGGTATAATGATGGGGTGAAGGATATTCAAAGACCTGTTGTTCCTGAGGGTTGGGGAGGAGGAAGCCCTGTTGTTGAATTGAGATTGAAATGACTTAGGGAGTGGGGGGTTTGCATTTCCAGGAGTAGGGCAAGCTTCACAGGAGAAGGTCTGGCTCCAACTGAGCCCACTCACAGGATGTCAGGGGAAGTGTGACTAAGGTCATGGCCATGCTACATGGCAGGCCAGCTGGATTCAAAGCGGGGGCCTCTGGCCACACATCCTGAGTTTCCATGGTCTAATGTAGTAGGCTTGAAAGAAAGGGTGGATCCGGATGCTGGCAAGGGCTGTGCAGTGTGTGGGCCGCAAGTCTTAAGTGGCAGTGGGTGGAGATCACAGCATTTCATATGCTTTTCCATTGACATCTTTTAAAGATACAACCTACAGTATGCAAGGGCTTATGCCAATGTCTGCTTACAGACGCTCTAAATCTCTGGTGTTTATAAGAGCACAGGGGAAATTTTTATATTTGGGTACCATTTACAGTAAGTACTGAGATGTAAATTTAGATTGAGAATTTGTGGTCCTGTTCACATTCAGCAGTTTTATTGGGGATGATTTTGAAACCCTTTTGTAATTTTCAGGAGTGGATGGCTGTAAAGGATACATTAGATTTCCTTCAACTTTTCCTTGAAGAAGGGTTGTTCAGAATGTTTAGCAGGTTGGGCTTCAGAGTTTTAGCAGCTTTATGGTGTTGTCATGCAGTTTGACAGATTGAATTTGCAATTCAAGGGGATGGAATGTATTTTTAATCACAGAAATATATTGTACCCAAGGAACATAGGAGAGTATATGTCAGATTTCAGCTGTAATTAATATTTCACTTGTGACTTTTCAACTACATGGCATGCTTAAACTTGGCTTTCACTTGAGCAATTTCTACACTTCCTGACTGTAAAATGTAAAGAGTCTGAGAAAATCAGCCTATAATTCATATCCTTCCTTTGTCTATTTAGGATCTTATAGAGGTCTCTGGCTTAAATTTTTAATTTTAAGAGAAAAATGTATTATGAAAGGCTATAAATGTTCAGTCTTTTATGGTACCCCCAATAAATTGTACAATATACTAGGAAGAATGAGGGAAAGAAGTGAAAATCACCATAGGTACTTGAGTGGAAGGTTGTAAGTACTGGGGGTATGGATTATATGAGCTGCTACTATTAGACATCCTTGTTGAGGGTGCTGTGTTTTTTACGACTGCTTGGGAGGGTTCATTGAAGTGGAAAAAACTCTTGAAGCATTTATTTAGTTTGGGTTCTTTCTAAAACTTAAGGATTTTATTCTTTCTTTAGTTTGGGTTCTTTCTAAAACTTAAGGATTTTATTCTTTCTATGGAGAGAGGTTATAGAAGGCAGTAGCATGGTCATTAGTAGTATTAGAAACCAAAAGATTTCCAAGAAACTGAGGAATCTGAAGTTCAGATTTAGGATTTAGCTGTAAACTGCCTTTAAAAAGTTTTCGTGTTTAGGATATACTTATGCTGTTTTTCCTCAAGCTCTTTTCCAATCATCAACTTCCATTTTGCCTGGAACTCTTTGCTATGGAGGTGATAATGAGTTAGTGACCAAGTCTGCATGCACTATACTTTGTCTGAGGTATGTAAGGCCCATTATTAAATTGCCCCCAAACATTAAATAACATAAAACACTGAGGAGCAGAGCATTTGATTAGCAATAAAAACATAAAAATCTTTGGGATAACAAAGATAGAAATGTATCATTCTGTAAAGACACTGCTTTGTAATATCACATAATATTAATATAGGCCATTTGTTAAGATTTCTTTTTAAAAAGATTTATTTATTCATTTTTATTTGTGCATGAGTGTGCCCATGTCATATGTGTAGTTACCCACAGAGACCATAAGAGAGTACTGAATCTCTTGGAACTGGTGCTATAGGTGGTTGTATACTTCCTGGTATGGCTGTTGGGGAACAAAACTGAGAATCAAGTGTTCTTAACTACAAAACCACCTCCCATCCCTGAGATGTTCTGTTTTTTAAGTGTTATATTGTACCTTATGTTGCAAGGCCTTGGCAGTTTAGAGGCCCTGTATGCTTATCTGCCCCACAACACTTTCTCTTCTACAGTATCCTAAGTGGCTAGAATGCTATAAAAATAACTAACCATGGCATCTGGTAAAATCTTGTCATTCTTAGACATTTCAGAATTCTTACCACAAGTTAAAATATCAGTGAAGAGGTGGAGCAGAGTTTGTAGTGGAGGAAAACCTTAAAAAACAAAGAAAAGTAAGGTTTGTAAGGAATGGAACAGTAGGGAAGAGGCTCTAATGATGGTTTATTCTGCATGCTATAAACAGCTGTCATCAAGTGAAAGTTCACTGGGGATACTGCAGATCAGGAACTTGGGAGCATTCTGATGGAGAGTGTCAAGTCCAGAATGTTTAAAGAAATTGCATTTTTATACAACATATAGTTGTTTTTTACATCATAACATTTTCTTATGCCACATTTGTGTTCTATGAGGTCATCTAAGATGATTAAGAATGGACAAGACAAGGCAATGAACACAGGTTTTCTGAAACCCCTGTACTATTCAATGTTAGGATTTTGAGCATCAGAATTATTGTTTGCAACATTTTCAAGACACATTGTCTTAAGTAAAAGGAGTGTCTGTCAGATTGTGATGAGTGTAGACTAGGGTGAAAAGTGGTTAGTAAACAGGGTCTTGGCAATTTTAAGGAAGGTGACATGGAGGTAAAGGAAGTGTGGAATTTAGTTAGAACCTTGAGGCAGGAGCTGATACAAAGGACAAGGAGGGGTGTTGCTTATTGGCTTGCTCTGCCTGTTCTCTTACAGAACCCAAGACCACTAGACCAGGGATGGCACAACCCACAATGGGCTGAGTCTTTTCCCATCACTCACTAATTAAGGAAATGCCTAGGAGTTAGGAAGTGTTTGGTAAGGTGTTATAGCATGATTGAATGAATGTACTGGGCAATGTGGTCAGAAATAGATGATAATGAAATGTAGATTCACTCAGTTGAAGGGAAAACCACAGCATCTATATTTCACATAGTCTAAAGAGGTTTCTCTTGGACATTTCCAGAAGTCCTACCATTTCTAAGATTGGAGTTCATATGGCACAGCATGGGACTTCAGTTGTTATTTGCTCAGCACTGATTATTATATAGCTGGTGTTTACCCTTGCATCCACAAGTTGGCAGTAAGTGCTCACTTGACTGTATGTGTTGTCTCCATTCCTGATTCTGTATAGATTGAGTATGCTTGCTTTGTGACAGGCTGCCAATAAAACTATTTTGAAAAGGAATTTTGTTGGCCTTGTGTATTCAGAAAGACTTAGCAGTGGTAAGGAGTGAACTTAATGTTAGTGAAGTTGGGGAGATGACTGGGATTTTATCTTTCAGAGCAGCACCTTAAAAGATAGAAATAGTTGAAGCTGTATTATGCACTATTACCACATTACATATAGACCTACTGATCCATTACAAGTATGAAATGAAGGCAGAAGATACTTTTCAGTTCTTCAGAACGAAGTAATGAAAACCTTGATTGTCCATCACCCCTGTCTGTCTTTCAGGCACTGAGTCATGATTAAGAGGCAATTGTGCAGGGGTTCTAGGTTATCTCCATGGCAGTTCAGTGTCCAAGTGGGTTACATAGTAATGGGAAGAGGGACTGCCTCTGACATAATCTGATTGGCCTGCTCTTTGATCACCTCCCCCTGAGGGGGAAGCAGCCTTATCAGGCCACAGTAGAGGACAATGCAGCCACTTTTGATGAGAACTGATAGACTAAGATCAGAAAGGAGAGGAGAACCTCCCCTATCAGTGGACTTGGGGAGTGGCATGCATGCAGAAAGGGGAGGGAGGGTGAGATCGGGAGGGGAGGAGGGAGGGGATACAAAATGAATAAAGTGTAATTAATAAAAAAATTAAAAAAGAGGCAAACTTTGTTCCCTTCTTAATGGTAATCTAAAAGAATAGGATTTTATTAAATTAGTATTTCAGCATGGATAAAATTGGATCTTATAACTGTAAAGTGAATTTATGAATTTTAATTTTTTCATTTTTTGGTTTACATTTTTGAGTTTACATTTCAGTTTCCGTGAAAACAAATGTTGCTGTTGTACATGAATTTCACCAGGAAAGATGAGGGCTAGCCAGGTATTTGTTAGGGTTTCTTGGTTTCCTCACTCAACATCTTTTTCTCTCAGCATTCAGACTAATTTAGTTTTGCTTGTTGTGATTGGTTCATGGATAACTTTTTTCAGACTTCTGTAAGTTTGTTTCTCATACTTTTTATTTTTAAAGAGCTACAGGCTCAAAGGCAAGAGGGCATTGAAAAGAGGTCTGGAGCTTCTAGGATCCAGTTTTTCACCTGTGGTGACATCTTTCAAAAATGTTAGTAGATGTGGCTTTGAATTGTTTATCTCATTCTTTTCTAATCATTTGCTAGGGTGCAATAGAGAGAAAAGACAATTTACCCTGATGCAATCCTAAATAAAAAAAAAAAAAAACCTCCTCCTCTCCTTCTATCTGGGCATGGGAGGAGAAGAGGGAAAGAGGGCAGGATTGGGAGGGACTGAGGACTGAGGAGAAGAAGGGTACAACTGAGATACAAAATGAATATATTGTAATGAATAAAAAAATAAATTAAATGAAAATATATTATGTATTAAAAAAAAAAAACTTTCCCCCTGAACTCGGGGCTCTACACTCAACTGCTGAATCGGTGAGAGTATGTCCTAAGCTTGAGCTTATAATAAAAACGACCTTACTGCATTTGCATAGGATTCAGCTCCTTGGTGGTCTTTGAGGTCTGTGAGACTTGCGCATAATATTTTGGGGGCTTGTCCACAATCCCCAAGAGTCCCAGGACTCCAGAACCGAAGATTGGAGGACCAGCTGGTAAGTGTCTTGTCTGTGTCTGTTTGTTTGTGTCTGTCTTGGTGTTTCTGTTCTGGGCCTCAAGGAAAAATCTGTAATTTGTGTGGTAGAGAAGAGTTAGAGCAGACACGATAGACAACTGTGGGCCACAGGGATCCTGGAAAATGTTCCAGACCCTTTTGGAGGAGATGGAAGTGCCCCTGAATTGTAAAGTGTGATAGAGCACCCAGTTTTCTGTCATCTCTGGATATCTGGATGAGGACAAGGCAGGTGGTTCCTGCAGCATGGCTTTGCCTCTGTCCTACTTCCGGTTTTCCTGTTGCAGGAACAGCAGGATCTGATGTCTGGTTGTGTGTGTGTGTGTTTCTGCTGTGGGAATGGAAGGATCTGGCTCTGTGTGTGTCTTTCTGGTTGACCATCTTGTCTGTTGCTGCCTCCTGTTTTGTTTGTTTGTTTTATTTTTTGGTTGTGTATGAGTGTGTGTGTGTGTGTGTGTGTGTGTGTGTGTGTGTGTGTGTGTGTG
>NW_026596452.1:783497-896930 GCF_907164565.1 Psammomys obesus
GTGTGTGTGTGTGTGTGTGTGTGTGTGTGTGTGTGTGTGTGTGTGTGACTGGGACTGGGACAGACTGACAACATGGGATGGACTCCTAACTCCCTAGACTTGCTCACTTCCAGGAAGTTTTGCCACTGCTCTGTTCTCTGGTCTAGCAGAACTATCTGCTGTCTGGCCTCTGATATGGGAGAGCTGCTGTTCTGAGTTTTGGCTGCTTCTTCTTTTCTTGTTCTTCTTCTTCTTCTTCCTCTTTTTCCTTTCTCTTTATGTGCATTGTACTGGTACATTCTTTTCTTGTATTTGTGTGTGTGTGTGTGTGTGTGTGTGTGTGTGTGTGTGTGTTTGCTTGTGATGGTCTCAGTAGGCCAGTAACCAAACACCTGTGCACAGTGGTGATTGTGCCTGCTCCCTGCTCCCAGCACTGCAAGCTGGGGCACCTCTGGTCACTGGTGGGACAAGTGGAAAACAGCCAAGAGCAGGGCAGGCAGCATGAGCTCACCTAGGCTGATGGGCTCCTTTTCACATGGATGGCTGGGAAAGCCTGGTTGGGGAAGATGACTGGGAAAGGGTGGTGTCTGGCATCAACCATGGTTCTGGCTCAGAGACATCCCCATCCCAAGGGTAGCTGCCCCTGGGCAGCAGTGCTATTTGAAATCTCACGGCAGAAGGAGGGAGCTCTCACCATTTAAAAGAGCTCCACTTGTGCAAGCCTGCCTTCTGGGAGGGGAAATGGCAATGGTAAACATCCACCATGGTGGTCCACTACTCTTCTTGGGGACAGCATGAGTGGGCAGAGGTGAGGAGGCACACCAGGGGGTAGCTGCTTTGTGTAGCTCCCCAGAAAACATTGCCAACAAGTCTTGATATTATAGCTGGATGGAGTAAGAAAAGTTTTGTCTGTCTGTTTAAAATGTAGGTATTGCCATACATGTTTATTTCTGACCCATGTTAGATGGTTAATATGCTCTTATGTCTTGGTTATAATTTAGCAGTTATTGGTATGCTTAAAGTTTAAATTCAAACTCTTGTTTTGAACATATATATGGGCGCATATGTGTTTGTAACATCTATAAAAACACAGATAAAAAAAAAGCAACCATGTGGCCTGTCATGTGATGTGACTCTGCCATCTTAGAACTGCCAAATGATATTACAGAAAAAATTACAGAACTTCTTAGTCGTAATGAATTCTATTTCTTCTCCTATCTCCTATTAGACTAAGGAGATAAGACTAATTTTAAATTTGTATTGATTTTAGAGACTAAATATTTTACAATGGTAAAATTTGGTTTTGACTTAAAAATTATGGTTATGCTTTGTGAATTCACTCCGAAACAGAGCACTTTATTTTGATATTTCAAAAACAGATTTCTTAAAATGTGTTTAAGGCTGTGAAACATTTTAAAGTTTATCAGGTATTTTATAACTATATATATATATATATATATATATATATATATATATATATATATACACACATATATATAATTCAAGTTATGCTGTATAATTCAACCCTGGTTTGTGAAGGTCTATACAGATGTGAAAGTGTGTTCCAAGCTGCCAGTTCCTAAATGAATGAATTCATCATGCTGCTTCTTTCTGGCCTACAGGTTTGGTATGGCTAGAATAGTCCAAGTACAGTTTTAAAATTGTTCTATACTGTTCTGTTATACAGTTGCTTCTAAAACTTATTTGATTAAAGTGTTAGAACTTGATTAGAGAAAACTGTGAATGCTCCACAGTGCTACACCAAGGGAGAAAACAACACCACCAGCAACACCTAATGGCTATGTTTTAAATTGGCTGCCACGGTCTGTAACAACACTTGGCTGGCCACCATGTTGGTTCAGGAATAAAGAGTGTGGAGGCCATGGTTTTACCACCATCTTTGTTGAAGGCTGCCAGCTATGTTCACGTCCCTATTTAGTGCTAAATGAAACCTTTGTCCTTTGAGCTTTTTGCTGTTCAGTCTTAGTGACTCCAGTTGATTACAAGATTGAACTTTACCTAGTCTCTTGTTTATGTTTTCAAGGTTAAGCCTAGGGTGGGTAACTACAATGTTTGCTTACGTAGATCTACTTGAAACAGATATAGTCCTAAAACAGTTATCTAAGGAATATGCCAGAATAGAGATTATTACATTCTGTTTTAAAGGATGCAGTTTACAGCAGATAACTAAAGACAGACAAATATTAACTCAGGTATGCTGGCCCTTGAGCTTGTCAGAGATCTGAAGAATATGGCATCTAATGTATGTAAGTTTTATTGTGACAGAGTCCCAAAATCCTGGCAGTAGCTCCCAAGGTCTCTGAGAAGATTGGGCACAATGACAGATTACTTCAGCTCTGGATTGTGTTATGCTAACCACTGGGCAAGAATGCCCCAACTGGCCCACTGCTAGGGCTCAGCCTAAACTATGAACAAAATTGTGGACACCTGGAGAGTCATTGTTTCACATTGCTGAAGCTGAGGTGAGGCCATTCTCTTATATTCTTCTTTTCCATAGAAAAAGTCTCTCATTTTCTGTGCCTGTGGACTGGGCTGCCTCAGAGTGCTTGTGATGCCATGAAACCACAGGAGCCAGGGACAATTGCCTAAGTGGTGGACTGACTAGTTATCTCTCTCATCTTGATTGGTATATAGATTCGTTTAGTTTACAATTTATCCTTCCACTGTTTCTGATCACACTGATGGCTAAGCTAAGCTAATGGTGGCTTTGTAGCTAAAGAACATACAATTAGATTCACTGTTAATTCATTGGTCAATTCACTAGCTAGTTAGAACTACTAAGTACTAGATCTCTTATTTAGAAAGGCATACATGTTTGCCTTGCTCACAGGCTTCATGTTAACTGCCTGTGTCTTACGGTGAAAAACTGGATTGAAAAATGTAAAGTGTATATAAGATCTGAGGATATAAAAGTTTAAGTTATGAGGATCTAAAATACAGAGGCTCTAATCAGAGATCCAAGATGGAGGCGCTGACTATGCAGGATATCTGAACAGCAGTTCAGCAGTGAGAGCAGGGTGACTGAAAGGCTGTACTGTGGATCCCAAAACCCCAACATCTGTGCTTCTCAGGTGAGAGGAGAATCCAAAGGGATATTCGAAGTTCCATCTTCAGGCCACCCGGATAATACTGGGGAAAAAAAAATCTGTTTCCTACATGGCACTGTGGCAGCATTGCTAGGAACAGCAGTGGCAGTGCATACAAGGCTCTGACCCCATGGCCTTAGGCTACCTGCTGCCCATCCCACTTTCGGTGAATGCCTTCTCAAGACCTGACAACTCCGACCTTGGGCTCTCACTCTCAACTGCCTGTGGAGTGAATCACCTTCCCATACTGAGGGTGAGGCTCCAAATCTGGGTGCCCACTCACACCTTCTGGGTTCTAGAGGCTCCTGGTTCCAAATACCAGAGACCATACTCAATATCCTGCAGACACCTTCCTGGTCCCAGCGACTAGTCTTGCTCACTCTCACCTCCCTCTGGAGGGGATACGGGGAGGCTTGGGTTAATTCTCCCATTCCCCTTCCTGCCAGGTTCACACAGGTCAGAATCAGCCAGCACAGCACAGACATTAAACAAATGAGGGCTGAGCTAGGCTTGAGACCCAAGATCCATCCTCCACTATCTTAAGGAAACCTGTGGGGTACTAGAGAAGCTCTAAGCACAGATATTTATCCACCCCACCTCAACAGCCTGACATACATGACCAGGAACAGTGAGCCTAACACAGATAGAGAATTCAGCAGAGCTGGGATAGGCACCTGACCAAAGTTCCATTGTTCACCTCCCCAAGCAGGCCTGTGAGGCACTAGAGCAGCTTTAGGCTCAGAGATCTTTCTGCCTGTTCCCCAGCAGCCTAACCCACCTGGGTCTGAAACGACATGGCCAGCACAGCCAGTGAACCCCGAAGACCTGAGTCAAGCTTGGGGCCCAAATCACATCTTCCACCATCTTAAGAAAGCCTGTGGTACACTGGAGCAGCTATAGAAATCTTTTGGCCTGTGCCCCAGCTACCTGGAATATCTGAGTCACAAACACTGAGCTAGCAGAGAGTCCAGAGACAGGTAGATCCAGTTTGCAGTAGAGGCCCCAGGAAAAATCAGTCAAAGCTACAGACAGCCAGAGAGCTAGAGGCTGGCATAAGAATACAGGCAACAAAAACCAGGACATCATGGTTTTACCAGAATCTCCAAAAATCAACAGATATTCTATTGCAGTTAAAACACAGGAAAATGATCTTAAATCTATAATTATGCAGTTATTCAAGGCACATAAAGAAGGAAATGAACAAAAATATACAGGCCATCATGGGAAGACAGGAATCCACAATCAAACAGAAGAAGGAAATGGTGCAAGGCATGAAAACAGAATTAGAATCAATTAAGAAAACAGAAACAGAGAAAGCCTTGGAGCTGGAGAACTTAAAGAGTTTAAGAACCACAAAGATAAGCATCACCAACAGAATACAAAAGCTGGAAGAGAGAATCTCAGACACTGAAGATACAATTGCAGAAATTGATACATCTCTCAAAGAAAAAATAAAATTGGAAAAGTTACAAACAAAAGCATCTAAGAAATCAAGGACACCATGAAAAGATGAAACCTAAGAATAGTAGAAAGAGATGAAAATGAAGATTCCTGGCTCAAGGGCCCAGAAAATATTTTTGAGAAAATCATAGAAGAAAATTTCCTCAACCTTAAGAAAGTGATGCCCATAAATATAAAAGAGGCTTAGAGAACACCAAATAGATTAGACCAGAAAATAAAATACTCTCACCACATAATAATCAAAACACTAAATCTACAGAACAAATTAAAAATATTAAAAGAGGCAAGGGAAAAAGGCCAAGTAACGTATAAAGGCAGACCTATCAGAATCACACTGGACTTCTCAAGAGAGACTATGAAAGCCAGAAGGGCCTGGACAGATATAATGAAGAAGCTTAGAGATCACAGATGCCAACACAGACTAATATATCCAGCTAAACTTTCAATCAACATAGATAGAGAAAAGAAATATTCTATGACAACTAAATTTAAACAATATATACACAAGAATCCAGCTATACAGAAGATACTAGAAGGAAAACTCCAACCCAACGAGATCAACTATACACAAAAAAGCACAGGATAAATATACCATCACAATAAAAAAAGCAAAAGAAAACAAATAGACAAACACACAATCACCATTTACTCCACAATAAAAGGAACTAACAATCATTGGCCACTAATATCTATAAGCATCAATAGTCTCAATGCTCCAATAAAAAGACACAGACTAACAGATTGGTTGTAGAAACAGGATTAAACATTCTGTTGCATTCAAGCAGCACACTTCTGCAAGAAAGATAAACACGACCTCAGAATAAAGGGCAAATGGACCCAAAAAGGAGGTGAGGTAGCCATCTTAATATCGAATAAAATAGACTTTCAACAAAAACTAATCAAAAGAGATGAGGAGGGACACTTCATTCTCATCAAAGGAAAAATGCATCAGGAAGACATCCCAATCCTAAAGATCTATGCACCAAACATAAAGACTCCTGCATTTGTCAAAAAAAAAAAAACATTAATAAAGTTTGAATCACACATTGATCTTAACACATTAAAAGTGGGAGACTTCAATACTCCACTCTCACCAAGGACAGATTATTGAGAGAGATGCTAAACAGAGAAATAATGACACATACTAGAGATCTTACATCAAATGGACCTAATAGATGTCTACAGAACTTTTCACCAAAACACAAAAGAGTGTACCTTCTTCTCAGAACCTCATGGAACCTTCTCCAAAATTGATTATATGGTTGGTCACAAAGCAAAAATCAACAGATACAAGAAGATTGAAATAATCAATTGTAATCATATCAAACCAGAATGGTCTAAAACTAGACCTCAACAATAACAAAATGCCTACACACACATGGAAACTGAACAACTCTCTAATCAATGACAGGTGAATCATGGAAGAAATAAAAAAAGAAATTAAAAAATTCCTAAAATTCAATTAAAATGAAGGTACAACTTACCCAAACTTATGGGAAACCGTGAAAGCACTGCTAAGAGAAAAGTTCATAGCACTAAGTGTCTTCATAAAGAAATTTGAGGCCTTTCATACAAGCAAATTAATGGCACACCTGAAAGCACTAGAAAAAAAAAGAAGTAGACACACCCAAGAGGAGTTGACTGTTGTATATAATCAAACTCAAGGCTGAAATCAATGAAATAGTAACAAAGAAAACAATTCAAAGAATCAACCATACCGAGAGCTGTTTCTTTGAAAAAAATTGAGATAGAAAAAACTCTAGCCAAACTAACTAAAAGGCAGAGGGACACTAACCAAATCAACAAAGTCAGAAATAAAAAGGGGGACATAACAACAGATACTGAGGAAATCCAAAGAATCAATAGGTCCTACTTCTGAAGCCTATACACAACAAAATTTGAAATTCTAAATGAAATGGACAATGTTATTGATATATTCTATTTACCAAAGCTGAATCAAGATCAAGTGAATAAATTAAATAGTCTTATATCCCCTAAGGAAATAGAGCTCTTCGCAAAAGTCTCCCATCCAGAAAAAGCCCATGTCTTGATAGTTTCAGCACAGAATTCTACCTGACCTTCAAAGGAGAGCTAATACCAAACCGCTTCAAACTAATCCACAAAATAGAAACAGTAGGAAAATTACCAACCTCATTCTAAGAGGCCACATTAGCTTTGTTACTTACACCACATGAAGACCTTACAAAGATAACTTCAGATTGATCTTGCTAATGAACATTGACACAAAACACTCAATATACTCACAAACCAAATCCAAGAACACATTAAACAGATTATTCACTGCGACCAAGTAGGCTTCATCCCAGGCATGCAGGGATGATTCAACATATGAAAATTCATCAATGTAATACACCATATAATAAACCGACAGAAAACAAAAACAACAACAACAACACATAATCAGCTCCTTAGATGCCAAAAAAGCAATTTACAAAATTCAACACCCTTTCATATTTAAAGTTTTGGAGAGATCAGGGATACAAGGGACATGCCTAAACATAGTAAAAGTAACATACAGCAAGCCTATAGCAAACATCAAATTAATGGAGAGAAACTTAAATCAATCCAACTGAAATCAGGGACAAGGGAAGGCTGCCCACTCTTTCCATATCTCTTTAACATAGTTCTTGATTTCCTAGCCAGAGCGATAAGACAACTAAAGGAGATCAAGGAGATACAAGTTGGAAAGGAAGAAGTCAAAGTATCATTATTTGCAGATGATATGATATACATGAGTGATGCCAAAAATTCTAGCCTAGAACTTCTTCAGCTGATAAACACCTTCAGCAAATTGGCTGGATACAAAATTGACTCAGAAAAAAAAAAAAACCAAAAAACTGAAGCTGTCCTGTATACAAAAGACAAACAGGCTAAGAAAGAAATTAGTGAAACAACACTCTTCACAATAGCCATAAATAACATAAAGTACCTTAATGTGACTCTAACCAAGCAAGTGAAAGACCTGTATGAAAAGCAAACAACAACAATAAACTTCTAGTCTTTGAAGAAAGAAGTTGAAGAAGATATCAGAAGATGGAAAGATCTTCCATGCTCATGGATCAGTAGTGAAAATGGCTATCCTTCCAAAAGCAGTCCAGTGTGATTCCCATAAAAATGCCAACACAAATTTTTTTACAGATCTTGAAAGAAGAATTCTCAATTTCATATGGACAAACAAAATAAAACAAGAATAGGTAAAAAAAAAAATCCTGTACAATAAAATATCTATGTTGGTATCTTCATCCCTGATCTCAAGCTGGACTATAGAGGAACTGAAATAAAAGATGCATGGTACAGGCATAGAAACAGACTGGTGGATAAATGGAATCAAATCAAAATCCCAGAAATAAACCCACACACCTTCGGAAACCTAATTTTTGACCAAGAAGACAAAACCATACAATGGAAAAATGATAGCATCTTTAAAATGCAAATAGACCCATATTTTTTAAGCCTGTACAAAAGTAAAGTTCAAAGACCTCAACATAAAACCAGACACACTAAATCTGTTAGAAGAAAAAGTGGGGAAGAGCCTTAAACTTATTGGTACAGAAGACAACTTCCTGAACAAAACACCAACAGCATAGACTCTAAGAGCAACAATCAATAAATGGGACCTCATGAAACTGAAAATTTTCTGTAAAGGACACTAATGGCAACCTACGGACTGAGAAAAGATCTTCACAGACCCTGCATCTGACAGAGGACTAGTATCAAGAATATATAAAGAACTCAAGAAGTTAAATACCAACAAAGTAAGCAGTCCAATTTAAAAAAAATGGAGTAGATAGCTAAAGAGAGAGTTCTCAACAGAGGAATATCAAATGACAGAGAAACACTTAAAAATATTCAATGTCTTTGGTCATCTGAGAAATGCAAATCAAAACAATCCTGAGAGTTTACCTCATACATCAGAATGGCTAAGATCAAAACCTCAAGGGATGATGCATGCTGGAGAGGTTGTGGAGAAAGGGGAACCCTCTTCCATTGGTAGTGGAAATGTAAGCTTGTACAACCACTTTGAAAATCAATCTGACACTTTCTCAGAAAAATTAGTAATAGTGCTATCTCAAGATCCATCTATACCACTCCTGTGCATACACCCAAAAATGCCAAACCATACAACAAGGACATTTACTCAACTATGTTCATAGAAGCATTATTCGTAATAGCCAGAATCTGGAAAATAACGGAGATGTCCCTAAATTGAAGAATGGATGCAGAAATTGTGGTATATTTACACAATGGAATACTACTCACCAATTAAAAACTAGAAAATCATGAAATTTGCAGGCAAATATTGGGAAGTAGAAAATATCATCTTTAGTGAGTTAGCCAAGAAGGAGAATGACACATATGGTATATAGTCACTTATAAGTGGATATTTGACATATAGTATAAACATACTAAAATCTATAGTCCTAAAGAAGCTAAACAAGGAGGACCCTAGGAAAGAGGCTGAAACTTCACGTAGAAGGGCAAGCAAGATAAACATCGGAAGCAGGAGGAGACATGGAACAGGACAAGAACCTTCCACAGGGGGCCTCTGAAAGACTCTACCCATCAGGGTATTGAAAGAGATACTGACACTCATGACAAACTTTGGTCAGAGTTCAGGAAACTTTATGGAAGATGAGGGAGATAGAAAAACCTGGAGGGAACAGGAACTCCACAAGGAGACCAACAGAAAAAAAAATAATAACAGGGCCCAGGGGACCTTCAGAGACAGATACTCCAGTTAAGGACCATGCATGGAGAGGATCTAGATGCTCTGTTCAGTTTCCAAGTGCTTTCCCTAGTAAGGGTAACAGGGGCTGTCTCTGCCATAAACTCAGTTGTTGGCTCTTTCATCACAACCCCCTGGGGGTTGCAGCCTTGCCAGGCCACAGAGGCAGATGATGCAGCAAGCCATGATGAGACTTGATAGGCTAGATTTAGACAGAAGGGAAGGAGGTACTCCTCTATCAGTGGACGAGGGGAAGAAGAGGGATGGTGGTTGAGATGGGGAAGAGATGGCAGGGGCAGCAACCAGGATCCAAAGTGAATAAATAAATAAATAAATAAATAAATAAATAAATAAATAAATAAATAAATAAATAAATAAATATAAGGAAATAAAAATTGAGGCTCTAGGAAGGTATCTTAAGGTTGGCAAATGCAAATTATAAAATGCTTTAGGGTCTAAAATGTTTTAAAGTATACAAATGAAGTTATAGTAATATAAAAAATAATTTAACACATATTCAAAATGAAAGATGTTTCAGATTTCTCTCCTCTCTTTATTATATTATTAGATTTTAAAGGTTCAGAGTTTTGACATTGATCAATAGAGTTCTAATAAGCTGATGGAGCACTGACTACTTATTATTCAGTCACAAGCTCAAGATTTTAATTTCCTTTGGTTTTCTTCTGGAGATAGACTTAGGGGTGCTTCTAATTATGCTAAAACCATCTCTCTCTAATATGTATATCTCTGACCCAAAAGCCATAGCTTTACTAGGTCTTAATGGCATGGGTCTACTCCTGCTGTCTTGCAGACACCTGTTTCCTGTGTTTTCTAAAGTATGGATCTCATTACAAGGGTGATACTAATATACTTCCTTTTGTAAACCAACATTCATGAGTTTCAGAAAATCAGAATGTCATAAGACCTAGATCTGGCATAGTTCAAAGGACCCCAGATGAGTTTTTCCCTTGGTCTTGGGATTCCTCACTTTCCTCATTTACTAGATAAATTTTAACTTCTGTTTCTAGTCTGAATATGTTTCAGCAAATTTTCACCTGGCTCACAGACTCTATTCAGAGATGAGCTATGGATTGCAACCTGAGATCTGGACTTGCTGAAAAACTGCAGTAAACCGGTCCAGCTGATGTGATGGTTCCCCGACTCTTAAACTGGATCCTTAGTTAGATGTTTTGTTTTGTTTTGTTTTGTTTTGTGTGTGTGTGTGTGTGTCTTGATTTTTTTTATTTTATTTTTTTCTTATCAGTTACATTTTATTAACTCTGTATCCCAGCTGTGTCCTGATCCCTCATTCCCTCCCAGTCCCTCCCTCCCTCCCTCATCTCCACCCTGCCCCTTTCCAAGTCCACTGATAGGGGGGACCTCCTCCCAATTCATCTGATCCTGTTTTATCAGGTATCTTCAGGACTGGCTGCAAAGCTCTCCTCTGTGGCCTAACAGGACTGCTCCTCCCTTGGGGGGTGGGGAGGCCAAAGAGCCAGTCATTGAGTTCCTTTTAGAAATAGTCCTTGTTCCCCTCACTATGGGAAACCAATTGCTTACTGAGCTACCACAGGCTACATCTGAGCAGAGGTTCTAGGTTATATCCATACATGGTCCTTGGTTGCATGTCAGTCTCAGAAAAGACTCTGTGCCCAGATATATTTGGTCCTTGTGAAGCTCCTATCCTTTCCCCATCAGACTAACTCCCCTTCTTTCTTATGATTCCCTGTACTCTGCCAAAGGTTTGGTCTTTTGAGTCTTTTCTTTGAAAACACTGCTAGTAGAGTCTTTCAAATGCGATCAGTAGACTCCTGTCATACGTTCAATGCACATCCCATCTGTCTTTCTAAACGAGGATTGATCATCTCACCCCATGTCCGCTCTCTTGATTATCGTTTTTAGGTGTACAGATTTCATTATGTTTATCACATCTTATAGGTCTATATAAGTGAGTATATACTGTGTTTGTCTTTCTCCTTCTGGGGTATTTCACTCAGGATGATCTTTTCTAAATCCCACCATTTGCCTGCAAATGTCATGATTTCCTCCTTTTTGATTGCTGAGTAGTATTCCATTGTGTAAAAATACCACAATTTCAGTACCCATTCCTCTGTTGATGGACATCTGGGTTGTTTCCAGGTTCTGGCTATTACAAATAAAGCTGCTATAAACATGGTTGAGCAAATATCCCTTTTGTGTACTTGAGCAAACTTTGGGTATATACCTAGCAGTGGTATAGCTGGGTCTTGAGGAAGCACTATTCCTAATTGTCTTAGAAAGCGCCAGATAGATTTCCAGAGTGGTTGTACCAGTTTACATTCCCACCAGCAGTGGAGGAGGGTTCCCCTTTCTCTACAACCTCTCCAGCATGTGTTGTCCCTTGAGTTTTTCATCTTGGCCATTCTGATGGGTGTAAGGTGATATCTCAGGGTCGTTTTGATTTGCATTTCCCTGATGGCTAATGAGGATGAGCATTTCTTTAAGTGTTTTTCTGCCATTTGATATTCCTCTGTCAAGAATTCTCTGTTTAGCTCTGTTCCCCATTTTTTGATTGGATTACTTGGTTTGTTGCTTTTCAGCTTCTTTAGTTCTTTGTATATACTCGATATTAGTCCTAAATGCCTCATTGCCTAGCTTTTGACCTTTCAGCCTTCCTGGGTTCCCAATAACTTTGCCCTAATGTTAGCCTGAAGAAACTACAGAAGAAGAGAAATTAGTTGGCTGTTATCCTACTTAACAAAAGATCCCTGGGCCCAGATAATTTTTGGTTCTCTTGCTCTTCTTGTGGTACTCTTCAGCCTGTCCTGATAAGACCCGATAGGCTAGGGTCATATGGAAGGGGAGGAGGACCTCCTCTATCAGTGGACTAGGGGAAGGGCATGGGAGGAGAACAGGGAAGGAGAACAGGATTGGAAGGCCATGAGGGAAGGGGCTACAGCTGGGATATAAAGTAAATAAGTTGTAATCAATAAAAAATAAAAAAATATGTATACAAAATATTCAATATCTTGAGAACTCAATCACCTATTTAAGAAAATGTTAATTCCCTGCCAGGAGTAGTGTTGCAAAACAGAAGTGGCTTGGATCTATTGTTTTTACAGCAGGTGGGCTATGTGCAGCCCTTAGAGAGGAATGTTGCTTTTATGTAAACCACTCAGGAGTGACTAGGGAATCCTTAGCAAGAGTAAAAAAAAAAAAAATGCCTGGAAAGATGCCAAAAAAAGAGAAAGGCTTCCAGAGGATGGTTTGGATCCTGGTAACATAGTTCTTCTTAACTTACTACCCTTATATACACCCTTATGGGACCCTTGTTTATTTTGATTCTTATATTTGGGCCTTACATTTTAAATCACTTAGTAGCTTTTATGAAGGAATGCTTGGGAGCAATACAGTTAATGACACTCAGATCCCATTATGGAAGGGCAAATCTGGAGGACTCCAAGGGATCATATCTGGAAGTCCCATGGTTGACCCCTCACATGACCATGAGAAGAGGAAAATGAATGAACCAGGCCAGACCCCCAGGCCAGACCCCCAGCCCCGCCCCAAAATCCACCAGTCCCACAAACTAGGCCATAGGTCACCAATGACAGATAGAAGACAATGGAGTCCCCTACTCAAGGAATGGCCTGGAAAATAACCAATAATATTTAACCATCACCCCTTGCAGTGTATAATCAGTGAATACCTGGAATTTATCAATGTTTTCTTTACAATAGGATGAGTGAAACAATTAGGGTTTGGCTTGGCCCTCCCAGCAAACCATTTCCTCAGGACACCCTATAAATGTCAATCATAAAACTGCCTAGCTGGATTTTGCCAATTTTCCTTGCTGTAACCCTAAATAAAAACCCTCCACCCCCTGATCTCAGGCCTTTACACTCAACCACTGTATCAGTGAGGGTATGGGCCCAAGCTCAAGCTTGTAATAAAAAGAGCCTACTGTGTTTGCATCAGAATCAGCTCCTTTGTAGTCTTTGGGGTCCTCGAGATTTGGGCATAACAATTCCAAATCCTGTCAAGTTGACAATGAAGATTATCATATGTAGAACACACATGGCTCTGGGTTCCATGCCTTCAAAACTGGGTGGTGTATACACACACATGCATGTATGTGGTTTTTTGTTTGTTTGTGTGTGTGTGTGTTTGTGTATTTGTATTAAGTGACTCCCCTCCTTGTCCTCCCTATTCCAGCTCTTCTTAAGTGGTCCTTTTTGCTTACAGCCTCAGTCCAATCTCCATTTGCTATGACTTTGTTCTTCACACTTCATGCAGTAGGCAAGTTCTTCTGTGCCACCTTCTTCAAATATAACTTTAATCTTGTGGTAGTTTCAGGTGCTAATAGTGTCCTGCTAGTTGCTTTTTCACTGGCTGAATGGTTCTGATAGCTTGGTTATATGCTGGTTAGTGGTGAATCAGGTTAAATTTGGAGGTGGGTAGAGAGGCACATTAAAGGAAAACTGAAAATGGGAGCTTCATAGGTACAAGAAGGGGAACTAAAGTTTATTATTAAAATGGAATTTTTCATGTGAGGTAATTAGCTTCCTTTTCATGTTCCCCTTTCTCACTTTTAGTATATTTTTAAATGAAATAGAAATATATGTCTTTCCCCATTCTATTTTCCCCCACCTACCCTTCACTGCCCCACCACTCTTAAGTTGATAGCCTCTCTTTCCTTTCTTATTGTTATATATGTATATGTTTGTGTGTATGCACAAATATTTGTAAATACCAACCAAGTAGGGTTTTATTGATGGTTTCATATGGCTTCAAGGCTGACCACTCTGGGTTGGAAAACCAATGAGGGGTACCATCCTTGGGTGAGGCTAATTCTTTTTACCCCAGCAGTAATAAGTTGCTTGTAGTTCTTTGTCTAGGAACAAAACACCATGAAATTTTCCCTGTTCCATGTTAACATGTTCATTCTTCTGGCTATTTCTAGGCAAACTTATTTTGGAACAAGCTTCTGTGTATTTTGGTTCTTAGAATCTTTCATCCTCCATTTTCTTCTATACTCTCTGAGCTGTAGATGCAGAAGGTATGATATATTTTATCCACTGGGTCTCAACTCTCAATGCTCTATTGATCTCTGTATTGTGCACAGCTGTTGTCTTCTATGATGGCCCTTGTTTTCTGTAATGAAAGGCTTCTTTGATAAGGGTTGATAGCTACACTTATCTGTGTGTATAAATATAAGATTTAGACTGTAGTAAGGAATTATGTTGGAAGTGGCTTGATGGAAGGTCGGTAACACCACTAGCCCCGGAAGCTGGCTAAGTGTCTTGTACCAGGCATAATTTCCCTTCTGTTGGGAGGACCATAAGTCCAATTAGACAACTGAGTGAGTGTCATCATTGCACTCTTATGCATGTGTAACATGCTGGTCATTATTGACGTTCATAGGTGTTATTGCCATTAATTGCTTTCCTCTCTTGTCCATGAAGCTCACTTTCTTACTATTTTTTTTTATTACTTATTCAGTTTCATTTGTGTTTCCTGGAACTGTATTGTTTTCTCTGTATCAAAACCAGTTTTCTACAGTACATGTGGTCTGCTTTGTGAGGGGCATAGTTATGCTGACCTCCCTACTCACCATCACCATATCCACTTTCTTGCTTTGTGCTTCTTCTACTGACTTTGTCAACTCTCAACAATCACCTCTCTACTACCCGCACATCAATTGTGTTTGACCAGATACATGATCTCCAGGGTGTCTTTATTACTACATTTTTGTCTCCTATTGAACACTTAGTGTTCAACTATGAATAGTCTGGAATTCACTTCTCTTAAAACCTCTGATGCCTCTGCAACTTGTGATTCCCACCCTTGCTCCTACTTCAAATGTTTAGCGTATCAGGAAACAGAAAGTACCTAAGCCAACTTGCTCAATGACTCTTCTGCTTAGGGTGCTCTTACTCTGGAGATTGATGAGATATGTTTTGCTTTTTCTTCTCACTGTTTTCTCCTTGAGTTATTATTTAGAACATCTGCATGTACATGTTTAAATGTGTGCAGGTGCACATGGATGTGTGGAGGCCAGAGGGTGGCCTTGTCATTTCTTCATTTCTCAGCACAGTTCATCCTTTTTTTTTTCTTTTTTTTTTTTTTTTATACAAGGACTTTTCACCAGTTGGGAGCTCACTAAGTAGGCTAGACCAGGCTGGCCACTGAGCCCTAGGGAGCCAGTTTTCTCACTTACCCAGTCCTGGGATTACAGATTTTTGCAACAACACTTTTTTTTTACATGGACTCTGATTAAATTTAGGTCCTTGTGCTTGCAAATGAAGTATTTTCCAGCTGAGCCATCTCCTCAGAGAACCTTTTTTTTTTTTTTTGAGAAAAAGAAAACCAAACTATGAATTGGAAATCTCTTTTAACCATTTACAGCAGGCAGAGAAGAGGATGTAGCAAAATTGGGCTTTATAATATTGCTTCTGTTATGTAGGAAATTGAGATTATGAGTTTGGGGAATGCTGACTGAAAAATAAGTCATGTAAGCTTGCAGAGAACTTGAAGTCAGAGGGTGTAGATAGCTAAGTCTCCAACTCTGAGAACAAATGTGGTTGGTTCATTTTATATAAACCCAAGATTAATAGTAGGTCTTGCCTAAAATTTGTTACTATTATTCAGGCAGATTTGCAGATAGATAAACTTGGGTGTACAAATTGTCATACACAAAGAACTCATTATTACTAATTAAAATTTACAAATTGAGGAATACAAAGAATCCTAGAAACCTAAAAGCCTTGGCATATTCAAAGTTGTCTTAAAAGAATTTATTAGAGACCCCGTTAACAATACTAGTACAAAATTACTATCCTATATATAGAAATGAACTTTGGAAAACCTAAGCATGTGATAAAAAGCACTATTCTCTTTCATCTCTGTGGATCATTCTCAAAGAAACTGGATTTGTAGAAAAAACTCTCTGGTTAGCTCCATGAGTTAGCAAGAAACATAGCTAAAAGCACTTACATAGCATGCGTGAGTACCTGGGTTCCAGATTCAACACTTCCAAGGAGGAAACTATTTTGACTCCTTAATACTTATATTTGCATAAGAAAAAATATATTAATTTGGATATTTAAAAACATTTCTTTTCAGCTAGCCACTTTTAATTTAACAAAGAGTCTCACTGTGTATGTCCCAGCTGACCTTGAATTTAGCAGTCCTCATGCCTTTGTGTCCAGGTGCTGGAATTATAGGTATGTGTCTGACCAGGGCTGATTCTCCTCCTCCATAATACTCCTTCAGACATTTTTAAAAGCTTGATTTTTATTTGATTTAGGTCCATCTTTTTTCTAATTATTCCTAGTAAATTCATTCATTCCTGAGTATTCACGTATTTAAGTCTTAGGCACTTTAAAAGGTTCACGTGATAATTTTCTTCTTACTACAAACTATTAGGACAGAGATACACACTCTCTTCTGGGAGTTTGTTCTACTAGTCCACTTATATACAACGGGATGCTTTTGCGAGGTGAAACTCATTTTCTAAGCAATGGTTCTTATAAATTCTGTATTTTGTCTTAGATAGACAGTGTGTAACCTGGTCTCTACCCAGTATTATCCCTGTGTGTTTGTCACTAACCTACATTGGTCAAAGACTATTTCACAGTGAGATCTGAAGTAAATTTTGTTTCTGGAATATATGTGTAAAAGGAATTTTATTTTATTTTTTTTTACAGAAGAGGGTTATAATCAAGTTTAAACTTCAGAGAATTTTGTCATTGATTATAGTGATTAACAAATGCTTTTGCATCTTCTGGTCAACTTGTAAGAAAGCAATGATTGTAGGTAATTTTTAGTGAGGGTCACATAGTTGATAATTTCTCTGATTCATGCTATTATTATATTTCTTTCTTTCACCCACAGCAAAACAAACTTAATTTGATTTTATCCTTAGGAAGAAAAAAAAAAAACAAAAACTAAGATTACTCACATGGCTGTGATTCAGCTTTTGGCTCCTTCCTCTTTCCCTTCCCCTCCTCCTCGTTTTCCTACTCTTTCTCCTCCTCCTCTTCTACCCTGCCCACTCCTGTTTTCACTCCCACCCACGATGTTGTTGTCATCAAAGAACTGAGTCAGTTTGTTCTTTAAAATGGGTGGGGGCAGGAGACAAGTAACGAAAAATAAATCTGAGTGAAGTATTTGGCTTCTGTGTGAAATCAATGCAAGAAGACAGGCAGCTCCTTCTATAACATGAAAAGCTTAGAACACAGTCCAATCCTCATAAAGACATATTTCAGTGTCTTACATAAATCTTCATGTAGTTTATGTGCATGCTTGCAGAAGCATTCATATAACATAGTCATGGAGGCATGTTTCTGTGAGATAATTTGGATACTAGGATTTTATATAAACTATATACAAAGTTAATGTGTTCTCCAAGTAGAGTACGTTTTTAAACAGTAAAATGATTTTTTGTTGTTCTTTTGTAGACAGGATCTCACTCTGTAGCTCAGAGTGGTATTGAACTTGTATTTCTCCTGCCTCTGCTTCCCAAGGCAGGTGGTTATAGGCATGTATATATCTGGCATTCTTAAAGACTTTTTTATTGTTACAAAACACAGTTTCTGAAATGACTTTATTTGCTTTCGAATCAACAATGTGACTTGGAAGCTTAAAGCTGTTCTTCCCACCCTTGAATTAGAAGAAAACTACTGGGGGTAGCTGCTCAGCCTTGGTAATGTGAGCATTATTGAAGCAGATATTTCTGTTTCTTGCTTGTATTTTCTTGTTTATGCCCATTTTCCAGGTGATGAAAAATAGAAAGGAAGTACATCTTCCAGGTTCCTTTAGGCAATACCACTGCAGGGCTTGTATTGGATTTTGGACTGTCTATATTCACTTTGACTTATAATTGGGGTTTCAAGAACTGTAAAGGTCAGATTATTTGATACTTTTAGTTACTAGCAAAGAGACAACTCTTGTGCTTTTTCTCCAAACCAACCTTTTAGTTCAGAGTTGAACTGGGTCTGTGCCTCTGACCCAAGGTCCCACACAAAGGGGTGAATCCTGGAGCATTACCCACCATTTGTTTATAATCCCAACCATCTTCTCTCCATTTTGTTGGTTTCCCCGTTATGTTAAAGACAAGTTGGAGCAGTTGCTCACCCTTCAGCAAAGCACAGTATTTGAGGATCTTCGTATCAATAACATGTGCTTGCACCTCAGATATGTCTGCTTGCTTTCCTTTTTTATTATTCTTCAACTATGTCACATGCTGACTGGAAACTATTAGCCTTTGTTACCAGAGGGCTTGTGCAATGGGTGAACTGCGCCATACAGCTTTCAGATGAAACCGGAGCTTCTTGTGCAGAAAGGAAGGAAAATTTCTTAATAAAAGGCGATCTAACATAAACTGTACACTGAGGTTCTTCACAAAAAGCCTGGGCTTTTTGTTGGGTAAATGTTGTGGGGTTTTAAGTTGTGGCCTTATGGATGAAACAAACAAACAAAACAAAAAAGTAGAGTACTTTTTTCTGGGACTGTACTCTTTATCCCTCTTGTTAGGGGTTATTCGGAGGTAATAGATAGTGTTCTGTCCTGAAGAAGACTGTAATGTTCCTCCAATTTTTTGACTCATTTATCTTTTCCTGGCTGGTGACGGTTCTAATGTCTTGACCTATCTGAGCCAACAAAAAGAGACTTCTGGGTTCTTTGATTGTTTTGTTTTAATTTTGAGGCAGGGTTTTAAATAAGCTGGCCTTGAACTAACTTCTTATGCTCCTGCCGCAGTCCTACAACTTTACAGGCTCCTCCATGTGTTGGGACAGCAGGCTTTTTATCACCATGCTTGGCCATTATGGGAGTTTCTGAATGTCTTTTCTGATTGGTTCAATCTGGTCATAGCCCTCTTCTACACTGATACTAGGAGACTCCAGAAAATTTGCTGGGAAAAGCCCAGATACTAAAATACTCAACAGAAATGATGGTGTTTGTCATCAATAGTAAAGTAGTTTTTTTAAGTGATAAAGTAACTGCTGTGTGTGACTCAAGCACTCTTTTCAGCCCTGTTCAGTTGCACAGCAGGAATGGAGAGACTAAGACTGAAACACCAGCCAGTCTCCAGACTTTTTTGTTATTAAAACATAAATTTTTATTTTTTTATTTTTAATTTTTTTAATTTAATTATAACAATTTATTCACGTTGTATCCCTGCTGCAGCCCCCTCCTAGGTTTCCTCCCAATCCCACCCACTTGCCTTCTTCCCCACTATGGCCTTACCCTAGTCCCTTGATAAGGGAGGACCTCATCTCCTTCTATCTGACTATTGATTATCAGGTCTCATCAAAGCTGGCTGCATCATCTTCCTCTGTGGCCTGGCAAAGCTTCACCCCACAGGGAGAGGTGATCAAAGAGTCTGCAACTGAGTTCATGTCAGAGACAGACCACGTACCGCTTATTAGGGAAACCACTTGGAAACACAGCAGCCAAAGTGCTTCCTTTGAACACGAGGTCTAGGTCTTCTCCATGCATGGTCCATAGTTGGAGTGTCAGTCTCTGCAGCCCCACCGCCACCACCCCCCCCCCCCCCCCCGCCACCTTGGACTGAGGTATTTTGGCTCTGTGCAGAAACTTGTGGAGTTTCAGTCCCTTTTGGGTTTGTTTTCCTATCTCCCTCTTCTTCTATAAGGATTCCAACACTCTGCCCAAAGTTTGGCTATGAGTCTCAGTATCTCCTTTGATATCCTGGTGGGTAGAGGCTTTCAGAGGTTCCCTGTGGATAGCTCCTGACCTGTTAATTGTCTGCTCTTACTTCCAATGTCTATCCTGTCTTTCAGAATGAGGATTAAGCATCATTCCTAGGGTCCTCCTTGTTGTTTAACTTCTTTAGGACTGTAGATTTTAGTATGTTTATCCTATATTATATGGTTAATATCCACTTATAAGTGAGTATATATCATATGTGTCTTTCTGCTTCTGGGTTACCTATTCTATTGTGTTAATGTACCACATTTCTGTATCCATTCCTCTGCTGAGGTGCATCCAGGTTGTTTCCAGATTCTGGCTATTACAAATGAAGCTGCTATAAACATATTTGAGCAAATGTCCTTATTGAATGGTGGGGCATCTTTTGAGTGTATGCCTAAGAGTGGTATAGCTGGATCTTGAGGTAGCACTATTCCTAATTTTCTGAGAAACTTCCAGATTGATTTATAAAGTGGTTGTACAAGGTTACATTTCCACCAGCAGTGGAGGAGGGTTCCTCTTTCTCCACAAACTCTTCAGTATGTGCTGTCACTTGAGTTCTTAGCCATTTTGATGGGTGTAAAGTGAAATCGCAGGGTCTTTTTTTTTATTTGCATCTCCCTGATGATAAAGGATGTTGAGCATTTCTTTATCTCTGCCATTCAATATTCCTCTATTGAGAATTCTCTGTTTAGCTCTGTACCCCATTTTTTAATTGGATTACTTGGTTTGTTGGAGTTTAAATTCTTCAGTTCTATATATATTCTGGATATTAGCCCTCTGTCCAATATAGCTTTAGTAAAGATACTTTCCCAATCTGTAGGCTGTCGTTTTATTCTGATGACAGTGTCCTTTGCTTTACAGAAGCTTTTCAGTTTCATGAAGTTCCATTTATTGATTGTTGATCTTAGAACTTGTGCTGTTGGTATTCTGTTCAAGAAGTTGTCTCCTGTGACAATGAGGTCAAGGCTCTTCTCCACTTTTTCTTCTAACAGGTTTAGTGTGTTTGGTTTTATGTTGAAGTCTTTGATTCATTTGGACTTTAGTTTTGTGTAGGGTGATAAATAAGGATCTATTTGCATTTTTCTACATGTAGACATCCATTTAGACCAGCACCATTTGTTGAAGATGCTGCCTTTTTTCCATTGTATGGTTTTGTCTTCTTTGTCAAAAATCAAGTATCCCAGGTGTATGAGTCTGTTTCTTGGCCTTCTATTTGATTCCATTGATCGACCATTTTGTTTCTATGCCAGTACCATGCAGTTTTTATTACTATTGCTCTATTGCATAGCTTGCGATCCAGGATGGAGTTACCTCCAGATGACATGTTGTTGTACAGGACTGTTTTAGCAATTCTGGGATTTTTGTTTTTCCTTATGAAATTGAGAATTGTTCTTTCAAGATCTGTAAAAAATTGTGTTGCTATTTTTTTGGTATTGTGTTCTTATTTAATGTATACAATTTACCCTTGTTCACTAAAATGCTGATTTCTCTCTCCCACTATCTGCTTTCAGTCTGGACATTGTATTGTGATGTTTATTCTAAGCATCACCTGTCTCAAGTTTGTGTAAACATGCCACCATTTGTTCTCTGTATCGTCAATAAAACAAGCAGCCACTATGCTGAGCAATGGAGAGAATAGGCTAGGACATCCTGGTCCAAAAGGGAGGAGAAGGGAGCAAGTGGGGGGAGAGGAGAGCAGGGATTGGCAGGAGAGGACTTTGAAAAACAAGGAGAGATGAACCTGACTTAAGATATGACTAAAAAAAGCAAGTATAATGGATGAAATCTGAATGGTAAGAAACTATGTGGGCTTGGCGGTTTAGGATGGAATAACTATTACCCAGCACTGTGATCTAGGTTAATTAAATAAATCCTAGTCTCTGAGTGGTGAGTTGGGTATATAGTTGGTTTAGGAATAACCATTGCTTAACTAAAAGATAAATCGATAGTAAATATTAATATTCAACAACAGTATTTTTAGGGGAATTACATTGAATCTTTGGATTGCTTTTGGAAGGATAGAAGTTTTCACTATGTTAATCCTACCATAGATCCATAATCATGGAAGATCTTTCCATCTTCTGATGTCTTCTTCAATTTCTTTTCTCATAGACTTGAAATTTTTTTTCATACAAGTCTTTTACTTGCTTGGTTAGAGTCACACCAAGGTACTTTATATTATGGCTATTGTGAAGGATGTATTTCCCTAATTTCTTTCTCAGCCCTTTTGTCTTTCGTATAAAAGAGGGCTATTGATTTTTTATTGAGTTAATTTTGTATCCATCCACTTTGCTGAATGTGTTTATCAGCTGAAGTTGTTCAAGGGTAGAATTTTGGGGTCACTCTTGTATATTATCATATCATCTGCAAATAAGGATACTTTTACTTCTTTCTTTCAATTTGTATCTCTTTGTTCTCCTTTAGTTGTCTTATGGCTCTAACTAGGACTTCAAGAACTATGTTGAAAAGATAAGGAGAGAGTGGGCAGCCTTACCTTGTCCTTGATTTCAGTGGTATTTATTTCTGTTTCTCTCTGTTTAGTTTTTTGTTGGCCATAGGCTTGCTGTATGTTGCTTTTACTATGTTTAGGTATATGCCTTATAACCCTGATATCTCTAAAATGTTAAACATGAATGGGTGTTGGATTTTGTCCAATGCTTTTTTGGCATCTAAGGAAATGATCATGTGCTTTTTTTATTTTAGTTTGTTTATATGGTGCATTACAATGATGAATTTTCATATGTTGTAGCACCTCTGCATGCCTGAGATAAAGCCTACTTGGTTGAGGTGCATGATATCTTTAATATGTTCTTGTATTCAGTGTGAGAGTATTTTATTGAGTATTTTTGCCTCAACGTTCGTAAGTGAGGTTGGTCTGAAGTTCAGTATCCAGACTTTTAATAGATGTGATAGGTCTCTTCAGATGCCAGAGTTTTGGTGGTTTGATTTTATTAATGTCTGTTTCCATAGTCGATGTTAATTTCCATTAAAAGATAAGGTGTTATAGCCTTGAAGTTCTTTTGTACTATGGAAAGGTAACTGTCTTTAAACCAGTAACACTTTACTCAGAAATTGTGAGTGGCTATATTAATATATCCCTGTTGAAGTATAAACAAGCTTTAGTAACTAGTTGAGAAATATGTGCATGTAGTTATAATAGAAATACTTGAAAATAATTTGGAAATGTACTTCCAAATATTTTTAAGTTTAATTTCTGAAAACTCATTCTATATGAAAATTTAGAGTGGTGTTTATTCCAATAAAACCTTACAAGGGGATTTTTTTTAAAAAGTGAATGATCAACTTCTGAATTAGCTTTATAAATACTATTTCAATGAGTGTGTTTTTGTTTTTGGTTTTTGTTTTTGTTTAGTGTGTTTGTGTGTGTGTGTGTGTCTTCATCTATGAGTTGGAGAATTAGCTGTTTGGATATCATGTTATGCTGTAAAAACAGAAGGTATGTCCTGCATTGTAATATAAGTAGTTATTCATTACAGTTTAATCAACAGTAAAAGCAGTCATAGCACTTACTGACTTTGCTCAAGGTTAAAGGAAGTAGCCTGAAAAGAGGTAATTGTAATTGGAGTGCTTATCTGAGCCTTTCAGATTTTGTGTATGTGTGTGGAGCAGGGGTTCCACTTTTTATTCCATTTTTTTCTGTCTTCACAATACCAGGGAACATTTGATTCCAGGTATTTAATGCCACTCCTATTATGCTAGTTAAATGTTTTACTGAAGAAGAGACTTCTAAGCAGTTTATTTGATTGGGATTTTCCAACAGACCATTTAGTGAGTTTTAATTTTCTTTCTTCAGCTTTTAAAGAAGGTAATATTAAAGACTATTCTGGTGTTTGTGTGGGGCATGGTCATTGTCACATTTGTGCTTCTATGTGAGTCGTTATGTAAATTGCAGCACATGCAAAACTGAAAGCCTGTTATATGTCCCTGACCACTTCCTGAAGAACCTGCCACACGGGTCCCAACATGAGATTTAAACTGGGTTCCTCCCATAGTAATGACTTGTGGCAGACTTGCATGTAGAAACCCTTTTCCCCACTGTTGTATGGACTTGATTGTTCAGTGACCTTAGGTGTAAATGTTCTAGCACGTGGTTCTGAAATACTACAGATTAGAAAGTGGGGCCAGAGTCTTGCTGAGGATTAAAAAATAATCTTGGAACTTTCTTTTTTGCATGCTTTGAACCCCATTAGAATATGCATTTTGATCCTTAAGTGTACAAGCTAGGAAATTAAAAAAAAATGTGAGCTTGTCAGATCAACTACAACCACCAGTCTAATAAAACTGAGTCACATACAAATGGGCTGTACTTACACTACCCTCCCTTTCTAGGGAAAATGTGGTGGGGGAGGCAGAGTGAATCATCACCTGGTTTGTTTGACATATGCTTCCTTCCATAAATTGAGAGTGGTAAGCAGTACAGTGCTCTGGGCTTGCTTGGAGAAAGAGCTATTGCAGCTTTGCCTGAGCAAAATAGGATGTCTGGTTTGGAAAGATGGAGCCTGAGCCCATGTTTTGACTTTAGATGTCAGGAGAAGGGGAGAAGAAATGGGCAGATCCAAACAAGGAACATTTGTAAGTACATTTTAAGAGAATACAGAAATAGTGGGGATGTTCATGGTTAAATTTCTTCCTGAGATATAACTGGTATTTAAGAAAACTTGAGGTGTTTAAAAATAAATTGGCAGCTACTAAATGAAGTGGACATGTTTACTTAAAAAGAGTGTTCTTGATATGGATAAATGAAAATGGAATGGGGACATGATTTGTAGTTAACATAAAGATTTGTTCTGATAATGCTTTAATTTGCTTTCTTTTTATAACTGTTAAAAGAAACATATTTGACTTAGGAATTTTCTCTTGGGGGTCCTTTGAAGGAAGGGAAGAGAGGCCTGTGCATGTCTTTCATTTTTCTACAGTGGCTCTGCAAGGCTCCATGGAACTGTGCAGAATGAACTTTAGAATGTAAAATAGTCAGAAGCAGGATGAGCAGTACCGCTGAGTTTTTAAACTTAGCCCTGCTTTGGAATTATTTTTTAATACATGCCAGACATTCTTCTGATTTCCATCCTGGCTGTGTCTCAGCTCCTTCTCAGTCTGTGTGAGGTTATGGCATTTTCTGTTTCGGCTCATGGCTGCCTCCCCCCCCTTCCTGAATGAGTGTCCTTTGTATAACCCCAGTAATTCAGAAATCCTGCCCTGTCATGTGACTTAGGTACTAGGTGCTGGCTGTGATTGGTCAGCAACTAATTGGCAGGTCCTTATAAGAAGTCCAGGGTTAAGCATCTGTCCACTCTCCACTCTCCCGCTGGCTGCTCAACAGGGGTAGGGTGGGGGTGGGGTCTGTCCAGTGATTCCTCCTGTGACAAATGACCAAGTGACTACCGCTTTAGGGTCTGCACACCAGTAAAATTCACTCAGATTGCTGGTGGCTGATTTGATCAAACTTTGGCTTCTTGAACTGGTAACTGTCACTTTAATGCCGCTTACTGATTAAACTGAGAAAAATGTAGCTGAAAATGTGTGCCAAGAACTTGTGTTGACTTATTCCCTGTCCCCTCTTTCCCCTTTGTCTGATTCATTTTGTCACAGGAATGAAACACAGATAACTCGTTAAAAAACTTTTGTAGGAAAAGTGCCTCCTTTGATCAGAACAAAGCCGTTTTGTAATCAGATTTACCAAGCGGAGAAGAGGGAGTTTCAGTGAACGGAAGCTGCAGTGTTCTGTCACCAGGAAACACTGTTATCCAGAATCGGTAAGTGAAAAGTAGCATTGTCCCTAATAGATATCGTATGGTATGTGGAAGAATTGCAAAATTGATCACAGATCCCTAACAAGTGTGTGGAACAGAAAACATGGAAACAAAGGTAAGAATTTTAAAACAGGCGCAGGCAGCCTCACTCTATAGCATAAAGGCTGAGAAGGAATGGGGTAATTAACAAAATGAGCTGGTTGTTACTAGTTCAACCAACATGCAGCAGAACTAGCTCTTACTTTTCAAACATGGTTTTCTTTTCATTGGGGCAAAGCATAAAATCAAAATGGGCTGTTTGCTTGAGTTGCTACATTAATTTTCCATGAATAGTGATTTGCATTCAGTCTGACTACCAAGATGAATTTTGAAGAGGCACTTTCAGAATTAGTTAGCTCCTTTGCCTCCCCACTGTGTCGAGTATTTTATCTAGATCTTTACAAAATAAAAGTTGAAGCAATGCACCCAAAACATCTGATTGTGAATGCTAGATTATGATGGTCATAAATTTTGTTTTGCATTCATGTCACACATTAAGATCGTTCTGTTTGATTATATTAGTAAAGCAAAAGAGTGTCTATTTCTATATAGTCCATTTTCAAGTTGGTAATAAAAAACTGTTAATGACGTGTTGCCTCTGAGTGTCTGCCTATCTTCCTTTTTCTGAAAAGTGAAATTCAGTTTTCTGCTTTTTGAGTCTGAGCTCCTTCAATGCTTAAAGTTTCTAGAAAAAGACAGTAACACTTTGAATATATGTGTTCCAAAGGACAGTAAGATGGATAGCAGTTGTTTATTAAGCATGAATGTCTAATTTTTTGACTTTGCTGATTAAAGATTGTGTGAAGGTTGGTCACAAAAAAAACAAAGATTGGGATAGTAGGTGCCTGCTTGATTTTTGCCAGTTTCTTATTGGTAAGTAGAAGCAATCATGTGATATATACTTAAATAGAATTAGGCGGAAAAATACTTTATGTGCCAGTAATTGTATAGGTGTTCTGGACAATCTTAATTTATGACTGTAAACATGCAATTATGACATGAATAGGATTGTGCTTGAAATTATAAAGGGTGTAATATTGTTTATTCTGCTTTAAGTACTGCCAACCAAATTAAAAGTTGGATGTATAGTCCTGACTTCTAGTTTCAATTCTGTTGCTTTTGAAATCATAAAATCCTCCAATTAAGAAAGAAAGAAAGAAAGAAAGAAAGAAAGAAAGAAAGAAAGAAAGAAAGAAAGAAAGAAAGAAAGAAAGAAAGAAAGAAAGAAAGAAAGAAAAAAAGAAAGAAAGAAAGAAAGCTGTAACAGGATAGCAAAGCTATGGGTTCTCTGTTAGCTGAGTGGGTTGCATATGGGGAAAAGGAAGATAAGTATGTTGGACTCCCCCCCCACACACACACAGACACACATAATTTTCTTAGGGTAATAGCTCCCACGACTTCTGTTTAAGTAAAAAGGCAAGCATGGCTGCCAAGGGTAGATCCAGCTGTAAATAAGTACATTGACACTGCAAATTTGAGTGAATGTCACAAGTCATTTGGCTTAATCAAGGTGTTTCCTCCTGATACACATGAATTTATAGGGTTGAGAGAAAGAGAGAAGAATGGTGACAAAACATGGAAGTATGTCCAGATAATGTTCTACTGCTAGTGTGTATTCAGTGACTAATACATATTTTCACCTCTATATTTCATGTAAATACTTAGATAAAAACATGGTTTTGAATATTAGCTTAAATATATGCTAGATAGGAAAAAGACTGAATAAAATACTTTAGATGTTCTTCAGGCATTTAGAAGCCATTGTCTTCAGTGATGAAAAAAGTATATAATGTAAATTGGCACAATCAATGTTAAAAAGTTATGTCCCAGAAGAGTTATCTAAAAGTGGCACATATTAAATTTAGTTTGTCATTCTTTGTTCTGAGTTTATTATTTTTAAATGTACATCTAAAAACATTACTATGAATTTTATCTTGGAGTTACTGAAAGTATTTGTATTTTGGCATAGTTGATAAAGATATATTAATGACATGTCTTTTTGTGTTTACAAAACAACAACATGAAAAGAAGCCATTTGAGAGACATACCTGAATCATTTCCTCCAAATAATACTTGATAAATGTACTGTACACCTTTGTCTGATGAAATTTTATTGAGATTAAAATTTTATTGAGTGTATGTGTGTGTGCTTGGTATATGTATATGTATGTGTGCATATGTGCAAGCTTAATTTAAAGGGGTAGCTTTAATCAACACTGGCTATTTGTTAGAACTCAGATAAGCCTGTAAATGTTGTTTCTGTGACAACTGAGTAGTTGGGTATTGAAATGTAGCTTTAAGGTGTCAGTTCATAAATGTCATTCGGACCTCCTGCTACAGACTCATTGAGTAGGAAAATAACAGGAAGAAGAAAACCATGAAGCATCATATTGATGCCCATTCTTACAAAGAGTCCGCTTCCATGAGGTTGTGTACATCCTTTTATCCAGTGCTGACCAAGAGTGAGAACAACTTGAACCAGTTATTGTAGACTTTTCAAGAGCTGCAAATATGTCTTTCAAATGCAACGCTGAGAATTCTTTTCGTAGCAGCTAGATGGCTTACTTTGGTATAGCATTTATTCCTCTTCCCTAGGATGACTACAGAGGCTTCTGTATTATTGTGAGACTCATGTTTTTAAACAACTGCTCATTTGCCATTACCTAGCTTTTCTCTTTTTTTTCCCCCTATGGAATAGACAGGATTATCTTACTAAACATTCCCAAGTCCTAAGCAGTTTATCATATATTAAAAAATTACTTTCAACATTGTTTTAGAAATGTCTTTGAGATCTGTTTATGGAATGGATTTGCAGCTGGGAATCTAGGAAACACTGTATCAGGGGAAGAGATTGTTTAGACTAATATGTACCATGGATTAATTATGCATTCTTGCATTTTGCATGCCTGAAGGCCTTTTTTATTCCTATTTTCTATTCCTTAAAGGTTTTAGCAATTTATTTTGTCACTTTCACCTTGAGAATTAGTGAGGAAAATATTTCAGTGGGGTTTGTCCCTTACTTAATAAATACAAACTTACCATTTCTGAAATCTAAAAGATTCTAACAAATTAAAAAAAAATGTTCATGTCACAAATTGACAACAAGTCCTGACCTGAGATTACATGTGTCTTTATTTGTCTCACTAAGTCTGATTTTATCACAGAAATATTCCTGTACTTGATTCCAGAATAGAGTACCAGACCTACTCTGGAGTTACATTTGTTTGTTTGTTTGTATGTATGTATGTATATATGTATGTATGTTAAATAATCACCCTCCTTATAAAAATTTATAATAATCTGAGTGTTGGGGTACCAGATAAGGGTTTTTGACTTTTAACAGTTATTGGACTCACACCATGTGTCAGGTACTTTTCTAAATATATCTTTGGCATCTAGTTCAGTGCCTACCAGTTCCTGAGAGTTAACCAGGAGATATATTTCAGTATCAAATGCTTTACAGGTATTAACTGAAAAGACAGAATAAATGTTACTTCATTTTATTCAGAGAAAGCAGTGCACAGAGAAGTGAAGCACATTGTCCAAAATAACATAGAACGGAAATAATGGAGGCAGTATTTGCAAGCATTGAAATGTGGAGGAGTCAGAGGGTTGTCTCACCTGATTCCTTCATTCCTGCTTGCCCTATGACTACTGTCATCAAAAGGTGATGATATCAGAGCAATGGTCATTAGCAGGGTCCTGTGTGAAATGTTTGTTAACAGGTCTGTGGTGAGACTATGGCAGTTTCCAGGATCTAACCTGAATTGACCTGAGTTTTTTAATTGGGAAAAACTAAGACAAAAGAAATAATGTGGGTTTTTTTTAACTCCAAAGTAATTTTCTTATAAAATTGGAAAAAGGTTTTTCATAGTTATTTTCTGAGACTTTTTACCCAGAAGGATATCTAGACTGTCTAGGGAGAAAGGGACACCTCAGAGGGGCTGACACTTTGGCATGAGAGTCATGCTGGGCACAGTAAGGGCCTTCAGTAAACCAGGCAGCCCCAGGATATTGAACTGCATGACTGAATCCAAAAAAGGATACTATTAACAATGCATCCCAAAAACATTTACGATGTGCTTGGCTTTCTTGTCCCTATGTGTTTCCCATGATAAAAGAAAAGAAAAAAGAAAAGGAAAGAAAAGAAAAGAGGAAAGGAAAGGAAAGAAGGAAAGGAAAGGAAAGGAAAGGAAAGGAAAGGAAAGGAAAGGAAAGGGAAGGAAAGGAAAGGAAAAAGGAAAAGAGGAAAGGAAAAAGGAGAAGGAAAGGAAAGGAAAACGGAAAAGGAAAGGGAAAGGAAAAAGGAAAGAAAAGAAAAGAAAAAAACTTCAACCTTCCCCATTTTACTTCCCTGTCCCTCCTCTCCTCCATTTAGATTTTCATTTTAGCACTTATTTCTTTTTGGCATATTGTACAGTTTATGTTCTTGTTTGACATTTTAGTCAACCATTCCTGGTATTGTTAGCTTTGAACAGACTTAAAGATTTCTAGGTCTATGTTTTGATCTCTGTCTTTAACTTCATCTCCTCATATACATTTCAAATAGCTGTTGATTAAAAAAATGCTACTGACTATTCCTTTTTTATTGTTACTGTTATATACTGTTTTCATAATAATAGTTCCGATAACTTATTTCTCCTACACAGTTTAGATTGCATGGTCAAAATTTGGAGAACAGATGTTTTTATTCAGAAGGGAAAACTGAAACAGTATGTATACAGGTACATATATTTAATTTAAAAATAAAATGTTTGGCCATTTATCTTCTTGCTATCAGGAAGAAAAAGAATTAAGGAGAATATGCAAAAGTAATGTCATTTCATTAACTACTTTCAAAGATAGGCAGCTGAATTAGAACATGTATTTCAGCTAAAACATTTTATACTTACCTACTAAACTGTCCATTTCTTTTTTAAAATAGTCAAGAAAACAATTGCTGTACAAACTATATTTTAAAAATATTAGTGATTTAATCTTAACATCTCCTGCTTCAAGTTCTTATGGTTCCAAGCTATAACTTCTTATCTCACACTGCTCCATTCATTCTAATTTATACATTCGAAAATATTTAGGCCAATCTAAGCCATAAAGCACAGAATACAAGCTATTAGCCGTAAACTGTGTTATGTAAATACATTATAGCTCATTTCCTATCTTATTTTCCTGAAAGAACAGATTTGATACATAAAGAGTTGGATTTGCTATTTTTGTAAGTCAGTGTAACAAGTGAAACATTTGCCTTTCTTAACTATCATAAATAGCACCTATTATGTTTGAAATCACTTTAAAATATTAATCTAAATATAGTGATAATTTTTTATATAAAAAGTAATTTAGCTCTTCTAAGGTGTAGTCTTTTGTAGTGAAGGCCAGGCTAGAGATTTCATTTTAAAGGAAATATCTTTTTGCCCTGAAAAAATAAATTGTTTCTTGACATACCTGCCTGTTCAGCTGGGGACCTTATTAATGACGTTATTGTTGCTTTTCTGCCTTTATCATGTTTTTAATGCATAAAATGTTTTTTTTTTCATTAATTACACTTTATTCATTTTGTATCCCCCCATAAGCCCCTCCCTTCTCCCCTCCCGATCCCACCCTCTCTCCCCTTTCTGCATGCATGCCACTCCCCAAGTCCACTGATAGGGGAGGTTCTCCTCTCCTTTCTGGTCTTAGTCTATCAGTACTCATCAAAAGTGGCTGCATTGTCCTCTACTGTGGCCTGGTAAGGCTGCTCCCCCCTCAGGGGGAGGTGATCAAAGAGCAGGCCAATCAGATTATGTCAGAGGCAGTCCCTCTTTCCATTACTATGTAACCCACTTGGACACTGAACTGCCATGGGCTACATTTGTGCAGGGGTTCTAGGTTATCTCCATAAAATGTTTTTAATGAGAATCCATTGATCACACACACACAAACGTGGAACTAGAGTTCATTTTTTTAATAACTTTTATTTTTTTATATTAATCACAGGTTATTTACTTTATATCCCAGCCATAGCTTCTTCTGTCATTCCCTTCCAATCCCTCCCTTCCTCCCTCATCTCCTCCCTGCCCCTTTCCAAGTCCACTGATAGGGGAGGTCCTCTTCCCCTTCCAGCTGACCCTAGCTTATCAGGTATCTTCAGGACTGGCTACAATGTTCTCCTCTGTGGCCTAGCAAGGCTGCACCTCCCTCAAGGGTGGGGTGAGATCAAAGAGCCAGCCATTGAGTTTATGTCAGAAATAGTCCTCGTTCCCCTTTTAGATACTGAGGTACCATGGGCTACATGCTCAAGTACACAACAAGGACATTTCCTCAACCATGTTTGTAGCAGCTTTATTCATAATAGCCAGAACCTGGAAATAACCCAGATGTCCATCAGTGGAGGAATGGATACAGAATTTGTGGTATATTTATACAATGGAATACTACTCAGCAATTTAAAACAAGGAAATCATGAAATTTGCAGACAAATGGTGGAATATAGAAAAGATCATCCTCAGTGAGGTATCCCAGGAGCAGAAAGACACACATGGTGTATACTCACTTATAAGTGGGTACTAGACCTATAATATAGGATAAACATACTAAAATCTGTACACCTAATGAAGATAAACAAGAAAGAGGAACTAGAGTTCTTAACTAAAAAAAAAATGGGTTGACTTTACTTAGGTCAAGCAGTATCTTGCTGCTTGCTGTCATAGTTTTGATTACCTGCCTAAAAAATTATCTCCAAATCTGTAGTATTTATTCTGTAAGAGGCCCAAGCTTGGAGAAAAAGTGTGCTTGTGCTTCAAGCCCATTTTGTCCCTTGGCAGCTGAGTGACTCCCTTGGTTTTTCTAAACCACAGAGCTTGGAAGAGAGTTATGTGATCTTACCCTTGATCATGCATAAAAAAGCACATGTTAGAGAACCTGAAGTAATGGTGCTCCACTGGCTTGTATTTCCCAAAGCCTTTCATTTTAACTCTAAGCCTGTGACTTTATACTAAAACGTATTTGAATTTTGGCTAAATAGTTTAACTAAAATAGCAACAATTTGTTATTTGTTGTTGTGAAGTTAACTGTGTTTTGGATAGCTGCTGTTGTAGGTACTCCACTGGCCTGTGTGATTCTCATAGCAAGCTGTCAGTACCACTGTAGTGTCTATTTTATAGGTGAGGGTGCTAAAGCACAGAGAAACAAAGGAACTCACTTCATGCCCCTTGTCTGCTGTAGAAACAGAATTTGAACCCAATTAAGCTGTTGTCAGCATAGACAGGAAGTACTTTGGGGGAGTACACAGGCAGAGTAAAAGTTGACTGAAGCTGAAAGTTTCAGTAGTGATCGTCTCAATTTTGTTCTAGAAAGTGTCACATCTTTCAGACCTGGGCCTCTCAGTATTGAAATACACAGTTGACTTTTTCTGCTTTTTATTTTACAAACCAGTGGGTACAGTCTTAGTCACTTGTGTTTATGAGTTTTAATTAGGCCACTGAAGTACAGAAGGGGAATTCCTTGTTTTCAGTTGATCTAATGCACTAATAAATTTACTCATCTAACTTCCCCTAATTTTTCCTCTCAAGTTTTCACTTGAAGGTGGGGTTGGAGGGCAGAAGTAGGTGAATCCTTTGGTTGGACTGTTGATAGAAAGGTAAAATGAGTATCTGTATTTATGAATGTATTTTTCCTTTATCTCCATCTAGTTCTGAAGGCTTTCTATATATAGGCAGAGCTTAGAAGCAGTCATTGATGTCCATTAAAACAAACTTCTGATGAGAACTGATAGACTAAGATCAGAAAGAAGGAGAAGAGGACCTCCCCTATCAGTGGACTTGGGGAGGGGCATGCATGCAGAAAGGAGGGGGAAGGGTGGGATCGGGAGGAGAGGAGGGAGGGGCTTATGGGGGGATACAAAATGAATAAAGTGTAATTAATAAAATTTAAATAAAAAATTAAAAAAAAAACTTTGTGTTTGCACCAGAAGTTAAATTTCAGATTATGGGAATGAAGCTTCCTGTAAATGCTAGTAATTTGATTTAGAAGGTAGGTGAGGATATCCAACCCAACTTTATAGGTTTAAAGTACTTGGAAATCTCTAAAACTTCTCATTGTTCTTGAATGGAAACTATCCCTAGGAGGATATGCTAATGAGGCTTGCCTTCCTTCCATCATTTATTTTGGTTTTTTTTTTTTCATTCATCCTTATTTTTGCTCATTCAACCTCTTCCTGTAGACAGAAGAAAATAAAAGAAAAAAAGGGGAGGTGAATGAGAGTCCATGTCTCTTCCCTCTCAGTAAAGGTCTTTTGTTTGTTACTTATCATTTGGAAGCCAGTATACCTCTCACAGACTGACAGAGACTTTACTTTAAACATCTTCTGCCAACCAGGCTGCTTGCTTAAACAGAGAAGCTAAAGCTTTTGAGGGGAAACTGTGCAGCAGAAATGGCTGGAGGGACTGATTTGCTTCCCTTCTTCATAGCCAAACTGTAAATATGATTTCAGAACACCTAAACTTTCAGATTATTTCTATAAAGAACAGCAAATATTAACAGAAACTTATGCAAAGAGATCTTCGAAAATGATTTAAGTAGACTCAAACTCTAATTCTGACCTCAGTTAAATTTGAGAGGTTTGTGGTTGGTTGGTTGGTTTTTTTTTGTTGTTGTTGTTGTTGTTGTTGTTGCTTTCTTGCTTTTTTGTTTTCAATCTTCAGATAAAACTAAGGAGGGATACTTTTCTCCTTGTGTGGAGAGGAATATATAACACTAATATAACACTCCAGAGAGTGTTACTTGTCACCACACTGCAGTCAGTAATAATTTTCTTGAAGACAAGGTTTACCTTTACTTATAATTCAATAGTAAGTTCAACTTGGATTTCATTGCCCACAATTTTTTTAATAATCATTCAAGTTGTCCTTGATGAAACAGACTGACCTTTTAGCTGCCAAGGCACTGAAGGTACTATGTATTTCAGTGTGACAAGTGAGGTCTGCATTCCTAGGAAACACATGGTCCTAGGAAGTATTTCTAGATCAGAGTTAATCAAACAGATTGGTCAACACAGAGTTTCTTCCTTTCCCACATTCTGTTTGGCATCCATACGCCAATACCCCTCTTGGCTTTTCTGCCCCTGTATGGTGGGGAAGTTATAGAACAGCTATTTGTTCTTCCTTCTATGCACAATTTCTCTTAATGCTTTTCAAATGGATCATACATTCGCCCCTATGCTCCTGAACCTTAAAGTTTGGGCTTTTTTGGTAAGGTGTTAATAAAAGTTATCTCAGGTGTCAATTGGTAGGAGAATTAATAAGCAAAGATACCACATGGAGAAAGTTTTGTTTTAGTGTTATAAGTCTGAAAATGCAGCAGTGGACAAGGTCCTTTCTCGAATAGTAGGTGAAACCTAATAACTATATGGCAGGTGTTAGTAAATGTTGCAGACAACAACCCAGACAGATAGGGAGTACTGTAGTGCTAGACTGCAGTTGTTTATCTAGAAATGATTGGAATGCCTCTCTGATGTAATGATATTTGTGCAAAGAAACCCACAGAGAGAGGGAATGCAGCAATGGTAGTAGCTGGAGGAATAGAATTCCAGGAAAAGAAAAAAAAAAGAACTGCAATGGACACACCAAGATGGATCATTTAGGAACCTCTTCTCTATCATAAGATGCTCCTAGAAGGTAGGGGGTAGTAAATAACTAGAGGGAGGTGGTAATATTTTCAAGGATGTATGTGATAGCCATAAGAAACCTAGAGAGGCAAACTCCATTATACCTTATATGTCCCTTATATGTACCATTGTACCCAGAGTATGTACAAATTGTAAAGGGCTTTCTTTTGGTAAAATGCTACTTTTGTGACTCTCATTATGATGTTAATTATAAAGCTCATAGCAAAGAAGTAGTAAAGAAGGAGCTAAACATGGGCAGTTCTTCCCATCCCATGTATTCAGAGAGGCGAGGGGCTTGACTATTTAATAATGGCATGTTTTGATTGATTTTATGTTTACCTGTAATTCCCTTCCCATGGGGCATCTCTTTGTATTTTGTTTAGAACTTGAAACAGCTTAGGTTGTTCACTAATTCTCTTTTATTTTCAGTTAATTAGTAAGTTCCCTGTAATCTATAGGAAAATTTTGCTTGTCACGAGTTAGAAATTGTTAAATCATGCTGAATTAGCAACTGGAGACAAAAAGGGGACCTAGGAAAATAAAAGCAGTTGGGAAGAGTGTGAATTCATATACCTTTTCCAAGTCATATTGAAAAACAAGTACTTACCATTTCTGAGAGGTAGAGATGACTGCCACACATTCTCCCTATTGTTCTTTTGTAATGTGTTACTGAAAGTCTTGATGTGTGCATAAAGTATGTGCAGTTACATCAAATAGGAGTTTTCATGTTAAGAGCATGGCATGGGTGAGAACAGATACACAACCTATACATACCATTATTATATAGGCAACTAGATAAGATCAGGCCTGACAACAAATGGGGCTTGATAGCTATACATAGATCTTATCTGACTGGATCTTATTTTGTGATAAGGCCTTATCCATAATTCCTATCATTTGGGCTGACTAGTTACTGATGCATTTCTGTTAACCTTTATATTCTTGTTTAGCAAGGGGTCCACCTGCATAAAAGAGTTACTGGTTTTGTTGTTTATAGTTTAGTTCAACTGGGCTGGATAGCATTATTGCCTTTGGCTAAAACAGACTGATCTGTTTCACTTGTAGGGAAGGAGAAATGAATATTTGGTAACAGTGTGGTATAGAGGAGAAGGACCACAAATTGCTGGGTTTTATCCTTCCCTGACCTGACTCAGGAACTCAGTGTGGAAACAGAGAGAGTCTTGATCCTTTTGGATGGGGTGCATAAGGAGCCAAGAGGAAGATGGAGAAATGGACAGTGGAGGAAGTAGGGATGATCCAGGGGAGTCAGTAAATCTTTGGTTTCAAGCACAGGAGTCAACCTTTCATTCTTCCTGGTGCCTGGGACATGGTGTTCATTCCTGCTTAAATCCTATGAAGCAAGGAAATGCTTATGTTTGAGCATCACTTTAGTGAGTAACTGAGGAGGATGAGGAATTCAAGAATGGGCTTTTAAGGCACAATTTTGCATGAATCATCCTGTGTATATCTCTCCACTGAATCTGTCTAGAAATAGCTGCCTTTTTGAGGTGAAGACCAGCACATATTTTGTCTGTAAGCATTTTGTTGTGCTCAGTTCATCCTCCAAGGCCAAATGTCCTGGGCTTGATCCTTCTAGTTAGTTCTTGGGCCCTGAGATTTCTGCCTCCTGCCATGTAAATCCAGAGAACTTTATGCCTGTATTCTGAAACCTGGGTGTTTCTGCCTTCCACTTGAGTCTCTTCAAAATGATTGTATGGTGACTGGGCACTGCAAAATGAGTCAGTTCCTGCAGTTTGGTTACAAGTTCTCAAAAAGTATTTCAGAATGTGGATGTGGTCAGCAGAGTCATTTTCCAGGCATCAAAAAGGAAACCCACATCAACTGTAACAATCGAGCTACAGCCCAGTAGTGCCACACAACAGAACCAGTCTTGTTTTCCTTCAGAGCAATGCCTAGAATCGTCGTCCAATTTAACTGCTTCTGACAAATCTTAGATGGGAATTCATATTCTTGTTTGCATGTCACATTTTATCTGCCACCAATTGTACACACAATGTGACATAGATTTCAACCTTATTTACTTTTGAATGTTGGGTTGAGTTTGAATAGAAGAAAGTATTATTTTGTAAAATAGAATTAGTGGAACTGGAGTATAATTAGAAGATTTAAAATGTGACTTATAGATGAAAACTAGGTAATTTTTCTGGGGAATAACTAGGTATCATGTAGTATGTAGGATTACCTCATTCACTAATTAAAGTCTCAACCTTGCAGCAGTAGTCATATAAATAATTAAATTCTGTTCGAGCTTTGAAGGAGTTTCAGGCTTATCATAAACAGAACATTTTAGTTCAGCATGGGCTTTAGAAAATATTTTATAGCTATTTTTATTTATTTGTGTACCATAAGTTTTGTAAAATATTACTGAGTTTGTCTCCCCATTTTCAATAATAAGAAACTAGCAAGATTAAAACATGAGCAAAGGATCTCAATAGACCCGTCAATGAAGGAGATGCTCATATTGGATATATGTGCATAAAGGATGTTCCCCATCATTAATCAGGTAAATGAAAGCTATACAGTATTTGAATAGTTGGAATGCTGACTATAGAGTGGAAGTTGAGGATGCAAGGATTTGGGGCTCTCAGAGACATTTAAGAAGAAATGTCAAATGGTAGAAATATTTTAGAAGGCAATTTGGCAATGTTTTAAAATGTCACACTTATCATGTGACCCAGATGTCCAACTTAGAGCAACAAGAAAGCCATGTGTACATGAATGCTTATACCAGATTTATTTGTTATGGACAAGAACTAGAAAAATACAAATGTCCAACTGCAAGTTAATGGAGAAATAAATCACAGTATATGTCAATGGATACTGCTCAGTAATGGAAAAAGTTATTACTTTAAATAAAATAAGGGGCCCTAACTTTTGAGAATATACTATATGTACTTCTGTTTACATAAATTTCTAGAAAATACAAAAAAGCTTTTAATGTCAGAAAGTAGATAAGGGATTATATGAAGTGGTGAACAAATGGGTGGCCAGCAAGTGGGAAGGGTTGCAAAAGGGCAAAAGAAAACCAGATCTAGTGGACAATTTTACTTTTTATTTTTTTATTTATTGTGATGTTCAACTTTGGTTGTTTATCTATACTAGACAGCTCTGTCTTTCCATAGATGAAATCATTGTGCACAAGCCTTTTCTTGGTCTTTGGATCAGTATTATTTCCTTTTGTTTGGAAAATAAAAAAATAAAGCTGTTTCCTGGATCACAGAACCCTTGTGTCCCTTTCTATGTTGAGAGGGTCACCATTCTCTCTTGCTACTTGCTACATATACCTTGCTATTTTCCCAAGATCATCTCATTGACTATTTGATCAAGACTCTTAGCTCACTGATCTTGCAGAATTTGTTTTATTTGTGTTAAAGGCATCGAAGAAAACAATCCCATGTTAGCCCCAGTTTCCCCATCTGCAAACATATAATAATGCAAGTACTTAGTTTTCTAAAGTTATTCTAAGATTCAGAGTCCCAGAGAAAACCCAGCACCATGTACCCAGCAGGTGTTGTCTGAGTAATTACCCCCATCATGTCTGTATTCCTAGTATGGTACTGAGTAGAAGCTAAAGTAGGCCTTTTGGAACACAGTGGCAGTCTAATCCCATTTGGTGCCCAATCGCTTCATTTAAAACTGCAATGTTATGCAATGAATAAAATCGAGTGCACTTATTTTTAAATTGTCCTAAATGGACACTAATTAATAAACAGTAGTTTTCCAGTGACTCACAAAACCATAGGTAAAAGCAGGTGCTGTTGAGTTTTTCTCCTGGAAGACTGATCCATGCATTGTTATCCCTCTTTTGGTAGCTGAGCTGTGTTGATAGCTTATGTCTTTTCCAAGTACTTGTCATTTTCAGTGTCCTTCACTGTCTCTTACTTTTTCCCCTTTGTGGTTTTAAGAAAATTGCCTCCAGAATACTCCTTACATAATTTGCCACCCAAACTTGTCATCAGCATATGTGATATACTGTGTATAGCCTTCAGTACTCTGTGAGATGGTACTTTTTTTTCTTATTAGTTACATTTGTTAGCTTTGTATCCCAGCTGTATCCTACTCCCTCATTCTCTCTCCAATCCCACCCTCCCTCCCTCATCTCCTCCCTGCCCCTTTCCAAGTTCACTGATAGGGGAGGACCTCCTCCCCTTTCATCTGACCCTGTTTTATCAGGTATCTTCAGGACTGGCTGCAAAGTCCTCCTCTGTGGCCTAACAGTACTGCTCCTCCCTTGGGGGATGGGGAGGTCAAAGTGCCTGTCATGATGTCCCTCAAGGAAGGAATGGATACAGAAATTGTGGTATTTTTACACAATGGAATACTACTCAGCAATCAAAAAAGAGTAAATCATGAAATTTGCAGGCAAATGGTGGGATCTAGAAAAGATCATTCTGAGTGAAGTACCCCAGAAGGAGAAAGACGAACATGGTATATACTCGTTTATATAGACCTACAAGATATGATAAACATAATGAAGTCTATACACCTAAAGAAGATAATCAAGAAAAATGGACATGGGGTAAGATGATCAATCCTCATTTAGAAAGACAAATGGGATGTGAGATGGTACTTAACAAACACGTTTTGAGGGGGCATGAGAAGAGTTCTATAGGCAAATACATTTAAGAAACTCTGAAAGAAACAGCATCAAATAGGCTTTATGCCTGCTAGGTTTCTCAGAACCTTTTATATTTGTAGGGAAATGGTACAGTGTGCGTTTCTGAAGCTTAATAGAGCCAAAGGACTGTAGGGTTGTTTTTTGTGTTTCTTTCTGTTTTGTGGTTTATATCCTGGTTGAAGGCTCCAATAGATACAATATTTTGTAACTTCTTTGGTGTATTGGTAAATGACAGCTTTCCTAAGAGCTTTCTGTCTGTCCCCATTCACGTGTTAAAACAAACAAACAAACAAACAAAAAAAACAACAAAACACGATTTGTTTTCTTACTAGATCTTGAGAGTTCTTGTCTCTAAATGTATATTCATAGTTGGAGAATTCACTCAGCTGTAATTTAGCTTTAAAATAATTCGTGGCTATAGTTATAAATATGAACAACAAAAAAAATATAAGGTTCTGTCTAGAAATGAAACTCAAGCAAGGAAAATTCTGTTGCTTTATTTCATTTTGGCCAAATCATCTGTTCATTTTTTAATCATGTATTATTCTTGTTTCTGCCAGTTTTCACAAAGACAGGAAGAAATGTGGTGATGCTCATGACACACGATGGCTCCCTGCAGTCTGTGTGGGATTTCCATATTAGTGCTATCATGGTTAAGGTGGGAAAGTAACAAAATGACCATATCTGGGATTTTGGGTTTTTTCCACCTGGTCCCCCAAACTACAGAGAGTTTGATTGTCTGAGTAAGGTTTACAAAAGAGATCATGTCAGTAAATGAATAGTGATTTCCCATAAGAACCTGAAATAGTCGTGATACCATGGGAAGTAGGAGATTAAACATAGGGTTAGGGTTTTGGAGCCTGAAACTCAGGTGAATGCAGAGACTTTTCTTGGGGAAGAGTGGCTTGATATGGAAGTCAAGGGCCTCACACATAATAGGTCGACACTGCCACTGAGCTACATCCCATCCCTCTTACTCCTCTCCTTTAAAAACAAAAACAAAACTGATAATTACTTTCCTAGGATACATTGACAGCCACACTGAACCCCAAATTACTTCTAGCTAATTCTTTCAAGACATACCTCTCATGACCTCATTCTCTCCCCCTCCCAGAGAAAGAGGAACCAGATTTCCCCAGTGTTACTTACCATCAATATAAACAGCAATTTTAATCCTGTTATTTCCCCTTTCAACCTAGTAAAGAAGTTGGCCACTGTTCATCTGTACAGAAAGAAAGTCTTCCTTACTTCATCTCTTGCCTTCTCTCAAGCTTAGAAATAATCATTTTCTTGTGAATTCTGGACTCTAACCTTTTTTAAAATTTTAATTAAATTCACAAAAGTACTTCCCTGACTTCTGAACTTTTCATGTTTTCTCCATCTGCTAAGCCTCATCATCCTCTATATAGGTAAGAACAACCATCCACTTAATCCTGTCACTATTAAGTGTCAGGGTGCCTATCTTCTCTTACCCATGTTTTTGGTTTTGCTGCAGTGCCTGTCATCTTTCCTCATAGTTTGTCACTCGTAGTGACTTTTAAAAAATATTCCCCTTCCTTTGTAATATTGTGTTTTATACACAGTATAAAAAATAGATGCTCTCCAGTTGAAAACAGTTATCTTGATTTTTTTAAATGTTTTTATCTTGTTTATGTGGTGCATAGTCCAGCAGTAAACAGCCAATGTTGTCCTTGGGTGTTGACCACCTTGCTTTAAGATAGGTTCTCTTGTTTGAACTCATCAATTAGAGACTGCTGGCTGGTTAACAAGGCCAAGGTATCTACCTTTCTTTATTTCTCTCTCTCTCCAGTGCTCGGATTACGATAAAAAAAATCATATCATGCCTGTTTTGTTGTTGTTTGTTTTTCAAACTTTGTTGTTGTGTACCAAAATCAGGTCCTCGTGCTTTTTTTTTTTAAAGTTTTCTTTTTTTATTATTATTATTAATTACACTTTATTAATTTTGTATCCCCCCCATAAGCCTCTCCATCCTCCCCTCCCAATCCCACCCTTCCTCCCCTTTCTGCATGCATGCCCCTCCCCAAGTTCACTGATAGGGGAGGTCTTCCTCTCTTTCTTTCTGATCTTAGACTATCAGTTCTCATCAGAAGTGGCTGCATTGTCCTCGTGCTTTTATGGCAAGAACTTTAGAGACTTTTAAACTATCTACTTTCTTTGATTTTTAATCCTTGAGTTTTAACTGCTTGGTAGTGTTTCTCTAAGTTTTTGTTTGTTTCTTTCTTTGTTTCTTTACAGAACTGTCCATGCATTGTGAAAACCCTTCCACTGACAGCATGGGCACAGTCCAGCATCTATAGCTAAACTGAGAAGAGGAGAATGCTGCCATCAAATGTGGCATGGTCTCTGATTTGTACTAAGCTGCTTCCAACAAAATACTTGTTCCTATAACCAGTTGAAGAAATGGATTCATTTTCACTGTAGTGAATGTTAAGAGTCTGCTTAAGGGTACCCCTTTCCTTACCCAGGACTCTTCAGTGCTGTTAAGTGGATAAAGACATACACAGGTTCAATCCTGAGATGTTCATCTGTGAGCTTTCAGGGTTTTCTATGTACGATTTTTAAAGTATATTATTATAGGTGACCAGACATTTTATAATTAATTGACATCTGATAGATTTAGGTCACCAAATCAAGCTAAATGCTGCTGCTGACACCTAGAGAATTACAAAAGAGTTAGATGTGATTACTACCTCAAAGCACACCTGTGTTCTCACACATTTTTAAATAGGTAATGTCAGAGTAGTGTGACTTTGTTTCTGACCAACATAGACTAAGCCATCAGGGTGCCATCCATAATGAAACATCCTTCTTATCTGCTAGGAGGCCTAGAGCTGGGCCTCGAAAGGATAGGAGCTGGGCAGCAGGCATCCATAAGGTCCACTGTTTCTTTTCCCTTTAGCTTGTTTGAGCTGAGTAGAACTTGTCTGGGAAGAATTATAGAAGAACTAAAAATTCAGTACCATGAAAACACTGGATTGCATTAGGAGTCAGACAGTGGAAAAAACAGAAATTTGTGGTTAATACATTATAAATGAGGCCTATGGCCTATGATGTTAGGCACATGTTGATATCTTCAGAAAACTGCACATGGCTCAAAAGTGAGACCAAATATGGAAATACCAGTAATGGGTTATGATAAAACAATGCCCAAGGTAGCATTTTTGAAGGAACTGACTTTTTTCTATTATTTACATATTCAGAAAACAATTATTTCCTTATCATTAATGAGATGAAAATACTTTTATTTCCTTTTTTCTCATTTATTATAATTTATTCAATTTGTATACTCCCTATGAGGGAGGGGCACACAGCCAAGATATTTACCTTTTTTTTTAAGAGTCCTTGCCATCTTTAATTATAAACCCATGTAATTAAAAAAGTTACAACAGTATATAAAGTAGTTATTATTTATGTATATAGTATACTTTATCACTGCTAAGTTTACTTTCCTTTCTCATACTAGTTCTTTTTTTAATTTTTTATTAATTACACTTTATTCATTTTGTATCCCCCCATAAGCTCCTCCCTCCTCCCCTGCTGATCCCACCCTCCCTCCCCTTTCTGCATGTATGCCACTCCCCAAGTCCACTGATAGGGGAGGTCCTCCTCTCCTTCCTTCTGATCTTAGTCTATCAGAACTAAAATGCTCAATCCCCATCCTGAAAGGCAAAGAGGATGGACATCAGAAGAAAAAGAAAATAGGAAACAACCTCGGAACCTGCTGCAGAGGGCCTCTGAAAGCCAGAAGAAAACAGGAAACAACCTTGAAACCTGCCACAGAGGGCCTCTGAAAGCTTCTGCAGTATAGACTGTCAAAGCAGATGCTGAGCCTGATGGACAACTGATGGGCAGAGTGAATGGAATTTTATGTAAGAAGTGGGAAATAGTAAGAGCTGGAGGGGACGGGAACTCCACAAGGAGAGCAACAGAGCAAGATAATTTGAACACAGGGATATTTACCTTTTTTTAAGAACAGGAATTCTTCACTGGCTTGCACATTGTTTACACTGTATCTAGAAAAAATTCCTTAGGTGTTTCTTCTAGAGAGAAGAGAGAGAGATGGAAGGGAGAAAGATTATTTAAGGCAATTGATTTCTAGAATTTGTCCACAAAAACACTGTGTATCACTCAGGTTAAAAGCTATCATTTTTTTTTTTCTCTGAGAGTATTCAGTAAGGAAAAATGACTTATGTTCTCATGCAGTAGTTATTTAAAAATTGATTTTTTTTCATTCAGAAGGATTAAAGTCATGTATCTAATTGCTAAATATTATTTTCCAAAACTAGTCTGAGTCTGTCTTTATTAGCTGGAAGAGGTTTCACCCTCAGCAGCATGTTTTAGGTTCTTGTGCCAACCTGATCCCTTTCTAGGCCTGTTCAGGCTAGAATTATTTGGCAGAAAATGTCTTTTTAAAAATGTCTTGATCAGGAATGTCCCAGAAAATGTTCACCTCAAGCTTCAACTTTACTTACAGAACAATTTACGAAATAGAGAGATGTGAGGATCAAGTGACCATCAGCTGGTATAAATGTTTTTGGTCACTGTAGTCACAGGACATCAGGTATGCAAGAGCTACATGGCTACCACCACGTGCCTGGTTATGGTGATAGCCTCATTCAAGTGCCCTAATATAATAAGAAGGAATCCAAGTTAAAAAGAATGTATTTTAATTAGATACCTGTATTTAAAAGGTTGTTTTCTTCTCAGCATAATTTAAACCTGTGGTACATGGTGTATATATGAATGCATTACTTTCCTGATCTATACTTAGTATGAAATAGGATTTTTGTTCTTTACCATTTGAGAGGCATGTGCTTTTTATAATGGCTTTATTGAAATATGATTGATTAACAAAGAACAGCACATACTTCATGTAGATATTTTGATGAGTTTAGATATGTGTAAACACCTGTGATGCCATAATCTCAATCACCCATAATTGAGGTAATCACAGGCCCAGTGCCTCTCAAAGTTTGTTTTTCTTCCTCTCTCCCAGCTCTGCTCCCTCCTTTCCCCATTCATGTATATGTCTATTTTTTTTAAAGAACATTTAACATGAAGCCCACCTAGTGGGAGACATTTTTATTTACTTTTAAATCAAGGCTGAGTTAGTTAAAGTCATGAACTAGCTGGTGCTCTTTCAGATCCATAAATGTGCTTGTGAAAGATGTTGACTACATTCTTGAGTTAATGGAAGGCTGCTAGCACATGAACCAGAGACCCACTCATTCACACATTTATGAGTCCCTTAAAAATACTAAACTGAAAGCTATAATATATACACAGAAAAGCTGGTGTAGACCCATATAGGCCCTGTGCTTACTACCTCAAGTCTCTGTGTGAGTTCAGTTAATTTAGAAGGCCTTCTTTTCCTGGTGTCTTCTCTCTCCTCTGGATCTCACACTGTTTTGTTTTGTGTTGTTTTGTTTTGAGACAAGGTTTCTCTGTGAAGTCTTAGCTGTCCTAGACTCAATTTGTAGACCAGGCTGTCCTTGAACTCACAGAGATCTGCCTGCCTCAGCCTCTGGGAGTGCTGGGATTAAAGGTGTGTGCCATCACTCCCAGCTTCACTTTTTCTGTCTCTTCTTCTGCAAGACTGTTTGAGTTCTGAGAGGGAGGAATTTTATAGAGATAGCCCTATTAGAGCTGTGTGTTCCAAGGTCTCTCTCCCTGTTTAATGTCTGGGAGTGGGTCTCTATATTTGTTTATATCTGTTGCAGGAGGAAGCTTCTGTGTTGATGGCTGAACAGGGAAGGCACTGACTTATGAGTACAAGAGAATGTCATTAGTAATCATTTTATCACTACATTTTTTCTTTGTTCTTTTAGACTAGTAGTATTTGGTTTTACCCAAAGTCTCTGAGCTACCTAGTCTCTAGCTTCTTAGTCACTCAAGCAGTGTTGGGTTTGGGTTTCAGCTTGTGGAGTGTGCCTTAAGTCAAATCAGTGATTGATTGGTTATTTCCACAAGCTTTGTGACACCATTGCCCTTGCATATTTTGAAAGCAGGACAGATTGTAGATCAAAAGTTTTGCAACTGTTACATTTCTCTTTCGGTAGCTTATAGAATAAATTTCCATGGCATAGACACTAGAACAAAAGGGTGATAGTTTTATGTAGGCACGAGCTTACATCTTCATGCTCAATGAGTTGTGTAGGTATTGTCTTCAGCAATAAGGCCTTGCTGTTTGTTTGTGTGCAACCTATATTCTTGGCAAAAGTCTGGATTGTTGTATATGGGGATTTTCATAGGATCCCTTTGGTGAAAAACTCAATTTGGATGTTATCCAGTCCCAGTACTGAAAGCTTCCTTTGCTGACAATAGATGGACAGTTAGTACTCCATCTTCCTTATTATTTGGAGACTTCATTCAGATTGTTTTACTGTTTTTTAGAAAGTTTCCACTGCACTAGGCTACATACCACCCCTCAAATGTCTCTCAGTTCTAGCTGTTTCTTTCTCCATTGTCCCTCTCTCAACCTTACCTCCTCTTTCCCTCCCTACATGATCCTCTTGTTCCTGTCTCCCCTTCTCCCAGATCACCCATAGAATCTATTCTATTTCCCCCTCCCAGGGGAAGTACCATTATTTTCAACTACTTATTAGGCTATGAAATGATTGCATGTCTGCTGGATTATTTTCTTGTTTTTCCTACCCTCTTCGTCATCTCTGTTCTCAGTTCCAAGAGTCGGAGACTTTGCTGAGGTTGTACTCAAAGAAAAGTTTCCCAGTAAGTACATTTCTATTTCTAGGATAAACGAGTGACTGGATCAACAAGGAGTTTACCTAGGTAGTTATTTAGACCTGTATTAGCTTAAAACTGACAAACTGATAAGGTGTTACTTTGACTAGTTTTGTAAATCTTACCTTTTAATGACTTTCTGTGTTTTAGACATTTACTGAGTGAATATAGAGGTAGTTATTGACAGTTTAAGAAAAATATGCAACTGGAAACTCTTAGTATTGTTTCATTAATATCTATAATTGACATCTTTTCTTTTCTTTACAGAGTCCCTCCTTAGAACGTCATAAATTGTCTAGCTCTCAAAAGGACTAGGGTGTCCTCAGTGGCTCAGTAGCCAGTGTAGATCCTGTCTTTGGTAATCAGCAGCTACATCTGGCTACTGGGTCTCTGGTGGCATCATCTAACATCAGTTATGGTACTCAGAGCAAGGTTATTGAAATGATAGCTTTATATGGAACAACATACACATGCAGGCATAGGCATGCACACATAGTTTTCATAGTGTAAACATCCATTATTCATTATGTTTTTGAAGTTATCCAGTGTTTATGAATGATGTGGTCTCTGTGCTTAACACCACAAAAGCTATTTGACACACTGATGGGTTTTCTTCCTCCTCCTCTTTTCTTCATGAAAATATTATAATGTTCTGTCCAGATGAATGTCTGACATGTATCACCTACCTAACTTGATATCCATTCATCTACCTATCTGTACTTCTATTTAAAGGTCATTAATTGACATTTAAAGGTAATTAAAATAGTACGATGAATGACAGCTAGTAGAATTATTTGAGGAAATTTCACCTATAGGTAAGTCACAGCAAATGTGACTTCTGTTTTCTTTTCACTATGGTAAAGTAATTAAGACACATACCAACTTTGACATGTTAATGTGTGTAGATGATTTGCAGGCTGAACATCCAGGTCTGGGGCATGAACCTGGCATACAATGTAGGTTTCTGTGTTTGTTAGGCAACAGCTACATTGTCTGCTGGGTTTCAGGCTACCTGGAAGTATTTTTCCTTTGGCCAGCTTAACAGTGTTTTATCTCTAATATTTTTGAGTCACTTTTCTAGAACCCATAAATGAGAGTGCCTTATTAGAAAGAATAAAGAAAAAGACTCCCATGAAGCTGATCACCTTAGCAACTAATGGTCTCATTGTCATTTCATCCAACAGTCTCACATGCCAGACTTGTCAACTGAAGAAACCAAAGATGTGACGTCATCCTTCCTCTACTTGCCTCAACTTTCAAAGATAGATCATGTTATGATGAAATGTTTTCTATGTGTTATTGCTGACAAGAAGTAAAGCCCTTAGTGCAGTGCCTCATATCTCACTATTCCTCCTCATTTTGGCTTCTCATTTACCTGCAGGATCCTAGTCTATTTTTGTTCTCCCACTGTCATCGTCCCAAAACATATATGAAGGACTCTCCAGTCCCAACACAATCTGAACATTTTTTTATGTTTCAAAGTCTCACTACACCTGTTGTTCCCTGAATGTATGCCCAAGTATTTAATGGACTTTCTACTACTGCTGACCATTCCTCATGAAAGCAGATGATGACCATTCTCATGAAAGTGTGATGGAATGACAAGGAGCCTATAAAAAGTTCAAGAATGGATTTCCATGATGAGAAGAAGAGAATGGAAATTGCTTCAAAGAAACACAAGTTTTATAATGTGGTTTGTCTACTCTTTTGGCAAATAAATTTAAACTTAGAAATATTTTTAGAAAGTAGCAATTCAGGCTAAAATATCCAGTGGAGTAATGGAAGTTTTAAAGGCAAATTTATTAATTGTTAATCACTAAACTGGAGAATTTTAATAAGAAATTATGTATTTTACATTAATGTAAATACATAATGTGACTTAACAAAAAATTGCAAAAGGAATAAAAGTATTGCAAAGATCTATAGCTGTAATTAATTAATTAATTGTAGTTAATTAATTGCCAATGATGGTGATGTAATGTGTTTTTGTCACCTCATGCTGAATTCAATGAAAACAAATCAAATGACTTAGAATTTAAAAATATTATATTTTCTGATCTGTATGAGGTTTTCTACATGCTGGTTGATTTCATCCCCTACTTTGTACCCAAGCTACGGGTCTTATAAAAAGGCTCTTATAGTTTAGGTATTTGACAACCTTTTTAAGTGTGGTAGATGGCTCTGTACAGCATGGACACATTTAATTAAACTAATAGCTATCAAGAGGACAGTGTTTGGTTCCTTAGGTGTGCAGATTTTAGTATGATTATCCTATATTATATGTCTAATATCCACTTATAAGTGAGTATATACCATGTGTGTCTTTCTGCTTCTGGGATACCTCACTCAGCATTATCATTTCTAGATTGCATCATTTGCCTACAAATTTCATGATTTCTTTGTTTTTAATTGCTGAGTAGTATTCCTTTGTGTAAATGTATCACAATTTCTGTATCAATTCCTCATTTGACGGGCGTCTAGGTTGTTACCAGGTTTTGGCTATTATGAATAAAGCTGCTACAAACATGGTTGAATGAATGACCCTGTTGTATACTTGAGCATCTTTTGGATATATGCCTAGGAGTGTATAGCTGGGTCTTGAGGTAGCACTATTCCTATTTGTCTGAGAAAGTGCCAGATTGATTTCCAAAAGTTAATATGCTCAATCTTCATTCAGAAAGGCAAATGACATGGACATTGGAAGAAGGAGAAGACAAGGAGCAGGACAAGAGCCTACCACAGAGGGCATCTGAAATACTCCACCAAGCATGGTATCAAAACATATGCTGAGATGGATAGCCAAACATTGGGTAGAATGCAGGAAATCTTATGAAAGAGAGAGGAGATAGAACGCCCTGGAGGGAATAGGAGCTCTACAAGGGGAGCAACAGAACCAAAAATCTGGACACAAGGGTCTTTTCTGAGGCTGATATTCCAAACAAGGACCATGCATGGAGATAACTTAGAATCCCTGCACAGAAGTAGCCCAAGGCAGCTCAGTATCTAAGAGGGTTCTCCAACAATAAGACTAGGGACCATCTCTGACATGGACTCATGGGCTGGCTCTTGGATCGCCTTAACCAGAGGAGGGAGCAGCCTTACCAGTTGACTGAAGAAGAAGCCTGTCCTGATAAGACCTGATAGACTATAGTCAGATGGAAGAGGAGGAGGACCTCCCCTATCATTGGACTGGGGGAGGGGAATAGGAGAAGAAGAGGGAAAGAGGGTGGGCTTGGAAGGGGATGGGGGAGGGGGCTACAGCTGGGACACAAAGTGAATAAACTGTAATTAATAAAATAAAATGAAAAAAGAGGACAGTGTTTTCTCTATTCCATCTCTGAATCTATGAAGTCCTTTGAATTCCATTCCTATCACTAAACAAAGTGTTCACTGTAGAGCCAGATATGAGGAATTTCATACCCAAGGTTTCATTTCCTTCTCCAAAGTGACACAGCAATACTGAATGGATCCCTAAAGCATGGCCCAATATACTGATATAACAGGAAAAACATATTCAGACTTTGTGTATAGTCCCCAAGCCCCTTGTACTGAGTGAAAGGAATGTAGGAGCATCTTTTGTTGCAGTACTTGGTCTATTACTGCCCCAAGAACACTAGAGTCTAGAGTTCTGGGTCAATCTTTTATATGCTAATGAATGAGTAGTGGTTGGAACAATGGTGGCAGTGGGAAGGGGGGGGTGCTAGCTAGCTTCCAGAAGGTGGCTAGATGCCAAAACCTCCAAGATATGTTTAGTGGGTTGCAGCCTCATATCCTCTGTCCTTCTGACTGAGGAAATGACTATTTCTGCACTAGTAATATTGGGTGTGCAACCCAAACATGCTTCCAAAGTATGTTGAGCCATTATTACAATCTCCTCCTAATGCAGTTATCATTTTCTAGTCCCTTTCTGCAACTGTAACAAAATATCTGCAACTTGACAATCCTTGAACAAAAATTATTTTCTAACAACACTGGAAGATAAGTCCACATTTAAGAGAATGGCATTCACTGTCTGATAACTACCTTCTTGGTGTTTATTCATGTGGTCAAAGGGCAAAAGAGTTGAACACTATTTTCACATACACAAAACTGTCTATCAAGCCCTAATCACAATTTATAAGCATGGAATGCTTGTGACATAGTCAGCCTTCTGAATACCCTACCTAAGTATGTCACATTGAGTTTCAACATGAATATTTGAAAGGTACATATTTACTTTTCTCCTGTTTCCATCTCCTTTCATGTGCTTTTCACTTGTGAAATATACTTAATTTGTCCCAGTAGCCACTGAAATCTCATTCCAGCATATCTTATCACTTCTTTAAAGCCTTACTACTGTTATGCTTCTGATCACATGAACATAATGGAATGTGCTCCAAACATAAGGTTCAGAAAGCCTCTAGGTTTGTAAGTGGATGTGGTACTGAGCATGTGGCCTAGGGTAGGAATGGAAACCAGGTGTCTTCCAATACATTTTAGCATGTACATAACTTCAGTTGGACTGTTCCTCACTTCAATCCCTTAAGATAAATGAGTAATGGTAAGTAAGCTTCCTTGGGTTCTATGAACTATGTAACAACTCCAGCATGAGGGGTTAAGGGAACTCCTGATATATGCCTAGCTAAACAGGCAAGTAAAAATGGCAATGAACAATTGGCATTTGATGTGGATTGAGCTCTTCTACATTATAATGCTAGCTTCAAGTAGAAAGTATCAAAAATGAGTTAAATTGTAGACACCCAGCTGGTGTCATGAAACTCCTAGACATTTGACACATTTATCAGAATGGTGTGAGTGAAAACAGGACTGAATGGTACAAATGATGAGGAACTCACTTTTCCCCAATTCTCCCACCCTATCTTTCTGAGACCCTTGTAAAAATACATTGTTTTATGGCTTTGTCTACAAGTGAGAAGCAGAGCAACTTGGATATATATATACAACTATGTATAACTATAAAATGTCTAAGATATAATTATGAATTAATTTGACAGTCCTAGCAGGAACATAAAATGATACACATTTGAAAAAGTGCAGATTCTTTAATAACCACTTCTAGGTATATGCTCAAAATTGAAAACAAGTCAAACACATGTATGCATACTCTTAACAGTATTGTTAGTATTTACAGTAGCCAAGAGATAGAAAAAATCCAAGTGCCCATCGACTGAAATATTATTTAGCCATAAAAGAAAGTATAAGCTGGGTCTTATAGAGGTGGTGGTGGAGACAGGAGGATGAGTTTAAGGCCAGCCTGGGCTGCATGAGGCCCCCCTACCTTGGGAAACAAAAACAACAAAAATTTAGACTACAATGTAGGCAAAATTCAAAGAGCCAAATACTGTACAATTCTGTTGCCTAAAAAAGAAAAAATGACCATAACAGGCTACTCTTGGTAACATATGGGTTGCCAGGAGCTGAGTCCATTCTCAGATCACCCAGCTAAAACCCAGATGAATTCCCAGGTCCCACAGGCACTAGGTGGCTAGACCAGAGCCACATGTCTGTGTGTCCTCATCACCTTCCCAGGCTGAACTGTGGCCCCCACAACACCAGAGACTGTGATTCCTAGTTGCAAGAAAACTCCACAGGTAAGGAAGCAAATGGGACTGACATCAGGTCACCCAATATTTCCGTGGAAAAGGTCTCGCAAACCAGCGGGCACTGCGCCTGACTCTCCCTCATGGACAGATTTGTGCACCCCAGGGCACCAGAGACTGGGTTTCCCTGCAAAGAGAAAATCCCACATTGATGGACACAGCATGTCCGAGATTAGCACACTCAGCAGTCCCACCACCACCACCACATGAGGAAAAGTTCTGGGGAAAAATCCCCAGGTTCTTGCAGGCAACCAATCACCAGCTTGGAGCCACCACTTGCCAGCATCTACATGCTCTACGCGCTACCCCAAACACCACAGACTGGGTCTCCCTGTTGGGAGGAAACCCCACAGTGGGGGAAACATCTGGCCTTACCTCAGGACACCCAGCTCCTGAACAGTTTCTGGGTACCTGCAGGGTCCAGGCTCTAGACTCTTGTTGCATGCATGAGAGCTGTGCTCACCACCCACTGATTACCACTTGGGTACTGGATCACAGAGATCCAAACTCAGACCTACAGAAGACATGGATCCCCTAGATCAGCCCGCAGATACTACTCCAAGGGGCAACCAGTTATCACTAACTAAACTGACCAAACCGCAGCGCACCCAGGTTACACGAGCAGCTCACTAAATTTATAGCAAAAAACCCAGAAGCAGGACAGCTGTCTCCAGGATTTCTCTGGGTGAGAGGAGAGCCCCATTGATTAACAAAGACCACAGTTAACACTCAGGTATATACCTCTGAGGAGAGCTGTGGCAATTCCGATAAAACACTGGCCATTCTGTGACAATACCCAAAAAGCTGAGGAGGCCTCTTTCAGGAAAAATCATCTTCCTGCCAAGGGGATTCTCATCACCAAAGGATTCCAGGAAGCACCGGAAACTAACACCCAACACCTAAGATAGCCCAGTGGGTAGAAGCCAGTGTAAAAGCTCAACAAACAAATGACAGAGCAATATGGCATCTACAGAACCCAGTTATCCAGGGGCAAGCAGACCTGGACACCCCAGCATAAATGAAAGTCAAGAAGATAACCTTACATTTATATTTATGAAGAGGATAATAGAGGAAACAAATAAAATGTGTAAAGGACAAGAGGAAGATAAACTCAAACAGATTATGGCCATCCATAAAGAAATGGAGGAAGATAAAGACAAACAGATTATTGCCATCCATAAAGAAACACTGGAAGATGCAGCCAAACAGCTTGTGGCCTTCAGAGAGGAAATAATTAAGTAACTGAAAGAAATAAAAGAAACAGAGGATTGTTTAAACAAACAGCTGAAGGAATTGAAGGAAAATACAGTCAGACAGGTCAAAGAAATCAACAAAACGGCTTAAGATCTGAAGATAAAATTGGGAAAATTAAAAAAAAAACACAAATAGTGGAAATCGTGGAAAGAAAGAACTTCAGGAAGAAAACAGGAACTACACAGGTAAGCATAACCAATAGAATATAAGAGATGGAACACATATGGAAGATAAAATGGAAGAAATCAATATAACCATCAAAGAAAATGTAAAATCTAAAAATTTCCTAACGCAGACCATCCAAGAAATCCAATACAACATGAAAAGACAAAACCTAAGAATAATAGGAATAGAAGAAAAAGAAGATTCCCTGCTCCAAGGCCCAGAAAATATTCTCAACAAAATCATGGAAGAAAATTTCCCCAACTTAAAGGAAAGGACTATAAGCATACAAGAGGTTAACCATACTTACTCATATAGACATATAATATAGGATAAACCTACTAAAATCTGTACACCTAAAGAAACTAATCAAGAGGGAGGACTCTTGCTAAAATGCTCAATTCCTATCCAGAAAGGCAAAGATGCTGGACATCAGAAGAAGGAGAAAAGGGAACAAGTCAGGAGCCTGACACAGAGGACCTCTGAAAAGCTCTGCCCTGCAGACTATCAATGTAGATACTGAGACTTATGGGCAACCTTTGGGCAGAGTGCAGGGAATCTTATGAAAGAAGTGGGAAACAGTAAGATCTGGAGAGGACAGAAACTCCATAAGGAGAGAAACAGAACCAAAAAATCTGAGCACAGGGGTCTTTCCTGAGACTGCTATTCCAACCAAGGACTATGCATGGAGATTACCTAAGACCCCTGCACAGATGTAGTCCATGGAAGTTCAGTATCCAAGTTGGTTCCATAGTAATAGGAACAGGGACTGTCTCTGACATGACTTGATTGGCATGCTCTTTAATTACCTCCACCTGAGGGGGAAGCGGCATTACCAGGCCACAGAAGAGGACAAGGCACCCACTCCTGATGAGACCTACTTGACTAGGATCAGAAGGAAGAAAAAGGTGTCCTCCCCTATCAGTGGACTTGGGAAGGGGCATGCATGAAGAGGGTGGAGGAAGGGAGGGATTGGGATGGGAGGAGGGAAGGAACCACGGGGGGATACAAAGTGAGTAAAGTGTAATTAATAAAGAAAAATAAAATAAAATAAAGAATACAAGAGGCCTACAGACCAGAAAACCCAATAAATTAGACCAGAAAAGAAAATCCTCTGCCACATGATAATCAAAACAGTAAATATACAGAACAAAGAAAAAATACTAAAAGCTGCAAGGGAAAAAGGCCAAGTAACATATAATGGCAAACCCATTAGAATCACACCTGACTTTACAACAGAGACTATGAAAGCCAGAAGGGCCTGGACAGATATCATGCAGACCCTAAGAGAACACAGATGTCAGGCCAAGCTACTATACCCAGCAAAACTTTCAGTCAACATAGATGGAGAAAACAAGATATTCAATGAAAAAAAATATTTAAACAATACCTGCCTACAATTCCAGTGTTACAGAAGATACTAGAAGGAAAAATACAACCCAAGAAAGCTAACTACATTTAGGAAAACACAGGAAATAAATAGCCTCACTACAGCAAAACAAAAAGAAGCCAAGCACAGAAATACACTACCACTACCACAGTCAATATCAATATTCAAAGGATCTAACAGCCACTAGTCATTAATCTCCCTCAACATCAATTGATTCAACTCTCCAATAAAAAGACACAGACTAACAGAACGGATGCTTAAACAAGATCCAACAATCTGTTACATACAAGAAACACACCTAAGACACAAAGATAGACATTACCTGAGAGTAAAGGGCTAGAAGATTGTTTTCCAAGCAAGTGGACACAGAAGCAAGCAGGAGTAGCCATTCTAACATCTAATAAAATAGATTTTCAACCAAAATTAATCAGAACAGATAGGGAAGGTCATTTCATACTCATCAAAGGAAAATTGCACCAAGAAGACATCACAATTCTGAACATCTGCACCCCAAATACAAGAGCACCCATATTTGTAGAAGAAATATTAATAAAACTGAAACCACACATAGATCCACACACATTAGTAGTAGGAGACTTCAACACCCCACTCTCAAAAAAGGACAAGTCAACAAAACATAAAATAAACAAAGAAACAATGACTCTGACAGAGGTCATGAATCAAATGAGCCTAACAGGCATCTACATAATCTTTCACCCAAACACAAAAGAATTTACCTTCTTCTCAGCAACTCATGGAACCTTCTTCAAAATAGACGATAAAGCTGGTCACTAAGCAAGCCTTAACAGATAAAAAAAAAAAGATTGAAATAATCCCATGTATCCTATCTGACCACCATGGTTTAAACCTGGACCTCAACAACAACAGAAATAGCAAAAAGCCTACACACACATGGAAACTGAACAACTTGCTACTCAATGACAGCTGGAACAGGGGAAAAATAAAGAAAGAAACCAAAGACTTCCTAGAATAAAATGAAAATGAAGGCACAACATATCCAAACTTATGGGACACAATTAAATCAGTGCTAATAGGAAAATTCATAGCACTAAGTGCCTTCAAGAAGAAATTTGAAACATCTCATACAAGCAATTTAAAGGCTCACAGAAAGCCCTAGAAAAAAAAGAAGCAGACATACCCAAGAGGAGTAGACAGCTGGAAATAATCAAACTCAGGGCTAAAATCAATAAACTAGAAAGAAATAAAACAATTCAAAAATTAATGAAACCAAGAGCTGGTTCTTTGAGAAAATCAACAAGATAGACAAACCCTTAGCCAAACTAACTACAAGGCAGAGAGACACTATCCAAACGAACAAAATCAGAAATGAAAAGGGGGACAAAACAAGAAACACTGAGGGAATCCAAACAAATATTAAGTCTTACTTAAAAAGTCTATATGCCACAAAATTTGAAAATCTAAAGGAAATGGACAACTTTCTTGATCAATTCCACTTGCCAACGCTGAAGCAAGAAAAGGTAAATCAATTAAGCAGTCCTATATCTCCTAAGGAAATAGAAACTGTCATCAAAAGTCTCCCTTCCAAAAAAAGCCCAGAGCCAAATGGTTTTAGCACAGAATTCTATTAGATTTTGAAAGAGGAGCTAACACCAATACTCTTCAAAATATTCCACAACATAGAAAGAGAAGGAACATTACCAAACTCATTCTATGAAGCCATAGTCACCTTGATACCTAAAGCTCACAAAGACCCAATAAAGAAAGAGAATTTCAGGCCAATCTGTCTTATGAACATTGATGTGAAAATACTCAATAAAATATTCTCAAATGTAATTCAAGAACACATCCAATATATCATCCACTATGACAAAGAAGGCTTCATCCCAGGCATGTAAGTGTGGTTTAATATATGGATATCCATCAATGTTTCAATGTTTTCTACCACATAAACAAACTGAAAAAAAAAAAAAAAACAAAGACCACATGATAATCTCCTTAGATACTGTAAAAGCATTTGATAATATCCAACATACATTTGTGTTTAACGTCCTGGAGAGATCAGGGATACTTACCTAAACATAGTAAAGGCAATATACAGCAAGCCTATAGCCAATATCAAACTAAATGGAGAGAAACTTAGAGCAATCCCACTAATATCAGGGACAAGGCAAAACTGCCCACTCTCTCCATACCTCTTTAACATAGTACTTGAAATCCTTGCTAGAGAAATAAGACAATTAAAGGAGATCAAGGGGATACAAATTAGAAAGGAAGAAGTCAAAGTATAACTATTTGCAGATGATTTGATAGTATAAATGAGTGACCCCAAAAATTCTACAGCTGATAAACACCTTCAGCAAAGTAGCTGGATACAAAATGAACTCAAAAAATCCGTAGCCCTCCTGTATGCAAAAGAAAAAAGGGCTGAGAAAGAAATTATGGAAAGGATGCCCTTCACAATAGCCACAAAGGACATAAAGTAACTTTGTGTAACTCTAACCGAGCAAGTCAAAGACTTTTAGGAAAAGAACTTTCACCTTTTGAAGAAAGAAATAGAAGAAGATAGTAGAAGATGGAAAGATCTTCCATGTTCATGGCCTAGCAGGATTAACATAGTAAGAATCACCATCTTACCAAAAGCAATCTAAAAATTCAATGCAATTCCCACCAAATTACCAACACAATTCTTTACAAACCTTGAAAGAAAAATTCTCAACTTCATATGGAATAACAAGAAATTCAGAATCGCTAAAACAATCCTCTACAAAAAAGATCTTCTGGAGGTATCTCTAGCCCTGATCTCAAGCTGTATTATAGAGCAACAGTAATAAAAGCTGCATGGTACTGGCATAGAAACAGAATGGTGGACCAATGGAATCGAATAGAAGACCCAGAAATAGACCTGCATACTTATGAACACTTGATTTTTGACAAAGATGCCAAAACTATACAATGGAAGAAAGATAGCATCTTCAATAAATAGTGCTGGACTAACTGGGTGTCTACATGTAGAAAAAGGCAAATAGATCCAAACTTACAACTGTGTAGAAAACTAAAGTCCAAGTGGATCAAAGAAATCAATATAAAAATGGACACAGTAAAGAAAAAGTGGGGCAGAGCCTTGAACTCATTGACAAAGGAGACCACTTCCTGAACAGAACGCCAACAGCACAGGCTCTGAGAGCAACAATCAATAAATGGGACCTCATGAAACTGAAAAGCTTCTGTAAAGCATAGGACACTATCATGGGAACAAAACGACAGCCTAGAGATTGGGAAAGGATCTTCACCAACCCTATATCTCACAGAGGGATAATATCCAGAATATATGAAGAACTTAAGAAGTTAAATGGCAACAAATCAAGTAACCCAATTAAAAAAAATGGGGTACAGAGCTAAACAGAGAATTCTCAATAGAGGAACACTGAATGGCAGAGAAACACTTAAAGAAATGCACAACATCCTTTCTCATTAGGGAAATGCAAATCACAATACCCCTGAGATTTCACCTTAGACCCAGCAGAATGCCTAAGATCAAAAACTCAGGTGACAACACATGCTGGAGAGGATGTAGAGAAAGAGGAACCCTACTCCATTGCTGGTGGGACTATAAACTTGTACAAACTCTTTGGAATCAATCTGGCACTTTCTCAGACAAATAAGAATAGTGCTACCTCAAGACCCAGGTACACCACTCCTAGGCATATATCCAAAACATACTCAAGTATGAATCAAGGACATTTGCTCAACCATGTTAGCAGCAGTTTTATTTGTCATAACCAGAAACTGGAAACAACCCAGATGCCCCTCAAATGAGGAATAAATACAGAAATTGTGGTACATTTACACAGTAGAATACTACTCCGCATTTAAAAACAAAGTAATCATGAAGTTTGCATGCAAATGATGGGATCTAGAAAACATAATGCTGAGTGAGGTATCCCAGAAAAAGATTGACACATGTGGCATATACTCACTTATAAGTGGATACTAGACATATAATATAGGATAAAGATACTAAAATCTGTACACCCAAGGAAGCTAATCAAGAAGGAGAACCCTGGGTAAGACGCTCAATCTTCATTCAAAAAGGAAAATGACACGGACATTGGAAGAAGGAGAAGACAGGGAGCAGGACAGGAGCCTATCACAGAGGGCATCTGAAATATTCCACCCAGCATGGTATCGAAGGATATGCTGAAATGCATAGCCAAACATTGGGCAGAGTGCAGGAAATCTTATGATAGAGGGGGGAGACAGAAAGACCTGGAGGGAACAGGAGCTCCACAAGGGGAGCAACAGAACCAAAAAATCTGGGCACAAGAGTCTTTTTCTGAGACTGCATGGAGATAACTTAGAACCCCTACACAAAAGTAGCCCAAGGAAGCTCAATATCTAAGAGGGTTCCCTAACAATAGGACCAGGGACCATCTCTGACATGAACTCATGGGCTGATTCTTTGATCACCTCCACCTGAGGTGGGGACAGCCTTAACAGTCCACAGAGGAAGAAGAAGCCAGTCCTGATGAGACCTGATAGACTATGGTCAGATGGTAGCGGAGGAGAACCTCCCCTATAATTGGACTCTAGGAGGGGCATAGGAGAAGGAGGAGGTTGGGTGGGATTGGCAGTGGATAGGGGAGGCCACTACAGCTGGGATACAAAGTAAGTAAACTGTAACTGAAAAATGTAATAATGTTAATATATTAACAAAAGAAGCAATGAGGAAAATAAATGAAAGTAAAATACTTTAATTCAACTCAGGTGGTAGAGTACTTGCTTAGCATGAACAAAGCAATGGGTTGTACCCCAAAAACTATGAAAAACTAGGCATGACATCCCAGTCTTGTAATCCCAGCACTAAGGAAATTGAGGCAGAAATCCAGAAGTTGAATGTCTGATGCTATGCAAGTTTCTGAGGTAGAGAAGTGAGTAAATCTTAATCAGCTGCAAAACTTGCAAGCTATAATACAACCTAACAGACAAGATGTACACACTATTGTAGTAGTGGCATGACTATTATAGGGGATCACAAACTTCTTTCTGTTTGGATTTGAGAGGACCCCTTCCCAAAACACCACAGGCCTGGCTATTAAACTTAGTCAAGATCTCATGGTTTAGGAATTTATTGGTCCTAGGGTGTAATATACTGCCATTGTTTCTGGGTAAAGTACAGAAAATAAGTGATGCTGGACAGTTTGGCCCTGAATGAGCTGTCTGTATCTCTTTCACCAAGGCTTAGGGAACATATCAGAAGAGATGGGGAAAATATAAGAGCAAAAAGAGGGAGGAAATGTAAAACTACCATCACACACACACACACACACACAAAAGTTTTCTAGACAAAGAATAGGTATTGCACTCAGAACTCTTTGCAACTGTGTTAGGTCCTTCAAACTTTTATCATTCATGGGAAGGTCCCATAAGGGCCCTACCTTCCCTGAGAGACTACTGATAGTTGGTGGTTGTTCATGGAGGGTCATCATTTAGTTAGTCATGTAGCTACAGATTAGTTGGCCATGCTCCAGTAAATAACCTCAGGCAGACAACACTCATTAAGTCCTGAGTTACACAAAAAGAAAATATATAAGAAGGAGGGGAAATTGTTGAGAAGAAGTTTCAGTATGAAAGGAGTAAGAGATGAAAATTGAGGGGTTTAAACAATTAAAATTCATTATATACATGTATGCAACTGTCAATAAAAATGAGAGTAAAAAATAAATTAATGGTCATAGTGATTATCAATGATTAGCCTGAACTTCATGAGACTCCTGTTATAAATAACAAACAAACAAAGAAGGGCAGAGAAAAAAAGTAAAAAATGGTTGTGGATATAAATCAGTAGTAAAGTATGTGCCTAGCTTACTCAAGATCTTCAGTTTAATCTCCAAATACCATAAAATATTTTAATTTAAAATAGTTTGATTTAAAAGCATCTGTTGTGTAGCCCATGGCAGCTCAGTCTCCAAATGGGCTCCCTAGTAATAGGAACAGGGGCTGTCTCTGACATGAGCTCAGTTGCTGGCTCTTTGATCCCCTCCCCCTGAGGGGGAGGGGCAGCCACAGAAAAAAGCAGAAGAAGGCAATGCAGACAGTCCTAATGAGACCTGATAGGCTAAGGTCAGATGGAAAGGGAGGCGGATTTCCCCTATCAGTGAACGTGGGGAGGGTCATGGGAAGAGAAGGAGGAGATGAAGGAGGGGGCTACAGCTGGGATACAAAGTTAAATTGTAGTAAGTAAAAAAATTTAAAAACGGAAGTGAAAAGTAGAGTGGATAAGGAGGAGAGAAAGAACAATGTGGGGTGAGGTGGGGAGTATATGAGACAATGGTTTTAAAACCTAAGCAATGGACAAGCAAAAGGAAAAGCATCAAGGAAACAAAAGAATACAAAATAAGAAATAAAAAGAATGCATAGCAGGTGAATTTCTGCCACAGAGTATCATAAAAATGACAATCCAGGCTGTACCTATTTTGGGTTATTTTTAAGGGTGAGAAGAAAGAAAACTCTGGGACCTTCTATTTCATAAGGTTGTTTTGATGTTCAAAATAAATACAATCAAGTTGGCATAAAATAATATCCAGAATAAAAAAATAATAATAAAGTAAAAGCATCTGTGAGGTTTATTCATACTGTGTAGGTATAGCTTCTTCGTTTTCATGGCTTCATTTTAAACCATATCATTAAACTATTTACTTGTTGGTAGCTCTGGGAATTGAATGCCTCACACACACACACTAGGCAACTCTCTAACACTGAGCTATATCCACAATCCCATGTTATTAAACTCATATTTTCAGGTGTGTGTGTGTTTTGAGTAATCTAGATACAAATATTATTTCAGTGGAAACTTGATGGCACGTGTGCATTCTTCGTGTTGTATTATACCTGGAGGCAGAATTCTTAGGTTATAGGTGATGGAGAAATCAGCCTTAGTATATAATTCCGAAGAGTCTTGCATGATGATACCTCTATTTCACACTCCCACAGGCTATGCATGAAAATTCCAGTTGTTCCACATCTTTATCAGCACTTAATTTTACAAATACATTTTTTTTCTTTTTTAAATTTTTATTTTATTTTTATCAATTACAGTTTATTCACTTTGTATCCTAGCTGTAGCCCCCTCTCCTCCTTTTAGTCTTTTTCATAGATGTAGTGGCATTTCATAATATATTTAATTTGAGTTTTTTAATATGTGTATTGGTCATTTAAATATCCACTTTGGTGATTTGTTTGTTCAAGTCTTGCTCATTTTTTATATTGCGTAGAGTTGTTACATAGGTATTAATAATAAATTTTATGCATATAATTTTTCATTTTACTTCAAATATCTTTATGATTTCTTTTTTATTTTTTCTTAATAGTTTTAATTACCAGAAAGTTTCAACTTTAATGTAGTCTAATATACCAATATTATTAATATCTAATTAGTATTAATATTATTACCATTCAATAATTAATACCAACAATTAATAATATTAATAATTGATAATATTAATAACTAATTTATTTGTATTTAATAATAAATGTTAATTTAGTTAATGTGTCCTAATAAACTCTTTCCCTACTTCAAAAATTTTTATTATGTTTGAATCTAGAATGTTCCTGGGACTGAATTTTTTAAAATTGGGTGCTAGACATGAAATTTAATGTAGAACTTTAAACCAACAATTTATCCAGAATTGTTGAGAAGATTTTACCCACAGCTCTGCAGTACATCTTTTCTGCTTATGGTTGTTATATTTATTTCTGTGATACCTATTCTATCTTCCTAGTCTATTTAGTTTTCTTGTGTCAATACTACATTGTATTTATTACCAGAACTTTTTACAGCAACTACAATCAATGTTCTCTAGCATTGCTTTAAATATTTTATGCTTTTTGCACTTTTGCTACAAATTTTAGACTTGATTTTCAATTTCAATGAGAAAGTTAGGATTTTAATTGGAATTTCAGTAATTTGTTTGTTGTGCCATTATGCCCAGCTTTAAAAAAAAAAAAAGGCTATGAATTCTGTGCATCAAACTAAAGTCCAAGTCCTCATGCTTGTAAGCAAGTACTTTACTGGCTGAGCTGTCTCTCCACCTCCCTTGACCTCTCTTACAAAATATCAGTTAACCATATATGCACAGGTCTATTTCTACGCCTTCTATTATGTGTTATGGATGGCATGGCCATATTCAAGCCACTATCGCATATTATTGAGTACTGACAACTCATCATACGACTTGAAATTGGTAGTTTAAACCTTTAAACTTTATTGCTCCCCTTCAAAACCTGTTTATTTCATATTTTGGTTAACAGTTTATTAGATGCACTATATTTGTACCTTATTTTCTAGGATTTAAATTAATTAGTAAAAATGTATTTATAGGAAAACATCTACAATATTAAGGTGGTAATAAGAATGCAATTCTTGTGCACAGATTAGATAAACTGCTGAAATGTTAAATTTTAACATTTTAAGTTCATTTACATTATTTTTTAATTTTAAGTTCATTCACGCAGGTGTTTAACCAAAGTGATTGTGAGCTATTAAGTGACTAAATTTTCCTAATCCTGACAAGAAGGGCTGGAGAGGTGTTTCATTGGTTTTAATCACTGGCTGCTGCCCCAGAGGTCCTGGGTTCAATTCCTAGCACTTTGTGGAAGGGAAGCTCACAACCATCTGTAACTCCAGTCACAGGGGATCTGACACCCTCTTCTGGTCTCTTTGGGCATTGCTTGCATTCAGTGCATAGACATACCTGTACACATAAAATATAATCTCAAAAAAATAATTAAATCTGAGGACAGTTCAGAATTTCAAAAGTGGATAGAAAGATATGTAATAAGAAACCCAGTCAATCTAAAAGTGTTTGAGAAACAGGTAAGATTATTGTTTTTCTTTTACAGATGCTTTTCTGAATCCCATTGTCTCTGTACTTTCTGTCCTACTCAAAATTATTTGTTCAGATTGATGAGACAAAACCAACAAAACAAAATCAAGTCCCATGAAAAAAGATTAGATTTCACTTACAAAACCCACAAGAGAAGTTCTTGCAGTAGGCATTACTGATATGAGGTAAACCTGAAATCAGATATGAGGCAACTGAGGAAAACTTCAGTTATGTCTTGATAGCTGTATCCCCTGATGGTCAGGATAACCTTTTGTGGTTAAACATCCTTGATGCTGCAATTAGATTGTTCTCACTCCAGAAAGTAAGGCAACAAAGCATTCTCCCACACATGTGCATTAATATAGGATTATGTATCCCCAAAAGACCTGTTGTCATTATAGTATCAATTGGATTACAGTTTTGACATCTGCTCTTGGAGAGATCATGGGGAAAATTACCATTAAAGGGCGATCTTGCCCATTATGACTTAGAAGGAAAAATGGGCTTCTTCACTTACTCTACAAATATGACACCAGCTTCATAAATATTCAAAAACACATATGAAATGCACAACACAGAGCCCAGTGAGTGACTTCCCACTCTGGGAAAGTCCACTCTATTCTCTTTAGAGTTTTCTATTAGTTTAACTTTGTTAAATAAACTTCTAAAACTGTATGCCTTATGACTAAATTCTTTCCTTCAAGACAAGAACTGGAAGACACCCCCCAACATCACTATAGAACTAGTACAAAGACATGTAGCTATATTTCCATAGGCCACCCCTTTTCCACTTCATGAAAGAACTAGATTAGCAGGCATTGGCTATAGAAATGGCATGAAAAAGCAAAGGCAGAAACAAGGAAGTAGTTTGCAAGTTCTACATTTCTAGTTGACAAGACATTACTTTTAAGAGCTGAGGTTAGCTCTAGCGACGCAACCAAAGCCAGGTGTTTAGCAGCCAGAAGGCTACAGTAACTGAGTACATGACCATTTCCTTTTTGGCACGTTCTTTGTTCTCCTCTTCTAGATGTTGCAAACGTCTATTAAGCTTAATTATCTGGCGTCTCAATGAAGCTGCATCCACAGCAGTCATCTCCTCAGTAGTTGCTTCCATTGCTGAGTCGAAACTGGAAAAGCTGTTTCTTATGTTATCGTGAGGAGTAATGCCACCAGCGGAAGGTCTGCAATTTTGGTCTATCTCACCCATGAACCGGCTGTAAGCCCTTGAAGCCTGAATAAGTGACAAAAAGCCTCCAAGAGAGGAAAGATTGGCTCTGACATCAGGTAGCATTTGGAGAAGATGGATGGGAGCTTGGCTCTGGTCATGTGGCTCAAGTGGACTTCGGACTAAGTATCCATCTTGTGTAATACAGTCTCTAGCTTCACGGCTGCATGGGTGTTTTCATTTTGAGGAGTCAGAGATCTTCTAAATTCAGAAATCTTGTGATGTTTTCCCTAATCCACAGACATGAGGCAGTTGAAGGGCCAAGGTTGAGATGTTAACTGAGCCTGCTGGTCTTGAGACAGAATGGTCTGGAACTTCCTGCCATGACAACCCTCTCTGGACCCTGTGTCATCACAATTGCACTTGGAATTCCTTGGAATTCTTGTTCCACATCCCTTTAATTCTTCTGAGACCCTCTTTGGCTGATTAATAACATTGATGTATACCATTTCAACCTCAGTTTGATTTGTTTCTGCCATCTTATCAGAAGCATAAGAAGGAAATGCTATTCCACTCCCAAGATATGGACCAGCCTCAGCTTGCTGGTTGATGTCTGCTTTTATGTTTCATATTGAATTTTGTGACTTGCTTCAGTGTAAACACTAAGTTTAGAGGCACATTTGTCCTACTCTACTGTGGAGGGTTCCCTGGCTGGGATGGAGATGAATGTTCTCCAGGGATATAGGCTAAGCTCTGGAAGGTCCTGTGGCAAAACAAACACTTGCTGGGCTGATGTGCAGCAGGCTGAGAAAGTATGACTTGGTTACTTTATGATTTTTGTAGGTACATATATGTGTATGTGTGTGTGTGTGTTTGTGTGTGTGTTTGTGTGTGTGCATGCAAATGAATGTGGAGACTTTGTGATAAGATTTTGCAAAAAGAAGACTCCAATTTTCCATTTGGGGAGGGGTTCTGGAATTGTTTTATTAGTGATGTTTACAGTGTCTTACTCTTCTCTTTTTCTCAACTTTGTGTTTGAGAAATATAAAAACAGGACAGGGGGACAACAGTTGCTCTTCCAAAAACTCTTTATAACTTATTTGCCTTTTAAACTGTCTGTATCCCCCTATAATGTTAAGTAAGAGAACTACAAATAAGAAATTAGACAACTATTTTTCAAAGGAACATTTAAAAGGAAGATTTAAGAGACTTTAGTTTTCTTTTTTTAACTTTTATTAATTACACTTTATTCATTTTGTATCCGCCCATAAGCCCCTCCCTCCTCCCCTCCCAGTCCCACCCTCCCCCCCTTTCTGCATGCATGCCCCTCCCCAAGTCCACTGATAGGGGAGATCCTTCTCTCCTTCTTTCTGATCTTAGTCTATCAGTTCTCATCAGAAGTGGCTGCATTGTCAGGGTTCTAGGTTATCTCCACGGATAGTCCTTGGTTGGAGTATGAGTCTCTGGGAAGTTCCCTGTGTTCGACTTTAGTTTTCTTATATAAAATTAACACAAGTTGTTCCAATCTGGATCATCTGAATCAATCTCCTTCCTTCCCACTATTTTTAATCCCCAATGCTTTTTGTTCCAGTTTGTATTTTCTCAACTTCAATTAAATTTTAATTTTTGCTCTCATCTTTTTGTATGTATGGTGGTGGTGGTGGTATGTGTGCTTCTGCTTGTGTGGGGGTACATGCTTACATGTGCATGTCAACAAGTATACAATGTGGGTTAGAGTTGACATCATGAATCATCCTCAATTGTTCCTCCTCCTTATTCATGGAAGCAGTGTTTTTCAATCAAATCCAGAGCTTGCTCATATAGGTGTTCTTGCTAGCCAGCTTTCCCTGGGAATTCTGTCTTTACTTGAATGAAACTGTGACTCGGAAGCCACACTCACTCAGCATTTATATGAGTTATAAAGATCTTAACTCTTTTCCTCATGCCTGTTTATGTGTCAAGAGCTTTAACTCAGCCTTCCTAGTATATTCTGAAACTTCTTACTACAATTTTGCTCTAGTTTTGTGGTTATGATACTTTCTTTTTCTGAAGACATAAACAATCCTTTGTATTGACACGTTATATTCCCTTAATAAGTCTCTTTCTTGCTTTTTTCTGTTTGCTTTTTTGTTTACTTTGTTTCATATTTCTCCTATCGGAGAACCTCTCACTTTACTACATTACCCAACTTGGTGTATATAAATAGAGTTCTTTGGCTTTGAGAGGCATTAGAATCTGTAAGATTGATTTACTAGGGAACCTCATCTGTTAATAATATCATCTTCTCCAGTGGACTGATTAGAACAAATAACAAAAACTTTATATTCTTTTGTAAACATTTGAGAAGCTAAATGGGAAAAGAAGGATGAATGTGTCAATAGTTAATATGCACAATTTACAATTTCCTTCCTTCTGTTCACTATATATCACTGCACCTTTCCAAGTCCACTGATAGGGGAGGACCCCTCCCTTTCATCTACCCTGTTTTATCAGGTATCTTCAGGAATGGCTGCAATGTCCTCCTCTGTGGCCAAACAGGACTGCTCCTCCCTTGGGAGGTGGGGAGGTCAAAGAGCCTGCCATTGAGTTCCTGTTAGAAATAGTCCTTGTTCCCCTTACTATGAGAAAAAAAAATGGTTACTAAGCTACCATGGGCCACATCTGAGCAGAGGTTCTAGGTTATATCCATTCATGGTCTTTGGTTGAGTGTCAGTCTCAGAAAAGACCCTGTGCCCAGGTATATTTGGACCTTGTGGAGCTCATATCCTTTCCACATCATACTAACTCCCCTTCTTTCCTATGATTCCCTGTACTCTGCGGAAGGTTTGGTTATGAGTCTTAGTATCTACTTTGAAACACTGCTAGGTAGAGTCTTTCAGATGCCTTTTGTGGTAGACTCCTGTCATATGTTCAATGCACGTCTTTCTAACTGAGGATTGATAATCTTACCCCGTATCCACGTTCTCGATTATCTTCTTTAGGTGTATAAATTTCATTATATTTACCATATCTTGTAGGTTTATATAAGCGAGTATATACCATGTTTGTCTTTCTCTTTCTGGGATACTTCACTCAGAATGATCTTTTCTAGATCCCAACATTTGCCTGCAAATTTCATGATTTCCTCCTTTTTGATTGCTGAGTAGTATTCCATTGTGTAAAATTACCACAATTTCTTTATCCATTCCTTCGTTGATGGACATCAGGGTTGTTTCCAGGTTCTGGCTATTACAAATAGAGGTGCTACAAACATGGTTGAGCAAATGTCCTTGTGTACTTGAGCAAATTTTGGGTATATACCTAGCAGTGGTATAGCTGGGTCTTGAGGAAGCACTATTTCTAATTGTCTGCAAAAGAGCCAGATTGACTTCCAAAGTGGTTGTACCAGTTTACATTCCTACCAGCAATGGAGGAGGGTTCTCCTTTCTCTATAACTTCTCCAGCATTTGTAGTCACTTGAGTTTTTCATCTTGGCCATTCTGATGGGTGTTAGGTGAAATCTCAGGGTCGTTTTGATTTGCATTTCCCTAATGGCTAATGAGGTTGAGCATTTGTTTAAGTGTTTCCCTGCCATTCGATATTCCTCTATTGGGAATTCTCTGTTTAGCTCTGTTCCCCATTTTTTAATTGGATTACTTGGTTTGTTACTTTTCAGCTTCTTTAGTTCTTCATATATACTTGATATTAGCCCTCTGTCAGATATAGGGTTGATAAGATTCTTTCCCAATCTGTAAGCAGTCTTTTTGTTTTGATGACAGTGTCCTTTGCTTTACAGAAGCTTTTCAGTTTCATAAGGTCCCATTTATTGATTGTTGCTCTTAGAGCCTGTGCTGTTGGTGTTCTGTTCAGGAACTTGTCTCCTGTGCCAATGAGTTCTAGGCTGTTCCTCACTTTTACTTCTAACCGATTTAGCATATTTGGTTTTATGTGGAGGTCTTTGATCCACTTGGACTTGGACTTGGGTGATAAATATGGACCTATTTTCATTTTTCTGCATGTAGACACACAATTAAACCAGCACCATTTGTTGAAGATGCTGTCTTTTTTCCATTGAATGGTTTTGGCTTCTTTGTCAAAAATCAAGTATTCATAGGTGTGTGGGTTTATTTCTGGGTCTTCTATTCGGTTCCATTGATCTTCCTTTCTGTTTCTATGCCAATACCATGCAGTTTTTATTACTATTGCTCTGTAGTACAGCTTGAGATCGGGGATGGAGATACCTCCAGATGATCTGTTGTTGTGCAGGATGGTTTTGGAGATTCTGGGTTTTTTGTTTCTCCATATGAAGCAAAGAATCTTTCTTTCAAGGTCTGTAAAGAACTGAGTTGGTATTTTGATGGGAATTGCGTTGAATCTGTAGATTGTTTTTGGCAGGATGGCCATTTTCACAATGTTAATCCTACCAATCCATGAGCACGGTAGATCTTTCTATCTTCTGATATCTTCTTCAATTTCTTTACCTTCGAGACTTGAAGTTTTTCTCAAACAGGTCTTTCACTTGCTTAGTTAGTGTCACCTCAAGGTACTTTATGTTGTTAGTGGCTATTGTGAAGGGTGTTGTTTCCCTAATGTCTTTCTTGGCCCTTTTGTCTTTGGTATACTGGAGGGCTTCTCCTTTTTTTTTTTTTTTTTGAGTTGATTTTGTATCCAGCCACTTTGCTGAAGGTATTTATCAGCTGTAGGAGGTCCCTGGTAGAGTTTTTGGGGTTGCTCATGTATATTATCATATCATCTGCGAATAGTGACGCTTTGACCTCTTCCTTTCCGATTCGTATACACTTGATCTCCTTTAGTTGTCTTATTGCTCTGGCTAGGAGGAGATATGAAGAGAGTGGGAAGCCTTGTCTTGTCCCTGATTTCAGTGAGATTGATTTAAGTTTCTCTCCATTGAGTTTGATGTTGGCTATAGGCTTACTGTATATTGTCTTTATTATGTTTAAGTATATGCCTTGTATCCCTTTAAACATGAATGGCTGTTGGACTTTGTCAAATGCTTTTTTGGCATCTAAGGAGATGATTATGTGGTATTTCTCCTTCAGTTTGTTTATGTGGTTGATTACATTGATGGATTTCCGTATGGTGAAACACCCTTACATCCCTGGAATGAAGCCTATTTGGTCATGGTGGATGATATCTTTGCTGTGTTCTTGGATTCGGTTTGCAAGTATTTTATTGAGTATTTTTGCATCAATGTTCATAAGAGAGTGTTTGAAGTTCTCTTTTTTGTTGGGTCATTGTGTGTTTTAGGTATCAAGGCAACAGTGGCTTCATAGAATGAGTTTGGTAGTGTTCCTTCTGTTTCTATTTTGTAGAATAGTTTGAGGAGTATTGGTGTTAGAACTTCTTTGAAAGTCTGGTAGAATTCTATGCTGAAACCATCTGTCCCAGGGCTTTTTTTGGAGGGGAGACTGTCAATGACTGCTTCAATTTCCTTGGTGGCTATAGGGCTATTCAGTCTTTGTGCCTGATCTTGACTTAATGTTGGTAGATGGAATCTATCAAGAAAATTGTCCATTTCATTTAGATTTTCAAGTTTTGTGGCATACAGGCTTTTGTAGTATGACATAATGATTGTTTGGATTTCCTCAGTGTCTGTAGTTATGTCCCCCTTTACATTTCTGATTTTGCTGATTTGGATAGATTCTCTCTGCTTTTTAGTTAGTTGGGCTAAGGGTTTGTCTATCTTGTTGATTTTCTCAAAGAACCAGCTTTTTGTTTCATTGATTCTTTGAATAGTTTTATTTGTTTCTAATTGATTGATTTCAGCCTTGAGTTTATTTCCAGCTGTCTGCTCTTCTTGGGTGTATCTGCTTCTTTTTTTTTCTAGGGTTTCAGTTGGGCCATTAATTTACTTGTATGTGATGTTACAATTTTTTTCTTGCAGGCACTTAGTGCTATAAATTTTCCCCTGAGCACTGCTTTCAATGGGTCCCATAAATTTGTCTATGTTGTGCCTTCATTTTCATTGAATTCTAGGAAGTCTTTAATTTCTTTCTTTATTTCTTCCTTAGCCCAGCTGTCATTGAATAGCAAGTTGTTCCGTTTCCATGTGCGTGTTGGCTTTTTGTTATTTCTGTTGTTGTTGATGTCCAGCTTTAGTCCATGGTGGTCTGATAGAATACAAGGGATTATTTCAATCTTTTTATATCTGTTGAGGCTTGCTTTGTGATCAACTATATGGTCTATTTTGGAGAAGGTTCCATGTAGTGCTGAAAAGAATGTATACTCTTTTGAGTTTGGGTAAAAAGATCTGTAGATGTCTATTAGGTTCATTTGATTTAGGGACTCTGTAAGTGCTTTTATTTCCCTATTTGGTTCCTGTCTAGTTGATCTGTCCTTTGGTGAGAGTGGAGTGTTGATGTCTCCCACTATTAAGATATTGGGGTCAATGTATGATTTAAGCTTTAATAATGTTTCATTTATAAATGTAGGTGCTCTTGTATTTGGGGCATAGATGGTCAGTATTGTGATGTCTTCTTGGTGGATTTTTCCTTTGATGAGAATGTAGTTCCCTGCTACGTTTTTTTTTTTTTTTTATTAGTTTTAGTTGAAAATCTATTTTACTAGATATTAGGATAACCACTCCTGCTTGTTTTTTGGACCCATTTGCTTGAAGAACTGTTTTCCAGCCTTTTACTCTGAGGTAGTGTTTATCTTTGTTGCATAGGTGTGTTTCTTGGATGCAGCAGAATGTTGGATCCTGTTTCTGCAACCATTCTGTTAGTCTGTCTTTTTATTGGAGAGTTGAGTCCATTGATGTTGATAGATAATAATGACCATTGAATGTTATTTCCTATTATTGTTGAGTTGGCGATGTTACTGTGAATCATTGCTTGTTTTCTTTCGATTTTTGTTGGAAATTATCTTTAACCTATGTTTTCTTGGGTGTAGTTGTTTTCATTGGATTGGAATTTTCCTTCTAGTATCTTCTGTAGGGATGGTTTGCTATTCAAATGTTTCTTAAATTTAGTTTTGCTGTGGAATATTTTGTTTTCTCCATCTATGTTGATTGAAAGCTTTGCTGGGTATAGTAGTCTAGGTTGGCATCTGTGGTCCCTTAGAGCTTGCATGATATCTCCCCAGGCCCTTCTGGCTTCATATTTTCAGATGAGAAGTCTGGTGTGATTCTGATAGGTCTACCTTTATATATTACTTGGCCTTTTTCCCTTGTTGCTTTTAGTATCTTTTCTTTGTTCTGTAGATTAAGTGTTTTGACTATGATGTGGCATGAGGAGTTTCTTTTCCGGTCTAGTCTATTTGGTGTTCTGTAGGCCTCTTGTATGTTTGTGGACATCTCCTTCTTTAGGTTGAGGAAATTTTCTTCTATGATTTTCCTGAAAATATTTTCTGGATCTTGGAGCCTGGAATCCTCTTCATCAATTCTTATTATTCTTAGATTTTGCCTTTTCATGGTGTCCTTGATTTCTTGGATGGTTTGTGTTTCGGATTTTCCGATTTTACTTTTGCTTTGAGACAAGTATCGATTTCTGCAAGTGTATCTTCAGCACCCGAGATTCTCTCTTCCATCTCTTGTATTCTATTAGTGATGCTTACCTTTGTGGTTCCTTCTCTTTTCTCTAAGTTCTTCAGTGCCAGAGTTTTCTCAGTTTGTGTTTTCTTTATTGATTCTAATTCTGCTTTCATGTCTTGCAACAGTTCCTTCATCTGTTTGAATGTGGATTCCTGTTTCTCCAAGATGATCTCTATTTTCTTTTTTGTTTGTTTCTTCTCTTAGTGCCACTAATTCTGCCTCCATTTGTTTGGCTATATTTGCCTTTGTTTCTTTAAGAGCTTCGTTCACTTCGTTTTTCTTTGTTTCCATTTGGAAGGCCAAATCTTTTAGAGATTTACTTGTTTCCTCTTTAACTGTTTGAATCTCTATGACTATTTCTCTGAGAGATTTGTTGTTTTCCTCTTTATGTTTTTCAAATAACTGGATAATCATATCTTTAAAATCATTTGCTTGTGTTTCTGATGAGTTGCAGTATTAATTTTGGGGATTGCCAGTGAAGCCATGGTATCTTGATTTACATTGGTTGTGTTCTTTCGCCGACCCCTGGCCATTTGGTTATCAGTAGTGTTCACTGTCTGTTCCTGGATTCTGCAGATCAGACTGGTCTTTCTATGGTGTCTGGAGAATTTTTCAAGACAATGGGGAAGGTCCCGTAGTTTCAGTGTGTGTGTTGGTGATTCTGCTATACCTGTAGAAGGAAAGTTCGAAGGTGCAGAAGGGCAAATGCGGGGTAGAGTGTGTTTGAGTGTGTGCTTGTGGGTGTGTCCTAAGGGACTGGGTGTTGGAGAATGAAGAGGCCTTCAGTGTGTGAGAGGGGTTCCTTGCAGGCACTGAAGGTGTTGCAGGTGCTTAAGAGATAGCACGTGCTGTTGAAGATTGCGGGCGCTATTGTTTTTGCAGGTCTGCAGGACTTTGGTGGCTATTCAGCTGGTTATCTGCCACTGAGGGGTTGGATGGCCCATACAATTACTCTCTGGGCAGCCCGTGTAGTCAGTGTTACCATTTGCAGACTTGGGATCTGGGAAGGATTGCACTGCGTATCTGAGTCTCTGTGGCTAGCACTCTTTGGGCATGCACTTTGGTGGAGTGGAGTTTCCGGTGGTGCATGCACTCCAGTGGGACCAGGTGGAGATGGTGGTGGGGGATGCGCTCCGAGGGTCCCCAGCTCGGCGAGAGGGCACTAGGCGGGGGGTGGGCTCCTCAGACGTGTGTTCTGAGGGCTGGCGTTAGGCAGGCAGTTACAGCTCTCTGATGTGCTGTGGGGTCTGGAGTGCTACCTCAGCTGTCTTGGGTCTCAGGCACTGAGCTTTGCGGCTTTGGGATCCAGGAAGGATTGTACTGTGGAACTGAGTCTCTGTGGTTATGCTCTGTGGTTGGGCCTGCGCTCTGGCACTGGCAGTGGGTGCTTTCAGGTGTGGCGATTTCTGGAGGTGTGTGGCTCTGGCTGCTTGGGACGTGAGCTCTGCTGCGCTTCTTGTGGCGTGATTGTGTCAGAGGATGGGGGTGAGGGGACACTCTTTGGGTCTGGAGCTCAGCAAGCCCCCGTGCGGGGCCCAGGGTGGGACGAGTGTCCGAGGGGTGGGACACCAGTTCTTAAGTCCTTAAGCAAGTTATGTGGTACAGATAGATTGTTTTTTCTGTCATAATGATGACCTAGAATTCAACTGAGTTGGGTAGCTATTGAGTCATCTATCATATATGCATCTGTTTTTAGCTTCCATAAATATATTACTATTGTCTTCTCTTCTTTTGTTTTAAGAACTCTCTGGCAAACATCAATGTCTATGTTCAGTTGGTCATCATTATCCAGAACAGAGCCTTCCCTTTAACTCACATTCATTGTAATATTCATGTCATTTTCCTTTTATTTCCTTTTCCTTTTCTTTTCTTCTTCCTTTTTTAAAAAAAATGGGGTTTCACTCTATGTAGGCAGGCTTCCCTTGAACTTAAACAATCCTCTGGCCTCCTCTTCCCAAGAACTGTGTATGTGAGCCACCACACCTGGATCTCATGTGTTTTCTGATACATTTATTTCCCCTTGTTATTCCTTATGTTTTTCTCTCTTTTACATCCAAGTTTAATCATGTATTCAACGTTAGACTTTATCCATAAAATCTATAGTAAAGGACAGTTGCTAATGATGATACAATTGCAAAAATAAGCAATTGTAGTAGACTTATGTATCTACTAGTGCATGATCTCTCTCTCTCACACACAGAGAGAGAGAGAGTTATTAGATTGAACTCTTACTTTGTTTAGGTAAGAACACAGAATCTTGTCGGAAACAAGGAGACTATCTGCCCTGACACCTCTCCAGCTCTTGAAATATTAATCATACTTCATTTGGTTTGTCATTATTTATTTTTAATCTGTGGAATTCATTGTGTAATTATACCATAGAGACACTGAGAACACGTTTACACAAATGTCTGCATAGCACACAGCTGATGTCCCAGAATTCTGGGCTGAGGTGGAAGGATCATAAGTTCAGCACCAGCCTGGAGTGCATAATCAGTCCATGTTCTGGTTTTATTTTGGCTAATGTTATAAAATACCCTGAAAAAATCTAAATTTTCTGAGGTGGTCATTTAACTCACATTTCTAGATTAAAGTCATTAATAGCAGAGATGTCAACATTTCAGGAGCTTAAAATAGCCAGTCACATCACACTTGCAGTTAAGAGCAGAAACAAATGAATGTTTATTTGAGCTCTGCTTTATTTCTTCACTCTATACAATTTAGGCCCACCAGCCTAAAGAATGGTGCTGCACACAGTGACCTACATCTACCCATATTATTGAATTATAAATAATCTCTCACAAGCATGCCTACATCCCAATCTAATATAAATAATTTCTCATTGAGACTGTATTTTCAAGTGATTATGTTTTCTTTCAAGTTATCAGTTGAAGGTAACCATAACAGATCACATCTCAAAAAACAAAATCAATACAAGAAAACACTTGTGTAAATAAGAAAAGCTGTATCTTGGAACATTAGAGGCAAGTTATAAGATAGATAGCCAAATGATTTGTGACCTACACTTCAGCACCTGATGAACATGTAAACCATAAAACCAAGCAAATGTTAGGGTGTCCCTAGACATTATTTGTATCTATCTTCCCAGTGTGTTGTGACAAATATTTCCCTGCTATTCTGCTCATGAGTGTTCATATAATACCCTTTTCTTGGGGGTATTTCTAACGCTGTGTTTGATCAAAAAGATTATATAAAATGTGATTATGAAGGACAAGGTCTCTCTACATATCTCTGGCTGTCATAAAACTTACTATGTAGAACAAGATAGCCTCACACTCACAGAGATCCATCTGCCTCTGTCTTCTTAGTGTTAGGATTAAAAGTTTGTGCCACCACACCCAGCTTAAAACCCATTGCTTTTTAAGCAAATTATTTTTTTTAAATTTCCGTTTTTTAAATTTTTATTCTTCTCTCATACATTGCATACCTATCACAGTTTCCCCTTCCTCTTTTTCTCCAAGTCCCTTCTCTGTACCCCCTTTGCCCCCCAGACTCACTCCTCCTCTCTTTTCCTTCAGAAAAAAGCAGGCCTCCCAGGAATATCAACTGAACATGGCTTAACAAGATACAACATGACTAAGCACAAACCTCATACAAATTTTTTTAAGAGGGAATTTTAATTGAAGTAATGTGTGTGGGTGAATAAAAGTTCCCTCTAGAACACATGGGTTATTAAATGAAAATTTCCATGCCAAGTATGGGATACATTTCTGTAAGGTATTGATCATAGATGCCCCACAGTACCTTTAAACAACATTGGCTACTGCCATTGCTCTTGTTTCCCACCATGGTTAACTGGCACACCTCTATTGCTGAAGACACAACATACTTTGGTTACAGGACCTAGAGAGAGAAATCAAACTAAAACTGATATGGAAACTTTCTGTCTGCTAGGTAGCTTTCATTGTGTCTCAAGGTGCTATGAAGCACACTAGGAAAAAAAAGACACTGATAGCTTTAGCTGGCAGTTGACTCTGAATACTGTGTGTCTTGGTGAGGTTTCTGCACCATGAACACAAGATACCCAGGGAAGAAAGAGTTTATTTCACCTTACAGCTTATAGTCCTTCATGTAGGAAAGTCAGTGCAGGAAGCTAGAGGCAGGAACTAAAGCAGAGAGCATGGAGGAATGATTCTTATTGGCTTGTTCCCAGTGGCTTGCGTAGCCTGATTTTTTATACCACCCAGGACCAATCAAGGGTGATACTTTCCCAGTGGGCTAGGCCATTTTACATTAATCATCCATCAAGAAACTACTATTCAGGGCACATGGGTCTTTCATGAGACTGTTTCTCCAAAGACCATGTATGGATATAATCTAGAACCCCTGCTCAGATATAGCCCATGGTGCTCAGTGTCCAAATGGGTTCTCTAGTAAGGGGAACAGGGACTAGTTCTGACATGAACTCAATGGCGAGCTCTTCCATTCCCTTCCCACGAGGGCGGAACAGCCTTGCTAGGCCACAGAAGAGGACATTGCAGCCAGTCCTGAAGAGACTTGATAAGCTAGGGTCAGATGGAGGGGGAGGACGTCCTCCCCTGTTAGTGGACTTGGAAAGGTGCAGGGAGAAGACGAGGGAGGAAGGGTGGAATTGGGAGGGAATGAGGGAGGGCTCTATGGCTGGGATACAAAGTAAATAACCTGTGATTGATATAAAAAACAAACAAACAAACAAATAAACTACTATACAGACTTTCCTATAAGTTATCTAATAGAGGTATTTTCTCAGTTGATGTTCCCCTTTTGAGATGACAAACAAATAAATAAATAAATAATCTGACCAGACACCATGATACTGCCTTTCCAGGCAAGATATTCCTACTATTACAACAGTGATGTGACTGTTATGAAGGTAACCAACTACTTTCTGCTTGGATTTGAGACTTGCACTAAAGAAGAGAATTCATGACTGGTATCATAAACATGGTCAAAATTGTAGCTATGGTGGTCATAAGCCCTAGGAAAAAGCTGTTCTGGTTGTCATGCTAAATTGACATGTAGTCAATTGCTTATTCTAATTGTTTATGTTTATCCATATAGATTAGTGCTGCTCTTAACTGCTTTTTGCAGTGGGCAGTGTTCAATGCATAAATTCAAAATTTATCAAAATGCTGAGAATCAGTGACTGTTGAGTGCTCAACAATAAATAGGGCATATACAATAATCACACAAGGCTTAGAGCAACATTACCAAAGACAAAAAGAATATAAAAATATAAAAACAAAATATAACATAAAAACAAAATATAAAACAAATATAAATACAAAATATAAAACAACATTTTGCTTATATATAAAAACAAAAAGATGGGAATGAATGCTGTGAAATGCTGGTTTCTGGACATGGCATAGTCATTGCTGTCATGAACTCAGATAAGCTGCTATGCTTATTTGTTGCTATACTCAGAGTAGCTATAAGCAGCTATAAGTATTATAAGCACAATAGTTGTTTAAGATCAAGCCAATTATCATCCTAGGACATTGCAGCAGGTGTTTGGAAGAAGTGGAAGGGGATATTTGTGTCGAATGTGATCAAGACACATTATATGAATGCATAAAATTGCCAAGAAATAATAACCAAATAAATAAATGATAATGTAGAATTATATTTGCAGTGTCCAAAATATGTGACTTCAATATAGAAAAAGAAGAATTTGTCCAGATGAGTGTTTAGAAACCATTTACTTTGAGTCACATCACACTTGTTTAGTCCTCTGCAATTTTCAATTTATGCAAGTGGAACAGAAACAAGAAGTTTGTCTGTTTGCAAGATATATATATATATATTAAATTGAATGTTTTTTTTAGTTTTTTTTAAAACAATTTCCAGTACAATTTAGATAATTCTCCCTTTAGAATTTATTTATATTTACTTTATGTGTGTGTGTGAATACCTGCATGTATGTATGTGCACCATACGCATACCTTGTGCCTGAAAAGGCCAGAAGATTTTATCAGATCTGGAACTGGAGTTATAGGTGGCTGTGAGCTGCCATGTGAATGCTGTAAACGGAACCTCCACAAAAGCAGTAAGTGCTGAGCCATCTCTCAGTTCTCCAAACCTTTCCCTTTAAACAGAAAAAAAAATTGAATGGAGAAATTTTTAATGTAAATGAGATGGGTGAACCATAGCCACGATGAAAACTGTTATCAAGAAGTATTTTCCCACAAATCAAGGAAAGCTGGGCTCACATGTGCTAAACTTTCTCCTGAATTTCTGATTATCAGGTTTAGAAATCCTGAATGTTTAACATTTGAAACAAATTCAAATCATCAGCAGTATTATGAATTTTTGAAGTATTTGTCCTGTTGGAATTTTTTCCCATTTTCATTAGCTCAGATGCAAGGAATGCTGTCTTTCTATGTTTTCTTATTAAGTAAGAAGCAGAGCCTCTTCCACACTTTTGTTTCTCCATTGATGGCTAGCTGAGACCAAGTTAAGCTTTCTTTTAAAAATTATTCTCTTTAACTTTTTTATTTTTAATTATATGCATGTATGAATATATACATGTGAATGTAGATGCCCACAGAAGCCAGAAGTGGATATTGGATGCCCTGGAACTGGAGTTATAGATGGTTTTTAGCTACTTGAAGTAGGTGTTGGGAACTGAATCTGGGTCCTCTGCAAGAGCAGTATGTACTTAAAATATTATTTGTTTATTCACTTTATATACCGATCTCAGATCCTTCCCTCCCCCCTGTCCTGCCCACCCACGCTTTTCTTCATTTTGCCCCTCCCAATCTCCTCATAAAAGCAGAACACCCCCACCCCCACTTAGTCCAGTCAAGACTAAGTGCATCCTCTTTCCCTGAGGCCAGACAGGGCAACCCAACTAGGGGAAAGTGATCCAAAAGCAGGTAAGAGCGTCCATGTCAAAGATTGCCCTCACTCTAATTGCTAGGGCACCCACATGAAGACCAAGCTGTGCATCAATTAAATATGGGTAGGAGATCTAAATCCAATTCATGCTTGCTCTTTGGTTGATGTTTCAGCCTCTGTAAGCTCCCATGGTCCTTGGTTAATTGACTCTTTTGGTCTTATTGTGGAGTTCTTGTTCCCTCCAGGTCTCTCTGTCCTTTCCCAACTCTTCCACAAGACTGCCAGAACTCCACCTAATGTTTCGCTGGGGATCTCTCCATCTGTTTCCATCTGCTGTTGGGTGAAGTTTGTCAGAAGACAGTTATGCTAGGCCCAGGTCTGCAAGCATAACAGCACATTGTTAAGTGTCTGGGGTTGGCTGTCCCCCATGGGTTGGGTCTCAAGTTTGGCCTGTGATTGTTTGGGCCTTCCCTTAATCTCTGCTCCATCTTTATACCTGCACACCTTCAAGGAAGGGTAAATTTTGGGTTGAAGGTTTTGTAGGTGGTTTGGTGTTTCCCTCTCCACTGGAAATCCTGCCTGGCAATAGGATGAAACAACATCAGTCCTCATATCCCCTGCTGCTAGTATGAATCTCATCTATCCTCCCAGATAGGAGTCACCCCCATATCCTCCCAGAAGCCTATCCTGTCATAGTTATCCAGCTTGTCTCAGAGATGCCCCCCAATCAGATACTCACCTCTCTCAGCCCTCTCATCTCCCCCTCAACCTGATCCCCAACTTTATTCCCCTTCTCACTCCCCCTCACACCCAGTCGTTTCTCTTCATCCACTTCTGATATCTATTGTATTTCCTCTTCTGAGCGAGATTCACACATTCTCCCTTGGTCTATCCTTGTTACTTAGTTTATCATGGTGTGTGGATTGTAGTATGGATATCCTGTACTATATGGCTAATATCCACTTATAAGTGAATACATACTTTGAGGGTCTTTCTAATTCTGCTTTAGCTCACTCAGGATGCTATTTTCTAGTTCCATCCATTTGCCTGCCAATTTCATGATTTCTTTCTTTTTAAAGCTCAGTAGTATTCCATTGTGTAAATTTGCCACATTTTCTTTATCCATTCTTTGGTGGAGAGACATCTGGGTTATTTCCTGTTTTTAGCTATTACAAATAAATTTACCATGAACATAGCTGAGCAAATGTCAGTCTTGTGGTATAGTGGAATATATCTGGGGTGTATGCCCAGGAGTGGCATAGCTAGGTCTTGAGATATGGCTATTCCCAGTTTTCAGAGAAAACTCCAGACTGATTTCCAAACTAGTTGTCCAAGTTTGCATTCCTACCAGCAATGGAGGAGTGTTCTTCTTGCTCCACATGCTTGCCAGCATGTGCTATCACTTTTGTTTTTGTTATTAGCCATTAAGATGGGTGTGAGATGGAATCTCAGTGTTGTTTTGATTTGCATTTTCCTGATGGCTAAGTACATTGAGCATTTCTCTAAGTGCTTCTCAGCCAACTGAGATTCCTCGGTTCAGAATTCTTGGTTCAGCTCTGAACCCCATCTTTTTTTTTCTATTAAATTTTTATTTTTTATATTAATTACAGTTTATTGACTTTGTACCCCAGCTGTAGCTCCCTTCCTCATTCCCTCCCAATCCCGCCATCTCTCATTTTCTCCCTGTCCCTCTCTAAGTCCACTGATGTGTGAGGTCCTTTTCCCCTTCCATCTGACCCTAGCTTATTAGGTCTCTTCAGGACTGGCTGAAATGTCCTCCTCTGTAGCTGGATTTCTTGGTGTCTTATTTCTTGAGTTCTTTATATATTTTGAATATTAGCTTTTTGTTGGATGTAGGGCTGGTGAATATCTTCTCCCAATCTGTAAGCTGATGTTTTCTTTTATTCACAGTGTCCTTTGCCTTACAGAAAGTTTCATGAGGTATCATTTATTAATTGTTGGTCTTAGTGACTGAATTGTTGGTGTCCTGTTTAGGAAGTTGTCTCTCATGCCAATGAGTTCCAGGCTATTCCACATTTTTCTGTTCTATTAGTGTATAGGGATTTATGTTGATGTCTTTGATCCACTTAGACTTGAATCTTTTGCAGGGTGATAAATATAGATCTATTTGCATTCTTCTATATGCAGACATCCAATTATACCAGCCTCATTTATTGAAGATGCTTTCTTTTTTCTAGTGTATGATTTTGGTTTCTTTGTAAAAAAGTAAAAGTCCATGTTTTTTTCTGGGTCTTCAATTTGATTCCATTGATAAATGGGTCTGTTTTTATGCTAATACCATTCTAGTACTCTGATTTCTCAAAAAAAAAAAACATTTTGCCTTTTCATTTGTCTTTAAGTCACTTTTGATTATAGGATGACATTGTCAAAAATAGAGTACTAGGTGAGACAACTATTTATAGAGTTTCTGTTTGTCTTCAAGATCCCATAATCCATTTGTAAAGACAGTTTATAACTGGTAAACACACTGAGAAAATTTCTGTGAATGGAATAGGGAGATTTCTGTCATAGAAGTCATATCTGTTGGGTGGGAGCTGTAGGGGATATTTACTAAGATGAGGTCAAGTGGAGGTCCATGAGGATGGGAGATCTTTACATCTTCTGAAAACTCAATTTCTTTCTTCATAACCTTGAACTTCTTGTCATACAACTTTTTCACTTGCTCTGTTAGAGTTACACCAAGATACTTTATATTATTTGTGGCTATTGTGAAGGGTGTTGTTTCCGTAATTTCTTTCTTAACTTGTTTATAGTTTGTATAAAGGAGGAGTACTGATTTTTTTTAAGTTAATATTGTATCCAGCTACTTTGCTAAAGGTACTTACCAGCTGTAGGAGTTCTTTGATATAATTTTGGGAGTCACTTATGAATACTATCGTATCATCTGCAATACTTTGACTTCCTCGTTTCCCATATGTATCCCTTTGATGTCCTTAGACTGTGTTATTGCTCTAGCTAGAACTTCAAGTACTGTATTGAAAATGTATATAGAGAGTGGATAGCCTTATCTTGTCCCTGATTTTAGAGAAATTTCTTTAAGTTTCTCTTCATTTAATTTAATGTTAGCTATCGCCTTCATGTATTTATTGTGCTTAGGTATGTATATTATTTTTTATCAATAGCAATTAATTTTATTATTATTATCATTTATTACAACTTATCCAATTTGTATCCCAGCTGTGCCCCTCCCTCATCTCCTCCCAATCCCCCCTCCTTTTCTTTTCTCCCCCTATGCCCCTCCCCTAGTCCACTGATAGGGGAGGGCCTACTTCCCTTTTAAATGACCCTAGCCTATCAGATCTCATCAAGACTGTTTGCATTGTCTTCCTCTGTGGCTTGGGGAGGTGACCAGACTGACTGTCTCTGAGTTCATGCTGAAACAGCCCCTGCTCCCCTTACTAGGGACCCCAGTTGGAGACTTTGTCTATGGGCTACATCTGAGCAGGGGTTTTAGGTCATCTCCATGTATTGTCCTTGGTTAGGGTTTCATTATCATCAGAGCCTCCAGGGCTCAGTTTTTTTTGGCTCTCTTGGTCTCCCCTTAGAGCTCCTGTCCCCTCCAGGTCTTTCTCACTCCCTCCTCTTACATAAAATTCCACTGCATTCTGGCCAGTTTGGCTATTTGCCTCAGCTTCTGCTTTGATTCCTCAATCAGTAGAGTCTTTCAGAGGCCTCCTGTAGTAGGATCCTGCCCTGTTTCCTGTCTTCTCCTGCTTCAATGTTGAGAATGTTGTCTTAGGGATCCCTCTGTTGCCCATGGCAGGGGTGTAGGTGGGAGGGATCCCATGTCTGGCTGATAGCATAGAGGGACCCTGATCTGGGGCTATGTATGCACTCTCTCACAGAAGCACTCACTTGCAGGAAGTGCACAGGGCCTTCGACTAACTTGCAGCCTGTAAGCTCAGAGGGCCCAGAGTTTTCCACTCTCAGATTTGGGTACCCTGTTTGGCTGTTAGAGTAAGGAGGTCCCATACCTTGGGTTATGCACTCCCCTGAAGCCACTTCCTCTGGAGACAGAGAAGGTGCAGCCTAAAGTGCTGGGGGTCCATAGCTCCCCACTCTCAGACCCCTGAGAAGTACACAGGTAGGCCTTGATCCAATCTGTCCCAGGTCAAGGGTTGTCCCTTCTAGCCCAGGAAGCCTCAAAGTTGATGCTCTGGCTTCAGCAGCAATCCACTCACCAGTTTTGGAGTTTTGGATCCTCTACCCTTCAGAAGCAGTGCACACTTGTCATGGCCATCTCAGAGTCCCCTCAGGTACGTATATTGTATCCCTGATCTCTCCAAGACTTTTTAACATGAAGAAGAACTGGATTTTGTCAAATGCTCTTTAAGCATTTAATGACATGATCATGTGTTATTTTTTTCTTTCAGTTTGTTTATGTGTTGAATTACACTGATGGATTTTCATATGTTGGACCATTCCTGAAGCCCTGAGATGAAGCCTACTTGATCATGGCTGAAGATGTTTTTGATATGTTCTAGGATACTATTTGTGAGTATTTTATTGAGAACTTTTGCATTGATGCTGCTAAGGGAAATTGGTCTGAAATTCTCTTTGTGTAGTTTAGGTATCAGCATGGCTATGGGCTAACAGAAGAGTTTTACAATGTTTCTTCTGTTTCTATTTTGTGAAATAGTTTGAGGAGTAATGGTATTGTTCTTCTTTGAAGGTGTGGTTAAGTTCAGTGCTAAAACTATCTGACCCTGGCCTTCTTTTGTTTGTGGGGTTTTTTAACTTTTAAATATCTTTTTAAAAATATATTATAATTTATTCACTTTGTATCACAGCTGTAGTCCACTCACTCATCCCCTCCCAACCTTGCCCTCCCTACCTCTTCTCTACCCCTGCCCCTCTTCTAGTCCACTAATAGGGGAGGTCCTCTTCTCCTTCCATCTGACCCTAGCCTATCAGGTCTCATGATGACTGGCTGCATTGTCTTCCTCTGTAGGTTGATAAGGCTGCCCCACTCCCTCAAGGGAAGGTGATCAAAGAGCCAGCCACTGAGTTCATGTCAGAGACAGCCCCTGTTCCAGTTACTATGGAACCCACTTGGATACTGAGCCGCCATTGGCTACACCTGTCCAGGGGTTTTACATTATCTTCATGCATGGTCCGTGGTTGGAGTATCAGTCTCAGAAAAGACCCCTGTGCCCAGATATTTTGGTTCTGTTGCTCTCTTTGTAAGATCCTGTTCTCTCCAGCTCTTTCTATTTCCCCCTTATTTCATAAGATTCCCTGCACTCTGCCCAAAGTTTGGATATGAGTCTCAGCATCTTCTTCAACACCCTGCTGGGTAGAATCTTTCAGACATCTTTTGTGGTAAACTCCTCTCTTGTTCCCTATTTTCTCCCTTTCCCTATGTCTATTCCATTTGCTTCTCTGAATGAGAATTGAGCATCTTTCCCAAGGTCCTCTTTCTTGATTATCTTCTTTAGACATACAGATTTTGGTTGGGAGATTCTAATGAATCTTCATATTTCCTTAGGATTTCAGGTCTATTTTAATTTTTATCTAATCTTTATATAATGTCGATAAAACGAATATATCAAGAAAACTATCCATTTCATTTATATATTAAAATTTTGTTGCATATAGCCTTTTGAAGTAGGACCTAATGATTCTTTGGATTTCTTCACTGTTTTTATGTCCCCGTTTTACTTCTGATTTTGTTAACTTGGATATTGTCTTTCTGCCTTTTAGTTAGTTTGGCTAAGGCATTGTCGATCCTGTTGATTTTTTTTAAAGTACCAGCTTTTGGTTTTACTGATTCTTTGTATTGTTCTATTTGTTCCTAAATTATTGATTTCAGCACTGAGTTTGATTATTTCCTGCTGTCTACTCATCTGTGGTGAGTTTGCTTCTTTTTTTTTTTTTTTCTAGAGCTTCACATGTGCTTTTAAATTGCTAGTATGGGATCTCTGCAGTTTCTTTATGAAGACAATTAGTGTTATGAACTCTTTTTAAAAATTTTATTACTTAATTAATTTATGTATTACCATTTATTCATTTTGGATACCCATTTAAGTCCCCTCCATCATTTCCTCCAAGTCCCACCTACCCTCCCTCTTCTCTCCCTATACCCTTTCCCTAGTCCCCCGATAGGGAGGACCTCCTTTTCTTCTATCTGACACTAGCCTATCACGGCTAGCTGCATCATCTTCCTCTGTGGCCTGACAAGGCTGCCCCCTCCCAGAGAGAGGTGGTCAAAGAGCCAGCCACTGAGTTCAAGTCAGAGAAAGCCCTATACCCCTTACTAGGGTATCCACTTAGAAACTTATGTACTTCCTCTGAAAGAGGGTTCTAGGTCCTCTCCATGCAAGGATCTTAGTTGGAGTATCGGGGCAGGTTTTTTTGGCTCTGTTGCTCTCTTTGTGGAATCCTTGTCCTCTCCAGATCTTTCTATCTCCCTATTCTTCCACAAGGTTTCTGGCACTCTGCCCAGAGTTGGGCTATGAGTCTCAGTATATTCTTCGATACCCTAGTTGGGTAGAAGCTTTCAGAGATCTACTGTGGAAGGGTCCTGTCCTGTTACTTGTATTCTCCTACTTCTGATGTCTCTCCCATTTGCTCTTCAGGATGAGGATTAATCATCTTCCATAGGGTACTCCTTGTTGTTTAGCTCTTTTAGGACTACAGATTTTAGTATGTTTATCCTATATTATATGGCTAATATCCACTTATGAGTGAGTATATACCATATGTATCTTTCTGCTTCCGGGTTATCTCACTCAGGATGATCTTTTCTAGTTCTTATTATTTGCCTACAAATTTTATGAGTAGTATTACATTGTGCAACTGTAACATACTTTCTGTATCAATTCTTCCATTGAGGGACATCTAGGCTGTTTCCAGATTCTGACTATTACGAATAAAGTTGCTATGAACATAGTTGAGAAAATGTCCTTATTGACTGGTGGAACATCTTTTGTGTATATGCCTAGGAGGGGTATAGCTGGATCTTGAGGAAGCACTATTCCTATTTGTCCGAGAAAGGGCCAGACTGATTTCCAAAGTAGTTGTACAAGGTTACATTTCCCGCAGCAATGAATTAGAGTTCCCCTTCCTCCACATCCTGTCCAGCATGCACGATCCCTTGAGGTTTTGATCTTAGCTATTCTGATGGGAGTGAGGTGAAATCTCAGGGTCATTTTGATTTCCATTTTCTGGATGACTAAAGATGTTAAGCATTTCTGCAAGTATTTGTCTGCCATTCGATTTTACTTTATTGAGAATTCTCAGTGTAGCTTTGCACACCATTTTTTAATGTATTACTTGATTTGTTGCTGTTTAACTTCTTGAGTTCTTTATACATTCTAGATATTAGCCCTCTGTTAGATGTAGGGCTGTTGAAGAACTTTTTTCCAATCTGTAAGCTACTGTTTTCTTCTGATGACAGTGCCCTTTGCTTAAGTTTCATGAAGTCCCATTTATTGATTGTTGATCTTAGATCCTCTGCTGCTATTGTTCTTTTCCAGAAGTTGTCTCCTGTGCCAATGAGGTCAAGACCTTTCCCCACTTTTTCTGCTGACTGCTTTAGTATGACTGGTTTATGTGGATGGAGGTCTTTGATCCACTTTAACTTTGTGCAGGCTGATAAATGTGGGTCTATTTGCATTTTTTCTACATGTAGATATTAAGATAAGACCAGCACCATTTGTTTAAGATGCTGTCATTTTTGCGTTGCATGGTTCTGGCTATTTTGTCAAAACTAAAATTTCCATGGCTGTGTGTTTATTTCTTGGTCTTTGATTCTATCCCATAGATCTACCAGTCTGTTTTTATGTCAGTACCATGTTGTTTTTATTACTGTTGCTCTATAGTGCAGCTTGAGATCAGGGATGGAGATACCTCCAGAAGATCTTTTATTGTACAAGATTGTTTTATCTATTCTCTTTATTTTTTTCCGTATGAAATTGAGAATTGTTCTTTCAAGGTCTGTAAAGAATTGTGCTGGTATTTAGATGGGACCTGCACTGAATTCGTAGATTGCTTTTGGTAGGATGGTCATTTTCACCATGTTAATCCTACCAATCCATGAGCATGGGAGATCTTTCCATCTTCTGATATCTTCTTCAATTTCTTTTTCAGAGACTTGAATTTTTTTTTTCAAACAGGTCTATCACTTGCTTGGTTAGAGCTACATCAAGCTACTTTATGTTATTAGTGGCTATTGTGAAGAATGTTGTTTCTCTAAATTCTTTCTCAGCCCATTTGTCTTTTATATACAGGAGGGCTTCTGATTTTTTTTTTTTTTTGAGTTAATATTGTATCCAGTCACTTTGCTCAAGGCATTTATCAGCTGAAGGAGTTCTCTGGTAGATTTTTTTGGGATCACTCATATATACTATCATATCATCTGCTAACAGTGATACCATCACTTCTTAATTTCCGATTTGTATCCTTTTAACTCCTTTAGTTGTCCTATTGCTCTAGCTAGGACTTCAAGAAGAACTATGTTTAAGAGATGAGAGAGTGGGCAGCCTTCCTTTGTGCCTGAATTCAGTGGGATTGATTTTTGGGTCTCTCCATTTAGTTTGATGTTTGCTATAGGATTGCTGTATATTGATTTTTCTATGTTTAAGTATGGGCCTTATATTCACGATCTCTCCAAAACTTTAAACATGAACAGGTGTTGAATTTTGTCAAATTAATATTAGGCATCTAAGGAGATGATTATGTGAATTTTTTTTCTTTCCGTTTGTTTATATGGTGGATTAGTTTGATGGATTTTTGTATGTTGAACCACTTTTGCATGCCTGGCATGAAGTCTACTTGGTCATAGTGAAAAATATCTTTAATGTGTTCTTGGATTCAGGTTCAGAGTATATTATTGAGTATTTTGGATCAATATTCATAAGCGAGATTGGTCTAAAGTTCTCTTTCTTTGATGGGTCTTTGTGAGTTTTAGGTGCCAAGGTGACTATAACCTCATAAAATTAGGTTTTTTAATATTCTTTCTGTTTCTATTTTGTGGAATAGTTTGAAGAGTAGTGGTGTTAGCTCTTCTTTGAAGGTCGGGTAGAATTCTGTGCTGAAACCACCTGGCCCTGGGCTTTTTTTGTTTGTTTGTTTGTTGATGGGGAAATTTTGATTATAGCTTCTATTTCCTTAGGGGATATAGGACTATTTCATTTACTTATTTGGTCTTTCTTTATCTTCTTTAAATTAATTTTTTAATATTAATTACAGTTTATTCCCTTTGTATCCCAGCTCTAGCCCCTTCCCTCAGTCCCTCCCAATCCTACCCTCCCTCCCTCATCTCCTCCCATGCCCCTCTCCAAGTACACTGATAGGGGAGGTCCTCCTCCCCTTTTTGTTTTTTTTTTGTTCTTATGGTGAATGCATATATTCTTTTTTTTTTTAAAACAGGGAATCATAAGAAAGAAGGGGAATTACTCTGATGGGGAAAGGATAGGAGCTCCACAAGGACCAAATATATCTGGGCACAGGGTCTTTTCTGAGACTGACATTCAACCAAGGACCACGCATGGATATAACCTATAACCTCTGCTCAGATGTAGCCTGTGGTAGCTCAGTAAGCAATTGGTTTCCCATAGTGAGGGGAACAAGGACTATTTCTAAAATGAACTCAATGACTGGCTCTTCAGCCTCCCCACTCCCCAAGGGAGGAGCAGTCCTGTTAGGCCACAAAGGAGAGCTTTGCAGCCAGTCCTGAAGATACCTGATAAAACAGGATGAGATGAATGGGGAGGAGGTCCTCCCCTATCAGTGGACATGGAAAGGGGCACGGTGGAGATGAGGGAGGGAGGGAGGGACTGGGAGGGAATGAGGGATCGGGACACGGCTGGGATACAGAGTTAATAAAATGTAACTGATAAGAAAAAAATAAAATTAAAAAAAAAGAATACTTATTTGGTCTTGATTCAGCTGTGGGAATTGGAATCTATCAAGAAAATAGTCAATTTCACTTAAATTTTCAAATGATGGAGCATATAGGCTTTTGAAATAAGATCTGATGATTGTTAGGATTTCCTCAGTGTCTCTTATTATATTCCCCTTTTCTTTTTTTTAATATTGTCTTTTTTAACTTTTATTAATTACACTTTATTCACTTTGTATTCCCCCATAAACCCCTCCTTTCTACTCTCCTAATCCCACCTTCCCTCCCCCTTCTTCACAAATAAACCTCCCCAAGTCCACTGATAGGGAGGGCCCCCTCTCCTTCCTTCTGATCTTAGTCTATCAGATCTCATCAGGAGTGGCTGCACTGTCATCTTCTGTGGCCTAGTAAGGCTGCTCCCCCCTCAGGGGGAGGTGATCAAAGAGCAGGCTAATCAGTTATGTCAGAGGCAGTCCCTCTTCCCATTACTATGGAACCCACTTGGACACTGAACTGCCATGGGCTACATCTCTGCAGGGGTTCTAGGTTATCTCCATGAATGATACTTGGTTGGAGTATCAGTCTCTGGAAAGACTCCTGTGCCCAGATATTTTGGTTCTGTTGCTATCCTTGTGGAGTTCCTCTCCTCTTCAGATCTTACTATTTCCCCCTTATTTCATAAGATTCCATGCACTCTGCCCAACAGTGGCCATGAGTCTCAGCATCTGCTTTGATTTTGTTGATTTGGATTGTGTCTCTCTGCCTTTTAGTTAGTTTTAGTAAGGGTTAGTCTATCTTGTTGATTTTCTCAAATAACTAGATCTTGGTTTCATTGATTCTTTGAATTGTTTTCTTTGTGTCTAGTTTATTGATTTCAGCACTGAGCTGGATTATTTGCAGCAGTCTATTCCTCTTGGGGGTGCCTGCTTCTTTTGTTTTCCCTGGGGCTTTCAGGTAGGCCATTAAATTGCTTGTATGAAACTTTTTGAATTTCTTTATGAAGGCACTTGGTGGTATGAACATTCCTCTTAGCACTGTTTTCATTGTGTCCCATAAATTTTGGTATGTTGTGAATTCATGTTCATTTAATTTTAGGAAGTCTTTAATTTATTTCTTTCTTCCCTGACCCAGCTGTCATTGACTAGCAAGTTGTTCAGTTTCTATGTATGTGGAGGCTTTTTGCTATTTCAGTGTTTGAGGTCCAGATTTAGTCCATGGTGATCAGATAAGAAACAAGGGATTATTTTAATCTTCTTGTTTCTTTTGAGGCTTGCTTTGTGACAAACTATATGGTCTATTTTGGAGAAGGTTCCATGAGGTGCTGAGAAGAAGGTAAATTTTTTTGTGTGTTTGGATGAAAAGTTCTGTAGATGTCTTTTAGGTACATTTGATTCATGACATCAGTTAGTTTCATTGTATATTTGTTTAATTTCTGTTTGGTTGACCTGTTCTTTGTTGAGAGTTGGGTGTTGAAGTTGAAGTCTCCCTCTACTAATGTGTGGGGAACTATGTGTGGTTTCAGTTTTATTAATGTTTCTTTTACAAATGTAGGTGCTCTGGTATTTGGGGCATAGATGTTCAGAATTGTGATGTCTTCTTGGTTGAATAAGTATGAAATGACCTTCCCCATCTCCTTTGATTAATTTTGGTTGAAAATCTATTATATTAGGTTCTAGAATGGCTAGTCCTGCTTGTATCTTGGGTCCATTTTCTTTGAAAACAGTCTTCCATCCCTTTACTCTCAGGTAATGTCTATTTTGTTACTTAGGTGTGTTTCTTGTATGTAACAGATTGTTGGGTCTTGTTTAAGCATCCATTCTATTCGACTGTGTCTTTTTATTAAAGAGTTGAGTACATTGATCTTGAAAGAGATTAATGACCAGGGGCTGTTTGATTCTTTGATTTTGATGTTGACTGTGGTAGTGTGTTTGTGTGCTTGACTACTTTTAGTTTTGCTGTAGTGAGTTTATTTATTTCCCATGTTTTCCTGAATGTGGTTAGCTTTCTTGATTTTTTTTTTCTTTTAGTATCTTCTCTAACGCTGGATTTGTGAGTAGGTATTGTTTAAATTTGTTTTTTCATTGATTATCTTGTATTCTCCATCTATGATGATTGAGAGTTTTTCTTGGTATAGTAACCTGGGCTGACAACTGTGTTCTTTTAGGGTGTGCAGGATATCCGTCCAGGCCCTTCTAGCTTTCTGTTGAGAATTTAGGTGTGATTCTGATGGGTTTGCCATTAGATATTACTTGGCCTTTCCCCTTGCAGCTTTTAGTATTTTTGTTTGTTTGTATGCTTACTGTTTTGATTATTATGTGGTGGGAGGATTTTCTTTTCTGATCTAATTTATTAGGTGTTCTGGAGGACTCTTTTATGCCTATGTGCATCTCCTTTAAATTGGGGAAATTTTCTTCTATGATTTTGCTGAAATTATTTTCTGGGCCTTGGAGAAAGAAATCTTCTTTTTCCCCTATTCCTATTATTCTTGGGTTTTCTCTTTTTATGTTGTCTTGGATTTCTTGGACGGTTTGTGTCAGGAAGTTTTTGGATTTTACATATTCTTTGACAGATACATAGATTTCTTCCACTGTGTCTTACATACCTGAGATTCTTTCATCCATTTCTTGTAGTCTCTTGGTTATGTTTACCTCTATAGTTCCTGTTTTCTTTCCTAAGTTCTTTCCATGATTTCCTCTGTTGTTTTTTCTTTAATTTTTCCAATTCTATCTTCAGATCTTGAACTGTTTTGTTGATTTCCTTCACTTGTCTGACTGTATTTTTCTGCTTTTCTTTCCATTCCTTCACCTGTTTGTCTGACATTCCTCTGTTTCTTTTATTTCTCTCAGTGATTTAGTTATTTCCTCTCTGATGGCCATAAACTATTTGGCTGCATCTTCCTGTATTTCTTTATGGATGGCCGTCATCTGTTTGACTTTATTTTCCTCCATTTCTCTATGGATGGCCATAATGTGTTTCATTTTATCTTCTTCTCTATTTATTTACCCATTTTATTTGTTTCCTACATTATCATCTTCATAAACATAGATTTAAGTCATCTTCTTGAATTTCACTTATATTAGGGTGTCCATGGCTACTTGTCCCTGGATAGCTGGGTTCAGAACATGCCATATTGCTTTGGCTTTTGTTGGTTGTGCTTTTACGCTGAACCCTATTCATCTGGCAGTCTCAGGTGTTGGCTGTTAGTGTCTGGTGTCTGCTGGAATCATGGGGTGGGGTGAGTCCCCTTGGCAGGAAGATGGTTGCTCCTGAAGGAGGCCTCCTCAACTTTTTGCATATGGTAACCAAATGGTCAGTGCTTCTCAGGGAATTGCCACAGCTTACCTCAGGTGTATGGACCTGTGTGGTAACTGTGGTCGTTGGTAGTCAGAGTGGCTCTCATCTCAACAATTGAAGTCCTTGAGGGAGCTGCCCTGTCACTTGGTTATGGTTCTGAAATTAGTGAGCTACGACTGCTGCTCTTACACAGTGTTTGCTGGGCACATCCCCCTTGAAGAATGAGGGAGCCCTGTAGTTTGGTCAGTTTAACAAGGGAGACAGGATGTGCCTTGGATCAGTGTCTCGAGTCTGATCCCATGGATACCAGGCTTCTGTAGGTCTAAGGTTGGAGCTCTATGCCCCAGTACTCAAGAAGTAATCAATGGCAACTGAGCACAGCACTCTGGTGTGTGGCAGTAGGCTATAGCCCTGAGCCTACAGGAATTCAAATAATTTTCCAAGGCTTATCTGGGTGTCCTGAGGTTGTACCTGATGTTTCCATCATTCTGGGATTTTCCCTCAACAGGGAGACCCAGTCTCTCCTGTTTTGGGTCCAGTGGGTTGGTGAATAGAGGATGCAGGCACAGGGGAGTGGTTCTGTGCTGGCAACTGGGTACCTGAAAAAACAGAACTTTTCTTTATGGTGGAGAAGGTGGTTTGGCTGGATGCCCTGAGGCCAATCCTGGTGTTTCCTTCACAGTGGGATTCTTATCAAAAGTAAAACCCAGTCTCTGATGCTTTAGAGCCCACAGTTCTGTCTGGGATGTGTTGTGACTTGAGTTCTTGATCTTAGCCATTTTGAAGAGTATAAGGTGAAATCTTAGTATCATTCCAATTTGCATTTCCCTGATGAGTATGTATTTCTTCTTTTTTAATTAAAATTTTATTTTTTATATTAATTACAGTTTTTTCACTTTGTATCCCAGCCATAGCCCCCCTCCCTCCCTCCGTCATCTCATCCCACACCCTTCTCCAAGTCCACTGATGGGATGGTCCTCCTCCCCTTCCATCTGGCCCTAGCTTATCAGGTCTCATCAGGACTGGCTGCATTGTCCTCTGCTGTTGCCTGGCAAGACTGCTCACCCCTCAGGGGTAGGGATTGTGGTCAAAGAGCCAGTCCAGTACCATTCAGTATACTTCTATTGAGAATTCTCTGTTTAGCTCTATACTCCATTTTTTTTAACTTTATTACTTGATTTGTTCAGGTTTAACTTCTTGATTTCTTTTTGTATTCTGGATATTATCCCTCTGAGATATAGGATTGGTGAAGATCCTTTACAAATTTATAAAATGTCGTTTTGTTCTGATGACAGTGTCCTTTGCTTTACAGAAGCTTTTCAGTTTCATGAGGTCCCATTTATTGATTGTTGATCTTAGAACTTTTACTGTTGGTGTTCAGTTCAGGAAGTTGCCTTCTGTGTTCAAGGCTCTTCCCCACTATTTCTTTTAACAGGTTTAGTGTGTCTGGCAATAGGTTAAGGCATTTGATCCACTTTGGCTACTGAGATTTTTTTTTTTCATTTTGTATCCAGCCACTTTGCTGAAGGTGTTTATCAGCTGTAGGAGTTTGCAGGTAGAATTTTGGGGTTACTCATGTATACTGTCATATCATCTGCAAACAGTGATACTTTGTCTTCTTCTTTCCAAACTGAATCGTCTTCATCTTCTTTATTTGTATTATTGCTGTAGCAAATTTCAGGAACTATGCTGAAGTGTTATGGAGAGAGTAGGCAGACTTGCCCGTCCCTGATTTTGGAAGGATTTATTTAAGTTTCTCTCTATCATTTAGTTTGATGTTGGCTAAAGTCTTGCTGAATATTGCATTTACTATGTGTGGGAGTAAATTTACTATGCATTTACTAGGGTGTAGGAGGATATGAGGGAGGGATTTCACCTTACACTCTTCAAAATGGCTAAGGTCAAGAACCTTCTATCCCTAATCTCTTGAGAATGTAAAAATGAATGGGTGTTGGATTTTATCAAATGCTTTTTTTAGTATCTAAGGAGATTACCATGTGTTTTTTTTTCTTTCAGTTTGTATATATCATGGATTACATTGATGGCTTTCTGCATATTGAACTACCCATACACACCTCGGATGAAGCCTACTTGGTCATAGTGGATGATGTATTTGATGTGTTCTTGGAATTATTTTGAGAGCACTTTGTTGAGTATTTTTGCATCAATGTTCACAAGGGAGATTGGCCTGAAATTCTCTTTCCTTGTTGAGTCTTTTTGAGGTTTAGGGACCAAAGGACTATGGCTTCATATAATAAGTTTGGTAATGTTCGTTCTGTTTCTATTTTGTGGAATAGTTTGAAGAGTATCATTGTTAGCTCTTCTTTGAAGATCTGGTAGAATTCTGCACTGAAACCATCTGGCCCTGGGCTTTTTTTGCATGGGAGAATTTTTACGATAGCTTCTAATTCTTTAGGGAATATATGACTATTTAATTGATTTACCTGGTCTTGATTCAGCTTTGGTAAGTGGAATTGATCCAGTAAATTGTCCATTTCATTTACATATTAAAATTTTGTGACATAAAGCGTTTTGTAGTAAGACCTAATTATTGTTTGGATTTCTTCAGTGTCTGTTGTTATGTCCCCCTTTTCACTTTTTACTTTGTTTATTTGGATTGTGTCTCTCTACCTTTTAGTTAGTTTGGCTAAGGGTTTCTCTATCTTGATGATTTTTTCAATGAACCGAGTCTTGATTTCATTGATTCTTTGAATTGTTTTCTTTGTGTCTAGTTAATTGATTTCAGCCCTGAGCTTGATTATTTCCAGCCATCTACTCCTCTTGGGTGTGTCTGCTTCTTTTATTTCCCCCTAGGGCTTTCAGTTGAACCATTAAGTTACTTTTATTAAATCTTTCAAATTTGTCCTTGAAGGCACTTAGTGCTATGAACTTTCCTCTTAGCACTGCTTTCATTGTGTCCCATAAGTTTGGGTATGCTGTGCCTTCATTTTCATTGAATTCTAGGAATACTTGAATTTCTTTATTTCTTCTCTGACCCAGCTGTCATTTAGTAGCAAGCTGTTCAGTTTCCACGAGTGTTTGAGCCTTTTGTTATTTCTGTTGTTGTTGGGGTGCAGCTTTAGCCCATGGTGGTCATATAGGATACGAGGGATTATTTCAATCTTTGTGTATCTGTTGACACTTGCATTGTGACCAAATAAATGGTCTATTTTGGAGACAGTTCCATCTGGTGCTGAGAAGAAGGTAAATTATTTTGTGTTTAGGTGAAAGATTCTGTAGATTCCTGTTACATCTATTTAATCATGACCTCTATTAAAAGTACCATGGGCTACATCTGTGCAGGGGTTCTAGGTTATCTCCATGAATGGTCCTTGGTTGGAGTATCAGTCTCAGAAAAGAACCCCATGCCCAGATTTTTCGTTGCTGTTGCTCTCCTTGTGGAGCTCCTGTCCTCTCCAGGTCCTACTATTTCCCACTTCTTTCAAAAGATTCCCTGCACTCTGCCCAAAGGTTGGCCATAAGTTTCAGGATCTACTTTGATACCCTGCAAGGTAGAGGCTTTCAGAGCCCCTCTGTGGCAGGATCCTGTCCTGTTACTTGGTTTCTCCTTCTTCTGATGTCTATCCTCTTTGCCTTTCTAAATGAGGATTGAACATTTAGAAGACCTTCTTCTTGATTAGTTTCTTTAGATGTATAGATTTTAGTAGGTTTATCCTATATTATATGTTTAATATCCACTTCCGAGTGAGTATATACCCACCATTTGCCTGGAAATTTCATGAATTCCTTGTTTTTAATTGCTGAGTAATATTCCATTGTGTAGATATACCACGATTTCTGTATCGATTCATCAGTCGAGGGGCATCTGGGTTGTTTCCAGCTTCTGGCTGTTACAAATAAAGCTGCTACGACTATGGTTGAGCAAATGTTCTTATTGTGTACCTGAGCATCTTTTGGATACATGCCTAGGAATGGTATAGCTGGGTCTTGAGGAAGCGCTATTCCTATTTGTCTGAGAAAGTGCCAGGTCGATTTCCAGAGTGGTTGTACAAGTTTACATTCCCACAAGCAGTGGGAGAGGGTTCCCCTTTCTCCACATCCTCTCCAGCATATGTTGTCACTTGAGTTTTTGATCTTAGTCATTTTGATGGGTGTAAGGTGAAATCTCAAGGTCGTTTTGACTTGCATTTTCCTGATGACTAAGGACGTTGAACATTTCTTTAAGTGTTTTTCGGCCATTTGATATTCCTCTATTGAAAATTCTCTTTTTACCTCTGTACCTCATTTCTAAATTGGATTACTTGATTTGTTGCTGTTAAACTTCTTGGGTTCTTTATTTATTGTTTAACTTCTTGAGTTCTTTATATATACTGGATATTAGCCCTCTGTCAGATAAAGGGTTGGTGAAGATCTTTTCCCAATCAGTGGGCAGTCGTTTAGTTCTGACAACAGTGACCTTTGCTTTATAGAAGCTTTTCATTTTCATGAGGTCCCCTTTATTGATTGTTGCTCTTAGAGTCTGTGCTGTTGGCATTTTGTTCAGGAAGTTGTATCCTGTGCCAATGAGTTCAAGGCTGTTCCCCACTTTTTCTTCTAACAGGGTTAGTGTGTCTGGTTTTATATTGAGGTCTTTGATCCACCTGGACTTCAGTTTTGTACAGGGTAATAAGTATAGATCTATTTGCATTTTTCTACATGTAGACATCCAGTTAGATTAGCATCATTTGTTGAAGATGCTATCTTTTTTCCGTTGAATGGTTTTGGCATCTTTGTCAAAAGTCAGGTGTCAATAAGTGTGTGGATCTATTTCAGGGTCTTGATTCCATTGCTCAACCATTCTGTTTCTATGCCAGTACCATGCAGTTTTTAGTATTGTTGCTCTGCAGTACAGCTTGAGAACAGGGATGGAGATACCTCCAGAAGATCTTTTACTGTAGAGGATTGTTTTAGCAATTCTGGGTTTCTTGTTATTCCATATGAAGTTGAGAATTTTTTTTCCAAGTCTGTAAAGAATTGTGTTGATAATTTGATAGAAATTGCATTGAATCTGTAGATTGCTTTTGGTAAGATAGCCATTTTTACTGTATTAATCCTGCCAAGCCATGAACATGGGAGACCTTTCTATCTTCTAATATCTTCTTCTAATTCTTTTTTCAGAGACCGGAAATTATTTTTCATAGAAGTATTGGACTTGCTTGGTTAGAGCTACACCAAGGTATTTAATTTTCTTTGTGGCTATTGTGAAGGGGATTGTTTCCATAATTTCTTTCTCAGCCCTCTTGTCTTTTGTATACAGGAGGGCTACTGAGTTTTTTGAGTTAATTTTGTATCCACCCACTTAGGTGAAAGTGTTTATCAACTGTAGGAGTTCCCTGGTAGAATTTTGGGGGTCACTCAGGTATACTATCATATCATCTACAAATAGTGATACTTTAAATTCTTCCTTTCCAATTTGTATCCACTTGATATCCTTTAATTTTCTTATTGCTCTAGCAAGGACTTCAAGAAGTATGTTAAACAGGTATGTAGAGAGTTGGCAACCTTGCCTTGTACCTGATTTCAGTGGGATTGATTTAATTTTCTCTCCATTGAGTTTGATATTGGCTATAGGTTTGCTGTATATTGCATTTACTATGTTTAGGTATGTGCCTTATATCTCTGATCTCTCCAAGACTTTAACATGAATGGATGTTGGTTTTTGTCAAATGCTTTTTCAGCTTCTAAGGAGATGATCATGTGGTTTTCCTCCTTCAGGTTGTTTTTATGGTGGATTACATTAATGAATTTCTGCATACTGAACTACCCAAATACACCTGGGATGAAGCCTACTAGGTCTTAGTGGATATCTAAGAACCCATATCTCTGATGTGTTCTTAGATTCAGTTTGCAAGTATCTTGTTGAGTATTTTTGCATTGATGTTCATAAGGAAGATTGGCCTGAAATTCTCTTTCTTTTTTTAGGTGTTTGTGAGTTTAACGTACCAAGGGGAGTGTGGCTTCACAGAATGAGTTTGGTAGTGCTCCTTCTGTTTCTATTTTCTGGAATTGTTTGAAGAGTATTGGTGTTAGCTCTTCTTTGAAGGTCTGGTAGAATTCTGTCCTGAAACCATTTGGCCCTGGGCTTTTTTTGCATGGGAGACTTTTAATGACCGATTCTATTACCTTAGGAAATATAGGACTATTTAATTGATTTACCATGTATTGATTCAGCTTTGGCAAGTTGAATTGATCTAGAAAATTGTCCATTTCAATTCGATATTCAAATTTTGTGGCATATAGGCTTTTGAATTGAGACCTAATGATTGTTTGGGTTTCTTCAGTGTCTGTTGTTATGTCCCCCTTTTCATTACTGATTTTGTTGATTTGGATAGTGTCTCTCTGCCTTGTTGTTAGTTTGACTAAGGGTTTGTCTATCTTGTTGATTTTTCTCAAAGAACCAGCTCTTGGTTTCATTGATTCTTTGAATTGTTTTGTTTGTTTCTAATTTAGTAATTTCAGCTCTTCCTTTGATTATTTCAAGCTGTCTACTCTCTTGTGTGTGTCTGCTACTTTTTTTTCTAGGGGTTTTAGGTGAGCCATTAAGTTGCTTGAATGAGATCTTTCACGTTTCTTTTTGAAGGTACTTATAGCCCTGAACTTTCCTCTTAGCACTGCTTTCATTGTGTCCCATAAATTTCGGTATGTTGTGCCTTCATTTTCATTGAATTCTAGGAATACTTGAATTTCTTTCTTTATTTTTTCTGTGACCCAGCTGTCACTTAGTAGCAAGTTATTCAGTTTCCATGTGTGTGGAGACGTTTTGCTATTTCTGTTGTTTAAGTCCAGCTTTAGTCTATGGTGATCATATAGGAAAGAAGGTATTATTTCAAACTTCTTGTATCTGTTGAGGCTTGCTTTGTGACCAACTATATGGTCTATTTTGGAGAAGGTTCCATGAGTTGCTGAGAAGAAGGTAAATTTTTTTGTGTTTGGATGAAATGTTTCTTAGATGTCTGTTAGGCTCATTTGATTAATGACCTTTGTCAGCGTCATTGTTTCTTTGTTTAATTTCTGGTTTGTTGACCTGTCCTTTGTTGAGAGTGGGGTGTTGAAGTCTCCCACTATTAATGTGAGGGGATATATGTGTGGTTTTAGTTTTATTAATATTTCTTTTACAAATGCAAGTGCCCTTGTATTTGGGGCATAGATGTTCAGGATTGTGATATCATCCTGGTTGAATTTTTTTCTTCATGAGTATGAAGTGTCCTTCTCCATCTCTTTTGATTAATTTTGGTTGAAAGTATATTTTATTAGAGATTGGAATGGCTACTCCTGCTTGCTTCTTGGATCCATTTGCTTGGAAAACCCTCTGCCAGCCCTTTACTCTATGGCAATGTCTATCTTTGTGACTTAAGTGTGTTTCTTGTATGCAACAGATTGTTGAGTATTGTTTATGCATCCATTCTGTTAGTCTGTGTCTTTTTATAGGAGAATTTTATCTATTGATGCTGAGAGAGATTAATGACCAGTGGCTGTTAGATCCTTTGATTTTGCTGTTGGTTATGGTAGTGTGTTTGGGAACTTTTTGTTTTGCTGTAGTGAGGTTATTTATTTCCTGTGTTTTCTTAAAAATAGATAGTTTTCTTGGGTTGTATTTTTTCTTCTAGTATCTTCTGTAATGCTAGATTTGTGTGTATGTATTGTTGAAAATTGTTTTTGTTGTTGAATATCTTGTTTTCTCCATCTATGATGACTGAAAGTTTTGCTGGGTATAGTAGCCTAGGCTGACATCTGTGTTCTCTTAGAGTCTGCATGATATCCATCCAGACCCTACTGGCTTTCATAATCTGAGAAGTGAGGTATGATTCTGATGGGTTTGTTGTCATATGTTATTTGGCTTTTTCCCCTTGCAGCTTTTAATATTTTTTCTTTGTTTTTTATACTTACTGTTTTCATTATTATGTGGCAGAGGATTTTCTTTTCTGGTCTAATTTAATAGATGTTCTGTAGGCCTCTTGTATTCTTATAGGCCTCTCCTTTAAGTTGGGGAAACTTTCTTCTATGATTTTGTTGAAAATATTTTCTGGGCCTTAGAGAAGTGAATCTTTTTTTTCCTCTATTCCTATTATTCTTAGGTTTTGTCATTTTATGTTGTCTTGGATTTCTTTGATGGTTTGTGTCAGGAATTTTTTTAGATTTATTATTTCCTTTGATGGATACAGCGATTTCTTCCATTGTATCTTCCACACCTGAGATTCTTTCTTCCATCTCTTGTAGTCTATTTGTTTTGCTTACCTCTGTTGTTCCTGTTTTCTTCCCTAAATTCTCCCTCTCCATGATTTCCTCTGTTGTGTTTTCTTTATTTTTTTCAATTCTCTCTTCAGAATTTGAACTGTTTTGTTGATTTCTTTCACTTGTCTGACTCTATTTTTCTGTTTTTCCTTCAATTCCTTCACCTGTTTGCTTGAACTCCTCTGTTTCTTTTATTTCTTTCAGTTATTTAATCATTCCCTTTCTGAAGGCCACAAACTGTTTGGCTGCATCTTATTGTATTTCTTTATGGATGGCCATAATCTGTTTTACTATATCTTCATGCATTTTTTTTCCTCTATTAACCTCTTCATAATCATAGAGGTAAGGTCATCTTCTTGAATTTCACTTATGTTAGGGTGTCCAGGGTTACTTGCCCCAGGATAACTGTGTTTTGAGGATGTTATATTGTTTTGCTTTTTCTTGGTGGTACTTTTATTCTGGTCTCTACCCATCTGGCTTTCTCAGATGTTGTCTGTTAGTTTCTGGTGTCTGCTGGGTCCTGTGGGTGGGGATAATCCCCTTTGCAGTGTTCTAAAGGAGATCTTCTCAGCTTTTTGGGTATGGTCAACTGAATGTTCATGCTTCTCAGGAATTGTCACAGTTTACCTCAGGCATATGGACCTGTGTGGTAACTGTGGTATTCAGATAGGCTTTCCTCTCATCAGGAGAAGTCCTGAAGATGGCTTTCCTGCTTTTGGGTTTATTACTCTGAATTCAGTGAGCTGCAGCTGCTGCTATTAAGGTGCATTTGTTGGGTACAGCCCTCTTGAAGAACTAGGGAGTCTCGCAGTTTTGTCAGTTTAGCTAGGGATAACTTGTTGCACCATGGAGCAGTATCTGAGGACTGCTCTAATTGCTTTCAGGCTTTTGTAGGTCTGAGGTTGCAGCTGTGTGCCCCTATGCCCTACTCGTAATCAATGGTAGTTGAGCACAACACTCATGCCTGCAATAGAAGGCTAGAGCCTAGAGCCTGTGTGAACCCAGAAAATCTTTTGGAGCTGGGTGTCCTGAGCAATGGACCTGATGATCCCCACACTGTCGGGTTTCCTCCCAACAGGGACAACCGGTCTCTGCTTTGGGGACCACAGTTCTGTCTAGGATGGCAAGTAAAACAGGCAGGCACTGGGATGTGTGGCTCCATCTTGCTGGCCATTGGGTACCTGGGCATCTGCTAAAACACCTTTCCTGAGAATTTTTCAGGGGTGGGGAATGTTGGCTGAGTGCTCCGAGGTCACACCTGCTGTTCCTCTCACTGTGGGTTTCCACCCAACAGAGAAACTCAGTCTTTGGTGCCTTGGGGCCTACAGTTTTATCTGGAGCAATGAGTCAGGTGTACAGGCAGGACTCTGTGCTGTTGCCTGTGTGCCCGGCTCTGGGCTGGCTGCTGGGTGCCCAGGTCTTTTCTAGGGATTGTCTGGATGACCTAAGGTCCTTCCCAATCGTTTCCTGCCCCTTGTTTTTTTTTTTTTTTTTTACTAGAAATCCCAGTATCTGGTGTTGTGGTGCCCACAGGTCAGTCTGGGACAGTGATCAGAGCACACTCCATGTGGCTCTGGGCTGGTGACCAAGTACCTGGTGGAACTAGAACCTCTTCTAAGATTTACCTGGGTGAGTTGAATTTGATTGAATCCCACACTGTGGGGGTATCCTCTCACCTGGGAAACAAAATTGCTGGTGTTTTAGGACCAAGAGTTCTGTTTGGTGGTCACTGTGCAGATCCTGCTGTGCTGCTGGTCAGAAAAAGTGTCCCAGCACCACCATCTTGGATCTCTCGGAGATCATTTGATTTTGATGATGGTTGTGGTAGTGTGTTTGTGTGCTTGTCTACTTTCAGTTTTGCTGTAGTGAGGTTATTTATTTCCTGTGTTTACATGTTGTTAGATTTCCAAGGTTGTATTTTTCTTCTAGGATCTTCTGTAACGCTGGAATTGTGGGTAGGCATTGTTTAAATTTGTTTTTGTTGTTGAATATCTTGTTTTCTCCATCTATGATGACTGGGAGTTTTGCTGGGTATAGTTTCCTGGGCTGACATCTGTGTTTATTTTATGGCAGAGTTTTTTTCTTTTCTGGTCTAATTTATTAGGTGTTTTGTAGGCCTTTTTGTATATTTATAGGTCTCCTAAAGGTTGGGGAAATTTTCTTCAATGGTTTTGTTGAAAATATTTTCTTGGTCTTGGAGGATGGAATCTTCTTTTTCCTCTATTCCCATTATTCTTAGGTTTTGTCTTTTTATGTTGTCTTGGATTTCTTTGATGGTTTGTGTCAGGAAATTTTTAGATTTATTATTTTCTTTGAAAGATACAGAGATTTCTTCCATTGTATCTTCCACACCTGAGATTCTTTTTTCCATCTCTTGTAGTCTGTTGGTTATTCTTACCTCTATAGTTCCTGTTTTCTTCCCTAAATTCTCCCTCTCCATGATTTCCTCTGTTGTGTTTTCTTTAATTTTTCCAATTCTATCTTCAGATCTTGAACCATTTTGTTGAATTTCTTCACCTTTCTGACTGTATTTTCCTGCTTTTCTTTCCATTCCTTCACCTGTTTGTCTGAACATTCTTCTGTTTCTTTTATTTCTTTCAGTGATTTAATTATTTCCTCTCTAAAGGACACAAACTGGTTGCATCCTCCTTTATTTCTTTATGGATTGCTACACTCTGTTTGACTTTATTTTCCCCTATTTCTTTACGGATGCCCATAATTTGTTTGACTTTATCTTCTTCTAACTCTTTGCACATTTTATTTGTTTCCTCCAATAACCTGTTCATAATCATAGTTGTAAGGTCATCTTCTTGAATTTCATTTATGTTAGGGTCTCCATGTCTACTTGCCCCTGAATAACTTGGTTCTGGAGATCCCATATTTCTTTGGCTTTTGTTTTTTTGTGCTTTTATGTTGGCCTCTACACATCTGGCTGTTTCAGGTGTTGGCTGTTTGTTTCTGGTGCCTGGTGGAATTGTGGAATGGGAAAATCCCCTTTTCAGGAAGATGGTTGTTCCTGAAGCACACAGTTCAGTCCATTGGTCGCTGTGCAGACACTGCTGTCCTGCTCCTCAGATACAATCTTCCCAGCGCAGCCATCTTGGATTCCCCCTACTTCCTGAATTTCTATCACAAGCTATGACTTCTTTTCCTCTCTTTGAGATTTAACAAAATATAGATGATACCACTAGCATATAAGTTAATTGATCTGGGTATCTTACTATATTTGTGACTATTAGAAAATGTGTGAGGAACATAAAATAAAACTTACTTTAAGTTTTTCTGTTGAGTTTAAGTCTAAGCTTAGAACTCAATAAATAACCAAGGCTTATCTCAATTTATAATTTATTTGCCTTAGCCTCTCAAATGCAGATATTATGAGTATATACCACTACTTTCTGTTTAAGACTATCTTCTCCTTTTCTCTGTTTTTCTTTTTTTTATCCAAGTTCTCCTATAGCCTAACCTGACCTTGAACTCAACTTAAACTGTAGATTACCTTGCACTTCTTCCCCTGCTCCTCCAGACTCAGCTTCCTGAGTACTGTGATTATTGGTCTATGCCATCATACCCACTTTATGTAAGACTGGGGAGTGATTCCAGGATGATCAATCCTTTGTGGGTGCTAGGCAAGAATTTTACTAACAGAGTTACATCCACAGGCCTGAAAACTACCTCCTTTACTATTTTACTTACTTGTTATAAGGCTTTCTTTGGAGAGCTTTGATGAACTATCACCCTAGAGTTGAGAATGCTTTCTAGCATACTAGTTGCTATGGCTATTTCCCAGATATTTTTTGATCACCATCCATACAAAGTTTCCAAATGCTGAGTGTTATGCCTAATTTACAAATAAGAAAACTGGGAGTCCCCGATAAGACTTGATAGGATCGCTAAAACTCAAGCATAGATTTGTTAAATTCCACAGTTGTAGGTTGCCTGGATTTTGTCCATATCATCCATCAGTTTATTTTATTAAAACAAAATACCATAGACTAAGTACCTTAAACAGAAAACACTTTTTTCTGTTTAAGTCCATGATCAATGGGCTTGCATAACTGGATTCTGGTGAGGGTCCTCTTGCTTTGAGAATGAATAGCTTCTTACTGTGTCCTCCTGTAGGGTAGAGGGCACTGAAGGAAAGAGGAAGAGGAAAAGAAAGAAAAAGAGAGTTGAGAAAAAGAGATAGTGATATAGAGACCAACACAGAAAGACAGAGATGGAGATTCTTAATTTTGTGGGTTTTTTTTTTTTTCTCTCTGGGGCACTAATCCCACTCATGCGGGCTCTGATCCTATCTAATCACCTGTCAAAGACATTGCCTGCCAAATACTATTGCTTCACTAATCAAGTCACCAACATATATATTGTTGGACATCAGTCATAATAGTGCTTTTTCCTATGTTTACAAATAAAACTGTGGCTCTTTCTCATATAACTTCTAAATGGTTTTCCACAAGTGTTTACAGGTTTGAGCTGTGTTCTCATCCATTCTCTGTTGAATTCATCCTCTCTTGGAATCAACCCCGTCCCATTAACTTTTCCATATGCTTTGATTCAGTGAAACAACTATTTTATGTTCATACATACTCTATAACCACCAATGTATATTTTTTTCCAAAAGAAGAAAGAAGGGATATTGTGTAAAAAATGGCTGTTTATTGCCTAACATTTGCTCATTGTTGGGCCAGACAGAAAAACTTTTGCTCATTGTTGGGCCAGACAGAAAGTAAACACAGCATTTAAAGGACAGCTGTGTCAGACTTAAAAAACACAACAGAGCTTCATGTCTATAACTATAATGCTGGTATAATTCTGAAGGCATTTTTCCATAAAAATCACTAAGGCACCTAAAACAGATTCTAAAAGAGAAGACTTGGAAATTTGAGAAAACAGTTTCATATATATGAGTGATATTCCCTGATCCCTCCTTCCTTATTTTCCATTATTTTTTCTTTCTTTCATTTTACTCTTTTCCTTTCCTTTTTTGTCTACAAGTATTTATTGAACCCATTCTATACAGTGGCTTTGTTCTAAGCAGTGAGACTATAATTGTAAATGAAAGAGATAAAGTCTCCTTCTCATGTACCCTATATTTTAGTAGAGAAAAGATAACAAGTCAATAAATGTATATCATAAACCATTTTCACTTTGCACTGTTCTGATACACACACATTTTCAGGACCATAATGTTATTCACTCTAGGTCATCCAATAGCATAGTTCATATTTTAGTCACAGCCATATAATTGCACATAATTTCTTGAAGTATGAAGGTCAACTATTGGCTCACCTTGTAAATGAGAATCTTCATAGGGTAATCAACCAGTTATACCATATACCTCAGAGTCAGTCACTAATTGATCTTCATGCATGTTTTGTAGTTCACACAAGTTTGACAAAGTTTATGTAGTCTTCTTATCTCCTCAGGAGAGAGGGATGCTATAGGCAAAATAATTTAACAGTTAAACTACTGCTACCATTGTATAATGTTTCATGCCACTGTGTCTGTCCTAAGTTGAAATGTGAAAATTTGCTGTTAACCACCAATACTTTATTCAGGGCCTCAGTGGACCATGAATCTATTCTACTTTTTAAACATTTAGGTGGATTTTCAGATATATCAACTGGGGATCAGGCTATTTCTTTAGCTTAATTTTGAAATAGGATATGATACCCAAATTACATGGTAGTAAGTAACAGCAAGTAGCTTGTATATAGTATGGCAGAGACTCTTAACTCTGGTGTATGGATTACTTTATAGGTTTTTTAATATTTTGATTTTTGTGATCTTTCAGTCTCTACCTTCTGTATGTTGAGATTCTAACTATACAACATGATACTTCATGTTTTGCATGTTTCTAGTTGAAGGTAAATATAATTGTAGAAGAAATGGCTCTGCATGGTGATATGGACTCACTACTTTTGTAACAGAGATTCTTGATAAACAGCTAGTGAAACTTAACTAAGACAGACTTAGACACACAAGTTAAGACAGGAATTCTGGTGGAAAAGATGAAGCTGTACCAGCACACTTCATATAGGACAACTTTTCACATTAACAGAACACTCAACTGGTTCATAACATTAAAAATTCAATGAACAAAGTATTGACTGCTAATCCAAACTTATAATGGGGGTCAGTATTCATTAAATAATACAAACAACTGTTCTCTCTGCATAATTTTTTCTTTAAACATTTTCTTTAAATCTTTTTCCATTGTATGGTTTTGGCATCTTTTTCAAAAATCAGGGATCCATAGTTGTGTGGGTTTATTTCTGGTTCTTTGATTTGATTCCATTTATCCACCAGTCTGTTTCTATGCCAATACCATGCAGTTTTTATTGTAGCTCTATAGAATAGCATGAGATCTGTGATGGAGATAATCCAAGAAGAAGCTTTATTGTACAGGATTGTTTTAGCTCTTCTTGTTTTTGTTGTTGTTGTTGTTGTTTTACCATATGAAGTTGGGAAATAGTCTTTCAAGTTCTATAAAGAATTGTGTTGGTATTTTGACATGAATTACATTGAATCTGTAGATTTCTTTTGGTAGGATGACCATTTTTACTGTTAATCCTACTGATCCATGAACATGGAAGATCTTTTCATGTTTTGATATCTTCTTCAATTTCTTCAGAGACTTAAAGTTATTTTTATATGTCTTTCACTTGCTGGGTTATAGTTACACCAAAATACTTTATGCTTTTTGTGGCTATTGTGAAGGGTGTTGTTTCCATAAATTCTTTCTCAACCTATTTGTCTTTTGTATACAGGAGGGCTACTGTGGGAGTGCACACTTTTCCAACCACTTTGGAAATCAATCTGACACTTTCTCAGAAAATTTGGAGTAGTGCTACCTCAAGACCCAGCTATACCATTCCTGATCATATACACCAAAAATGTTCCACCATTCATCAGGGACATTTATTCAACTATGTCCATAGCAACTTGATTTGTAATGGCCAGAATCTTGAAACAAACTAGATGTACCTCAACAAAAGAGTGGGTACAAAATTGTGGCAAATTTAAACAATGGAATATTACCCACCTGTTAAAAGCAAGGAAATCATGAAATTTGCAGGCAAATGCATGAAACTAAAAAAATATCATCTAGAGTGAGGTAACCCATAACCAAAAAGACACACATAGTATATATTCACTTATAAGCAGATATTAGTCATATATTATAGAATAACCACACTAAAATCTACAGACTTAATGACACTAAAGAGGGCCCTAGGGAGGATGCGTAAATATCATTCAGAATGGCAAATAGGACAGACACCAGAAGTGGAGGAAAAGAGGGAGTAAGATGGGAGCCTACCATAGAGGTAGTCTGAATGGTTCCCCTCAACAGTGGATGGATGTAGAGGCTGAGACTCACAGAAAAACACTGGGCAGAGCACAGGGAATCTTGTGGAAGAGGTGAGGCTAGAAGGATGCGGAGGGTACAGGAGCATCACAAGGAGACAACGATAAAAAAAAATCTGAGCCCAATGGGCACTGTAGAGGCTGATGCATCAACCAAGGACCATGCATGGAGATGGCAAAGACCCCTGATCAAATGTAGCCAATACGCTGCTCAGTCTTTACATAGGTCCCAGAGTAAGGATAGCAGGTTCTTCCACTGTCATGAATTCAGTTGCCTGCTTGTTGATCACACCCTTGGTGATACAACCTTGCCAGGCCATAGAAGAAGAGGATCCAGGAAGTCCTGATGAGACTTGATAAGCTAGGGTCAGGTGGCAGGGGAGAAGCACTCCCCCTTTCAGTAAACTAGGGGAAGGAGATACATGAGAAGAGGGAAGGAAGGTGGGACCTGGAGGAGATGATAGAGGGAGCTACAATCAGGATATGCCGGGAGCCAAGGCCAGCTAGTGGAAAGTTACAGACAGCTGCAACAAGGTCGTGGGTGAGAGATTTATGTTTCCGGAACTTACGAGACATCTGTTCATCAGGCTAGACATTTTGAGGTATCTTAGATGACATTCTTGTAGTATCTCTTTTAGTAAACATTCTTGTGGTGTTCTGCATATTAATTACCCTGTTATGTTTTGTAAACTATATTGCTGACACATTTTCCCTTCTTGCCTTCTCCCTATAAAGTTGTGTGAAATTTTTCAAATAAACGAGAGTGTGATCAGATTATAGACTTGTTCTCATTCTTCGCATCTCTTGTTCTTACCCCATTCTTTTCACCCCTCCTTAGGAACTCGTTGAACTCCTGCTGGATGGGACAAGGATATAAAATGAATAAATTGCAGAAAAAGAAAAAGAAAGAAATACAATCAAGTGATCAACTAATCTTTGGCAGAGAAATAAAGGCAGACTAAGGAACAAATCATTAAAATATAAAAATAAAAATACTTGTATTAAGTTCATTCCATGAGTTATATACACATGCATGTACACACGCTCATGTATAGTGAATCCTGATTACTGTCACCCCCACCTTCCCTCATGTCTCTCTCATTCTTCTTACCTCTTCCCACTACGAGTTCCTTTTCCACATTTGTGTCTTTTCGTTATATATTTTGACCCATTTAATTTAACCCATTGAGTTTAATTTGTGTTACTCTGGTTTTGGAGATGTTCATTAATGTATGGTGGGCTTATCTGTAGGTACACAAGTGAAGAAAGTAGCTTCCCCTTCTCCAGAATCCATCACTAGCCAGTAGTTCTTCAGGGAGAAGTGGGGATCCTCAGTTTTCCTTCCTGATCAAGGACTTGCTATTAATAGTCAAATCTTGTGCAGGCCCATTTTAGGCAGTCACAGCTACTGTGAAATCATGGTATCTTGCATTTCATAGTCCTTTCCTCTATCTTCTTTTTTTTAATATTCTTGCTGTGTTTTATTCCATGATTTTCCTTGAGCTTTATAGAGAGTGGTATGAATATTCCTTTAAGGTTGATCACACAAGTGTCATTTATTCTCAGGACCTTCAACAGACAAATATCTTCATTCACTGCCTTCACTGCAAAGATACGCTTTGGACATCAGAGTTGAGAGTAGAATTTTTCTGTGGATATAAATATAAATATTTGGAGGTCAGCTTGGCACTATGTAAATTTACCTAAGCAACATGAGTATGTTTTCCCCTTTTGCCTAAGACTACTTCAGACATGATTTTTGACCAGGTTTACATTACCAGGTATGACTTCCTTCTTGTGGAACATGCTTCAAATCCAATCAGAGAACACTTGCTTATTCTAATAACAGTCATGCCACCATTGTACTAGTGATCTCTGCAACATTTTGGAATGAGAAGTCCTGAGAAGATAGTCCAGTGGTTAAGAGGGCCTCCTGCACTACCAGTGGGCTACAGTTTAGTTCCTAATACACATTGTGGTGGCTTAAAAACACCTGTTACTCCAGCTCCAGATGATCTGATATCCTCTTCTGGCTTCTATGGGCACCTGCACACATGTGACACATATTGATGTACACACACATGTGAACATAAATAAAAAATAATTATTCTTAAAGATAAGAAAAAGGCAAACACTACTTGAACTACATTATTTTTTGAGATGGGGTTCTCCTTATGTAGTTGAGGATGGTTTCAAACTCATGATGTTCCTGTCTGAGTGTGGGTGTGTGCTGCCACAGCTAGCTAAAACCACTTTTGATAAGCTGTTCTTATTTTTTCTAAGGAAATACAATTTACTAATTTAATCACTTTTAAAAATTTATTTATTTTTACCATTTATTCACATTATATCCTGTCTGTAGCTCCCTCCCTCATCTCCTACCAGTTCCACCGTCCATCCCTTTTTTCTCCTTATGCCCCTCTTCTACTCCACTGATAGGGGAGGTCTTCCTTCCCTTCTGTCTGACCCTAACCTATCAGGTCTCATTAAGACTGGTTGCATCATCTTCCTCTGTGGCCTAGTAAGGCTGCTCCCTACTCAGGGGAAGGTGATCAAAGATCCAGCCATGGAGTTCATGTCAGAGACAACCCCTGATCCCCTTACTAGGAAACCCACTTGGAAACAGAGCAGCCTATGAGTTTCTACTGAGCCAGGGGTAATTTAATAACTTTAAAGGTACAATTCACTGGTTTTAAATGTATTTATATTATTGTGTGACCACCACCAACATTTATCTCCAAAAGTTTTTTTTTATCATTCTAAACAGAAGCTCTGTATCTCTTAAACATTAATTACAACCCCTGATAGCCTCTGTTTAATTTTCTGTCTCTATGACATTAACTCTTCTGATATGAGTATAATCATGTAGTATTTGCCCTTTTGTGTCTGCTTATTTCACTTAGTATAATATCTTTCAGTTGCATCCATATCATAGTAGCTATCAGAATTTCATTTCTTTTAATTACCAATTTTCGACTATATGTGAGTATTTCAGTTTTTAAAACCTTTTGATTTCCCCAATTTTATTAGAATTAGTATACAAACTATTAATGGTGCTTTTTCTTTTTTTCATTTCCTTCATTTCTTTTTTTTTTTTTTTTCTGAGATAAGTTTTCTTTGTGTAACCTTAGTAATTCACTCTGTAGACCAGGCTGCCCTCGAACTCAGAGATCTGCCTGCCTCTGCCTCACAAGTGCTGGGATTAAAAACATGCACCACCTGGGGTGTTGTCGTTGACATTTTGTTATTGATAATCTTTCTCCTCATTGTCCACAACCCAGTCCACTATTCTCTTTTCTTTCTTACTCAGCACAATCTATTTTCATGTCTCATATAAATATGTCATTCTGCTTATTGATATGCATTGTTTCCACATTTTCCCAAAATGATAAGCAAAAGGAGAAACAAGAGGGTAATAAAAATTAACTTCACAGGAGAAAACAATTAACAGGACAGAAGCCTACCGCAGAAGGCCTCTGAAAGACTCTGCCTAGCAGTGTATCAAAGCAGATGAGGAGACTCATAACCAAACCTTGGGCTGTGTGCAAAGAATCGTATGAAGGAAGGGGGAGTTAGTATGACCTAGAGAGGACAGGAGCTCCACAAGGACAAAATTTATCAGGGCACGGGCCCCTCTATGAGACTCTTTCTCCATCAAAGGACCATGTATGGATATAACCTAGAAATCCTGCTCAGATGTAGACCATGGTAGCTCAGTAACCAAATGGATTTCCCTAGTAAGGGAGACAGGAACTATTTCTCACATGAACTCAACGACTGGCTCTTTAACCTCCCCCACCTGGGGGGTGGGGGGGAGGAACAGTCTTGTTAGGCCACACAGAGGAGTACATGGCAGCCAGTCCTGGAGATACCCAATAAGCTAGGGTCAGATGGAAGGGGAGGAGGACCTCCCCTAGCAGTGGATTTGGAAAGGGGCAGGGAGGAGATAAGGGAGGGAGAGTGGGATTGGGAGGGAAGGGGCTATGGCTGGGATACAAAGTAAACAACCTGTGATTAATATAAAAATAAAATAAAATATGAAAACTTTTAGCATGAGTCTGGACCTCACGTGTCTGAGGCTGGTGTTGAATTTATGCTCCTCCTACCTCTGCATTCCTAGTGCTGGGACTGACTTCAGACATGGCATTATATTTCATGGTTTTGGTTGAACTGAAAGAATTTAATATACAGCTTTTCATACTCTGTGCTAATCTGTTCTCGATAAAACCATCTTAAATATGTCAGACTGTCTTGCTGCTATGTTGATAGGTTTGTGATACCAGGAGAAGGGCTTTGTCATCAAGACTTTGAGAGATGTTTTGGAGATTATTTTTGTATGGCACTGTAGAGATATTCAGAAGAAAATTCAAAGTGTTCTCTGCTGTGTTAATTGGGTTTGGGATTTTGAAATGTCCATATGCTCATTAAATTAGAATTGAAAAACAAAAAAAAAATAAGAAAATTAACTTCACTCACTTCATAATTTGTCTAAGGTTTCAACATGAGCAGAGGATGAAACAATCTCTGGATGATATGAGGTTCTCATGGCTTTATCAAGCATCTGATGTATATCACCAAGGCATTTGCTCTCTTAAATTTCACTAAGCCTCCTGGAATTTTCGGGCTGAAACACATGGGACCAAGGACGTTGATGAACAAGAGTTCTAAGTTAAAACTATTAGCTTATCTCCACGGATAGTCCTTGGTTGGAGTATGAGTCTCTGGGAAGTTCCCTGTGTTCAAATTTTCTTGTTCTGTTGCTCTCCTTGTGGAGTTCCTGTCTTCTCCAGCTCTTACTATTTCCCACTTCTTACATAAAATTCCATTCACTCTGCCTGTCAGTTGGCCATCAGGCTCAGCATCTGCTTTGACAGTCTGCATGGCCGAGGCTTTCAGAGGCCTAGAACCCTGACAATGCAGCCACTTCTGATGAGAACTGATAGACTAAGATCAGAAGGAAGGAGAGGAGGACCTCCCCTATCAGTGGACTTGGGGAGGGGCATGCATGCAGAAAGGGGGGGG